>NW_026067943.1:5623319-5682336 GCF_014885135.2 Alexandromys fortis
ATATGCTTTGTGTGTGAGCATAGTCCCCTAAATCCTCTTCCTCTCCCCCTTCTCATTAGTTCCCTTTCCTCCCCAGTTTCACTTCCCCCTTCATTCCATCTGTGGACACAAGGGTCTCTATCTGCAGAGCCTTAAGACCCACAGATGATGCTGATACCTGGTTAGCAGACGGCTGGGAGCAACTGAGCCCCTCCCCTGTGCCCATCGCACTCAGCCATCCTCAGCTGTGGCTGCTGTTGCCCACCCACCGGGCTATCTCAGACACGTGCCAGCGTTTCAGCTGGAAGCAGTCCAGGGTTGGGTCCCAAAGGACGTGAACCTCTCCGAAAGTGCTGTCGGGCCTAGGAGGAGCTCGGCACTACCGCGCCTGCCTGGCATGTGTGCACACGAGCACTGTAAATACAACCACGTAATCCGTTAGCACACCCAGATTGGGACCATCGCTAATGCTGCCTTTCTCCCAGCATTTATGAATATTTGGTTGCTTTATCTCTTTGTTCAGTTGGATTTTGTGTTGATGTGTGTCTTATTTTTGAGGTACCACCTTGTTTACTATTTCCAGGCCAACTTAAGGTTACCAATCTTTTCACCTCAAGTGTCTGGAGTCCCGGGGTGACAAGTGTGTCCCCACCATGCCTGGATTTTTCCAGGGTGGTTATTTTGAGTCCTTCTGAGTCTGAACAGGGTGTTTGGTGCCTTTTCTTTGGGTGACTTGTGTGTGAGCTAAGTCAACACACAAGCCTCGCTGAGCTTTCAGATTGCTTCTCTGCACCCATATGCAGGTGTAGCCGCCCGTGGGCAGCTCACCTTACCCAGCTTCGCCTCTTCAAAGAGAATATTTTTCAAGAGAAGAGGACCTTCATGAGCCCTATAGGACCAGTGGTCAGTGTAAGGCTTGCAGACTGGCGGCCAGTGACGCAGGGAGCCAGTTTTTAGTTGGTGCTTTGCCCCACCATGGTCAGGCCTTGACTGGGGTGGAGGGCGGGCAGTCTGGGTGATGCCCTGCTGTCTGTCCCACAGTTCCAACTTCCAGCAGAGCTCGAGTAGGCAAACGGAACCCGCCGATGCTCCGTATGGTGCTGGAGGCTCTGCAGGCCCGAGAGAAGCGGCAGGGCACATCTGTCGTCGCCATCAAGGTCTATATCCAACACAAGTACCCAACGGTGGATGCCACCCGCTTCAAGTACCTGCTGAAGCAGGCCCTGGACACGGGCATGCGTCGAGGCCTCCTCGCCAGGCCTGCCAACTCCAAGGCTAAGGGTGCCACTGGCAGTTTCAAAGTGAGCTACGGACAAGGAGGGGAGGCCTTGGTGCAGGGTTTAGCACATGCTGCTTCTCACCGCTGCTCACACCTCCACAGCCCTTCTGTTGGCCCACATTGTGTGGTCTGGGAGCCTGCATAGTATCAGGGTCTGAGTATGGCTTACCTGTGTCTGCCCCACAGCCTCTGACCCATAGCTTCTAGAGGAGACTATGGGACGGTCTCTACTAACCACATGTGGTGTCTGGGATGTGGTTACCTCAGGAAGTCCCAACACTGGGTGGAGTATGAGGGGCAGGTGGCTCAACAGGATCTCAGTGGCACCGGCTGGGCCATCTCTCTTCTCAGCCAGTATTCTTAGAGACATCAAGGAGAGATGCGGCTTCAGGGAGCAGGGAACAGAGGGGGTGAGACACAGTGAGGCTTGGGGCTACGAGGGTGAGTGGCAGACAGCAGCATCGGATACTTGGAAGTGAGAGGTGGGGCACTCCGGGGAGAGGGCAGATTAACACCAGGTGAGATTTGGAAAGACCACAGAGGTGCGTGTGTCTCCTTCCATCCCACCCCCTTCTTACTCCTGATGTTGGGAACATGGCTCCTTTGTTGTCCTATGTGGGGTACAGGGGTACCCAGAACATCTGTCCTTACCCCCACCCCCTCTCTCTTTAGCTAGTTTCCAAGCCTAAGAGGAAGAGAACCTGTACCTCGATAGCCCCAAGGAGAACCGCAGATGCCAAGGAGAAAGTCCCCAAGAAACCCAGGGAGCTGAGGACAGACCAAACCAGCAAGGCCAAGATGGAGACAGTGGCTCTAAAACCAGGACAGAGGAAGAAGGCTTGTCCCTGTCCAGCAGCCACCTTGGAGAAGGCGCCTAAGAAAGTCAGCAAGTCAAAACTAGAAGAGGTCAGGAAGGCCCCCCTAAAACCAAACAAAGCCACATGGGCCCCTCCCACCATCAACAAGATAGGCCAGAAGGCCAAACTCAGTAGAAGCAGGCAAGGTAAGAGTGGGAAGGGTTGGAGGGATAGGAGTTGCCAGCAGCCACTGGGGAGGAGGGGAGGGACTCTCTAAGGAGCAGGTTTTGAGTGTTGACCTGGATTGTGGGGGGTGGAATCCAGAGACTCCAGGGCCCAGCACAGCCCTGAGGAGGGGTCAGGGAAGGCTTCCTGGAGGAGGCACCCTACAGGCGTCTGTGCTAAAAGAAGGTATAGCTTTTGAAGAGCTGCAGGCGGCTGTCTATCAGCAGTCAGAAGTCCAAGGAAGTCCTGAATGACAGAAGGGAATCTAGGCTCACCTGAGGACTGTGAGCCACCATGGGGGGTTTCTGGCAGGATGGCGGCGAGAGGGCTAAAGACAATCAAGGAAGCTGGCCCACACCCTTATCCTAGCATTTGGTGATGTAGAGGCAGGACGATTGGAAGTTCAAGGCTACATCTTTAGGTTTATATCAAGTTTGAAATCAGCCTGGGCTGCATGAGACCCTGTCTCAACCAAACCTACCCTCCTGCAAATGATAAACAAACATAAGAAGTTTCATCATTGGCAGGTAGGCAGCAAAGCTGATAGGGGGTCTGTCTGCTCCCTGTATGGGGAGGCAGTCCAATTTTAGTGCTCCCATGTTGTGTAGGGGAAGCATCTTGTCCAAACTGGGACCTGAGACTCGGGGATAAAACAGTTGGCTAGGTCTCATGGCCTTCAGTTGTCCAGGTGATGACCTGGGAACCTAGGCAGGCTGGGAACTCTAGAGCCTCTAGACCCTTTGCCCCTTACTCCTCCCTTTTCCAGAAGCTGATGCTCATGGGAAAACCAGAGATGTGTATGAGAAATCAGAGCCTTCAGCCAGCAAGGTAGGTAGGTGTCTATTGCTCCCTGGGTCTCAAGTCCTCCCAGGCTTTGTTTGTGGGTTCTGGGAGGGGAGCTCAAGTCTTTGTTCTTGTGAGGTGAGCACTCTACTGGCCAAACAATCTCCCCACTGCTAGGATTGCTTTCTTACAGGTCCAGAGTAATGTTGCTTCCCTTGCCAAAAGGAAGATGGCAGCTATGGCCCACACTGAGACAGTTGTTCATGGGTCTAAGATGGAACACAAGACCAAAGCACCTGCTCCTCCCCAGGACTCGGGAAACAAAGTGGAACCCACACATAGGGTCAGGAAAACAAAGACCCCTGAGAACCCCAAAAAACCTGGGTTACCCCCCAAGACCTCATCCAAAGCTCCCAGCAAGAAGGCTGAGGCTGGGAACTAGGACCAGGTTTGAGGAGATGGCCACTCTGAGTTTTTATTCCTTGTCACGATGTTTAATCCTAACTTATTTATCAATAAAGATGTCTTTTTGTTCACACATTGGTGCGTTGGACACTGGACCGCAAGGCAGGAAGGCCCAGAGGGGCAAAGGTAGATTTTGAGGACTTGGGAGCAGCTGATGTCCTGAAAAAGACCCTCCTGGCTGCAGGATGGGAGATGAAGGACTCAAGGGACCAAGACCATTGCAAGTTTCTTTCGAGCTTGACCATGGACAAGCCTCCATTCAGAGGGCAGATTCTGGCTTGGGGGACCAGCACTGTTGTCTCCAGAGGAGTGTAGTTCTGGTTGCAATTGTATTTTATTTAGTGTGTGTAGATGTGCATTGCCGTGATGTGTGTGTGTGTGTGTGTGTGTGTGTGTGTGTGTGTGTGTGTGTGTGTGTGTAGGTCAGATGACAATTTGAGGGGGAGCCCTTCCACTTTGTGGGTTCCAGTGATGGAATTGTTATCAAGCTTGGCAGAAAGCAAATTTGCCTGACGAGTCATCTCACCAGCCTTTGGTGCAGTTTTCTATGGAGGGGGAGGGGTTGCTAAGCAGGGCCCCAAGTCTGGGTAAGTGCATATTCAGCAAGAGACCGAGAGGGTACAAAGGCGCCGTATTGGTTACTTGTCCATGTTGCTATGACAAAGAGTTGGCAGAAGAGACTTAAAGGAAGGTTTATTTTGGCTCCCAGCTTAAGGGACATGGCCCACTGGGCAGAAAAGGCCACAGTAGCAGCAGGAATGTGAGGTGGTGGCTTACTCTATAGTAGGGACGAGACGGATGAATGAATGCAGGTGCTGGGCTCAGTGTGCTTTCTCCTTTCTACTCAGTGTGGGACTCCAGCCCACAGACCGATGGTTGCACCAAAGTTCAGGGTGGGTCTTCCCACTTAAGCATCTCTAGAAGGAAATGGCCTCAAAGACATGACCAGTGGTGTCTCCAAATCCAGTCAAGTTGGTGATCAATATCAACCCTCACAGGGCCCAGTACAGGGACAGGAATATACTGTACATCCCTATGTGGCCACAGCCCAAAGGGTGAGGACAAGTTATGGGGACAAAGTCTGTGCTGCTTTAAAACCATCTATGGGACCCTTCCCATGGGTAGGGAAGTGGGCTTCCTCGCCCTGAGTCTGAGCTCTGCATGCTTGACCAGAGGGCAAGGACAAATCTGAGGCTCCAGCTTCAGAGGATGCAGGACGGTTCAGCGGGTAAAGTATTGGCTACATAATCATGAGGACCAGAGTTCAAATCCCCCACATAAAAGTTGGGTGTGGCAATGCATATCTATAACCCCAGTGCCAGATGGCAGAGACAGGAGGATCACAAGAGGTTCACTACCCAACCAGCCTGTGCTAAAAGCACAAGTTCCATGTTGAGTGAAAGACTCAAAATAGCTACAAAAAAACAAAAACAAAAACAGGGTCAAGGTCTGGAGAGGTAGCTCAGTGGTTAAACACTTGCTCTGTAAGTCTGAGACCAGAGTTTGAACCCCCAGAGCCCACATAAATGCCAGGTTGGCATTGTGCTCACCCTGGTAATTTCAGCCTCAGCAGGTCGAGTTAGTATGCTAACTTGTAGGGTTCTGTTTTTGGTTTTGGTCACTTTGATACAATCTAGAGTCACCTGAGAAGAGGGAACCTCAGTTGAGAGAATATCCCCACCAGATTAGCCTGTGGGGAATTTTCTTGATCAATGATTGATGTGGGAGGGCTCAGCTTACTATGGACTGATGGTCCTGGGTTCTATAAGAACTGAGCAAGCTATGGGGAGCAAGCCAGTAAGCAGCACCCCTCCGTGACCTCTGTTTCAGTTCCTGCTTTCAGGTTCCTGCCTTGAGTTCCTGCCCTGACTTCCTTCAATGATGGACTAGAATGAGGCTGTAAACTGAAATGAACCCTTTCCTCCCCAAGTTGCTTTTGGTCATGGTGTTTCATCACAGCAACAGAAACCCTCACGTAGATGGGACCCGCAGAGAGGGTGGCTGGCAAGACTAGTCGTATCCGTGAGCTCTGGGTTCGATACTGCTCCATGAACAAGGAAAAAACTGTTGATGATCCCTGACATGCTTACACATATACACATGTGCCTACACACATGCAAACAGGCATAATACACAGAAATGGGGGTGGGTGGGAGAAGTGATTGAGGAAACCACCCCATGTCAACCTCTGGACTCTACACATGCACGTGTAGGTGAGTGTACCTGAACACATGTGTGCACACACATGTAGTTTTAACTTTTGAAGTTTCTTGTATTTTCATATATATCCTTCATGCTGTAGGGAAGTCAGTATCGCCCACGGAGAGCCAAGGCGCCCAGTTCAGCCCTGAGCTTCAGGTCACTGCTGCCCTGGGAGTGTAGCATCTCTGAGCTCCCCTGCTGAACCTGGTAGAAAGGGACAATGTCCCCATGGCAAATGCCTAGGCAAAGTACTTGCTGCTGCTCTTGGCACTTGAACATTGGAACGATTGGACAGGACCCGCAGCCAGGGTCATGGGATGCAGGCAGTCCCCACCAAGAAGAAGGACATCACAAAGGTAGGGCTCAGGGCTCTGGGTTTATTGTCAGTTGTAAGGAAAGGGTGGAGGTTGGGGGAGGGGGAGTGGCCTAGGGACATGGTGGACGCCATAGCCAGCCAGAGCACCCCTGTTGTAGCACAGATGAGGGAAGAGGTGGCCTTCAATATGGTGGGTACCAGGGACACTGAGTGCCTAGTATGGGGCTCAGGGCTCTCTGTTGTCCATGGCTTCTCCCCTTGGAGTCTCTCAGAAAGCTGTGTCTAGTTCTGTCAGTCCCTGGGGTATTGATACCGTGCCTGCCAGCAGGCCCCGAGGGGCACCCAGCAGATGGTAGGCTGGCATTTCCCAAGCAGAGAGGCTCAGCTTTTGCCTCTGCTCCTGCATGGAGCCGACATGGAGCTACAGCCTGTAGCCTCTTGTCTCCAGGGGCTAGGGACCCATCAGTCCTACCCCAGTGACAAGGTGGGAAGAGACCTTGAACCATCTTAGACTTGCGAGATCACCCTTTTCTGTGGTGGTTCCCCCCACTTGGCAATCTTGAGGATGCTCCATCCAGTTCCCTGCTTGGTTGCCCATGGCTGCCAGGTGCATCTTTGGGGACCTGGCAAGGACTGCAGACAGTTCACGGAGGTTGCCCACCTGGCAATGCTAGTGACCCTGGAAACCAGATCTGTGCGTCGGCTCCCTTCTGAATGTCAGCGAGAAGCTGTATGGTAATGAGACGTGTAGCCAGACTGTGGAATATCTAATGACTTAGAAAACATGTCCCCGACATATTGTTGCATAAGGGAAAAGTCAGGCTTCAGAGCGGAGTGTGGACTGATCTGTCTTTACTCCCGGCCCCACTCAGGCAAGCGTGCAGGCCTTATGTGGCCGGCGCCTTGTGTGGCAGTGTCCCCGCAAGCACACTGAAGCTTTTCTTCCCCGGGGGTTTTCTGCAGTTATATTTTTCTGGGAATTGTGAATCCATTCTGGAATCATCCCTCATCATCTGGGGGAGGGGGAACCAAACCCATCAAATCTGCCAATAATTGAAATTAGCAAATCTGTTCCTTAATAAGAACCCCCAGCATCAGAGACCCGAAAGATAAAGCCGGTTCCTCCACCCGCAACCGTCACAAGAGAAAGCTATTTTGGGAGTGAGGTTGTCACTTTTTTTGAGCTGGTGAATTCTAGGTTGGGTATTGGCTTATTGTTGGAAACTCTTGGCGAGCACCGTGGGGACTTTTTCTTCTCGAAAGGATACTTGTGCCAATGGCCGTTACTCAGGCTGGCCCTGCCACACCCTGCTTCTGGGGAGAATCTCACTGGCTCAGCGCTGAGGCAATGGGCCCCCAGGGGGGTCAGTGTGTGTCACCCCAGGTTAGATGGTCAGGTCTAACTGCGGTGGGGGCGGCAGCTGGCTTCAGGGAAACCGAATACGGTTTTAAAGACCAGATGAGAGATTTGGGGTGTGGGTGTGGTCATTTTGGAACCCCTCAAACTTGGAGGTAGAGACTTGCCTAGAGGGAGGGTGTTGGGGCAAGGAGAAAGGGATCCAGATGTTTCGTTCTGACTTTGGCCTTCTTGGCTGTGTGAGCCCTGAAGACCCTTCCACCTGCTTGGCACTTTCTACGTCTGCAAAATGAAGACAAAATGTCTGCTTCTCAGGTTTGAATAAAGACAAGGTAGGGAGTGCGTGCAGCTCAGTGGAGAGGGTGTGCTGAAGCCAGCTCAGGGCCCTGGGGTCCATGTTCAGCTTAGCACAGATGGGAGGTACGTGGGGTGACCTTTCCTGGGTGGCAGGGCGGTCCATGGGGATAGAGGGCGCAGCCTCAAACTCCTAGCAGGCAGAGGCAGAGGTCTGCCTTTAGGTCATGTCTACGCAGGATGCAAGGCCAGGCTCTGCACTTCCTCTCTGCCATAAACGGGATGAAGAAACAGGCCCATCTCCCCCTCGGCTATCTTAGGACAAAGGCTGAAGCCCATAGGAGGTTTTCCCAGCAGGCTTTTATTATAAAGAATGTTCCAGAGAGTCCCAGTCTTCCCCTCCAGCCCAGCCTCCTCAGGCTCTGAGCCAGTCCCAGTGGCTATGGAGGGTGGCCTGTGCTGGGGACAGAGAGTACTTTCTGTCTCCTGGAGCAGTGGTTTCCAGTGTCGCACCGGGAGCCCCTGGGGACCCGTGGGTCTTCTGCACAAGCAGCAGCTATTCACAGTTGGTGCGCGATAAGTTTTCTTTTTTTTTTAATATATAAAAGATTTAAAAAACAAAACAAAACGAAAAAGTGGTGCTCTTTAGAAACACTTCCAGGAAGATTGGGTAGTCCAGCTACAGTCCTGCATCCTCGACCTTCCCCTTTCTGGGGGACCAGGAACCCCCAAACTGTCTCCTTCTCTCCACCATTCTGTGGGCAACGGGCACTGCCCCTGCTGCCGCTGGCCGATGGAACAACAATAACAAAAAATCTGACCCTGCTTGGAGCTGTTGGCGGCCAGGGCCCCCTCTGGGGGAGGGGACACAGACAACTTCTCGGTGGCTGAAGCAGAAACTGCAGGATCCCCTCTGCCAGGTGGATGAGGTAGTGTTCTGGGATATGGCCACCTCTCCCAATGTGTGCTGAGCAGCCTGGGACAGAGCAAGCAGGCAGGCGCGGTCCAGGCTGTCCTGGTTGGCTGGAAAGCCTTCTTGGGGACTGGCAGCAATGCTCGAAGCCCTTGTCCTAGAGCCAGGTCTCGGGCAGGTGGAGGGGACAGAGATGCCCCAGGGGACGAGGCCGAGAGCTCTGCAGCCAGGCACTAAGAGGTCAGTGTCCTCCCTCCTACCCCAGCAGGCTCCTCTTTGTCAGTCCCCTGCCCAAGTTAAGAGGAGGGGGGAAGAGACCAAATGGAGGCCCAAGTGGCCTGCGCACCGTCTCCCTGGCAGTAGCTCCTGGTCACTCTTCTGCCTCAGGCTTCGCTGTAACACTCATAGATATTGTTCTCCATCAGAGCCACCACCTGCTCAAACTTGTGCTGTAGCTGGGTCCTGCGGGCAGTGGGGTTGGCCTCCAGGGCAGCCATGATCTGAGGGGAAGCAGAGGGTCAGTTGTACCATGCCTTTGATCTTGAGAGGGCACTCACTGGTGACCTCATCAAAGTGCCAACACCCCAGATGAATCTAAAGGGAGAAGTTTGTTTTTATGAGCTGAACTTTAGGCCAGTCTTGGGTGGGGGAACTCACCTGTGGGCGATACCTCTTAGCGTATTTATAGATCTCAGCCATGGCCACGTTTGTATTGAACTCATTCTGGTATTTCTGAAAAGGTGGGGCGAGGAGGAAGGGGAGACTTAACCCTCCGGGTTAGGACCCAGCTCGCTCACTTCCCACAGTCCGATCGGACTTAATTCAGGCCCCTCCAACCCAGGAACACACTAGTTTCCTGGACCCAAAATTCCAACCTCCCCACATCTTCTGGAGGGCACGCCACTCCATCCTTGGACTTCGGGAAAAATATGTTGATGGAGGGGTAGGCAAAGGAGGGAAACTGAGGCTGCCCCCAAATTCTTACTGTGTTTCCTGCCCCAATCTGCCCCACTGCTACTACCTCCTTGCCTAGGCCCCACAGGCCACCTACCCGAGACTCCTCGGCCAGGTGTGCATTCATTTCCTGTTCGCTGAGAGGAGTCATGTCCTGGATCTGTTTGTAATAGCGCTGCACAATCTTCCTGTATTCGGGGATCTCCTTTGCGTACAGAAGCTTGTTGGTGGGCGAGTCCTGGGCAGGGAAGACCACAGCAGCTGGGTGGCTGGACTTGTCCCCACTGCCACCTAGAGGGCCTTAGTGGGTCCTCGACCATGGCTAAGTAACCCTCACTCAGTCACACTTTGGAGCAGGGGCGACTCTGGCCCTGCCCGTCTCTTGCACGGAGGCCTTGGCCCACTATGCTGGGGGCTGTTGGGCTGGTGACCCACAGAGGGACTTTCAGTTAATGGGAAGAGCTCTGGGCTGTGGGCCAGCAACCCTCTGCTGCACACAGCCCGCAGCCTGTCTTGTTTACACCCTTATTAGGGTGAGGGGATTTGGTGGCTGAGATGGCTGGAAGCTGGTTCCCGGCTGCGGGAATGCTTCCCACCCTGCACTTCCAACACCCCAAAAGCGCCATGTGCTAAGTATGCTGGCAGCTCTTTGTTGTCACGGGATGCATGTGTGAAGTGGTGACATTTCCTTTCCCTTGTGGGCTCAGACTGCTGGGCTAGAGACAGGGCCCTGCCTTCACCCCCCAGTGCCAGCCTAGCTCCGTGATTCAATGGGTGCTCAAGGCCTCAGAGTTCTGGGCTACCTAAGCCAGGGTGCCTCTCTTCCCAGAAGGCCTTGTGGCTTCTGCTTTCTGAACCAGCATTCCCTCTGCCCTTGGTAGGTGCCTCTGGGGCTCCTGCTGGTCTGCCACCCACTCCCTGCCCACCTTAAATGATTCAGATTCAGGCAACCCCCTTCCCCTCCTCAGGAGTAGCCGGAGTAACTAACCTTGCCCAGCTGGAGGTCAGAGATGGAGCAGGCATCGATGAAGGCCTGCGCGATGACAGACAGGCAGGCATCGATGTGGTCGGTCTTCTCTATGTCGAAGACAAACTGGGGGTTTTTTAAGATGTTCACCCAGAAGCGGAGGGGAAGGCTGTGGGGCAGGGATAGTGGGGGTGCAGGAGCTCAGTGGAGGGGCTTGGGAGGTCAACAATGCTGATTCTCACAGCCCCTGCAGCCTCTGGGCACCTTGCCCTTCCCCTGCCAGCTACAGACAACCCTCACCCCAAAGAGCCTCCCTCCCCTTGCTCACAAGCTAGACTCCTGGTTCTCATTAGAAGCCCCCACCCTGCGGCCTGAGTCCAGACTCCTCCCCCACTCGGCCTTGCACGCAGAAGGCAGGGCTGACTGTCCTCAGGAGGCCAGAGGGGGTTGGGGACAACCCCCTTCTCAGTCCTGCAGAGCCTGGGGTGCCTGCTCCCTTGAGCAGGGAGAAAACAGCAACTAAAGTTGCACAGGCATTTCTCCGAGGGTCAGGCTGAGAGTTTTGGGTCCTTCTAGGTGGGGTATGTGACCCCCCCCCCAAAAAAAGCTAAGATGGGCCTCAGAGGAAGCTACGAACTGGGTGTATGAGTCAGAGCTGCGTGTATACTGCCATTCCCCAGGCTGTGCGACCTTGGGCCTAGATGGCTGCTGCTCTAAGGGCCTTGGCTTCCCTCGGTATGATGGGAGCATGCAGAGAGGGAGGCAAGGGCAAGCACATAGGATGCTTGCTGGTTTTACAGAGGGGAAACTGCAGCACGGAGACTAAGTCTCTCATCCAAGCCAGGCTCTGCTTCTTGGTGCCCTGCCTACCCCGATGTCAGCACATCATCTGCGCCCCACCCCCAAGGCCGCCCACCTGTTGGTCTTCCAGATGTGCAAGGTGTCAGGGTCAGAGATGCCTCTCTTCTCAGCCTGTTCCTCCAGGAAGTCGAAGAAGTACTTGACGGCCAGCGGGGGCTTGTCCTCGCGGATGCTCAGGATAGCTTTGAACAGGTCATCCAGGAACTTCTGCAGTGTGCCCTGCAGGGAAGACGTGGGCATTAGCCCAGCCTCAGAGCAGCTTTTTATTTTATGTGCATTGGTGTTTTGCCTGCCAATATGTCTGTAAAGGTGTCAGATCCCCTGGAACTGGAGTTACAGACAGGTGTGAGTTGCCATGTGGGTGCTGGGAATTGAATCTGTATCTTCTGGAAGAGCAGTCAGTGCTCTTAACTGCTGAGCCACCCCACCCCCAGCTTCAAGATTCTTAACTGTGTTTTGTCCATGACACTTTCTTGGAGGAGTGGGAGTGCTCATCAAGACCCTGAGGCATGGGGGACGGGGTCAGGATGTGGGCTCTGGGTGCTGCCCTGAGTCTTTCGACCTGAGGATATGAAAGTGCCCCTGGGTCCTTTGCTACTGGGTGGCAGAAAGAATACAGAGACTTCTTCTTGGAGCACAGGGCCCCCTTCAAGCTCCTACGGGGTGGAGACTGAGGTGGAGCCCACCTTGGTAGAGAGCAGGCGGGTCAGGTAGATTTCCGGCAGCACCTTCTTGCGGTGGCTCTGCCGGTGGGACTTCTTGGGCTCTACCAGCTCATCTGTGGGCAGCACCTGCAAGGTGGGCAGGGTTGGTACCCTTCCCAGGCACCCGCCTCAACCCTCCCATGGAAGTCTGACCTGTGATCCCAGCCCCTGGGCCCACCCATTCCCTCACCCACTCTGGCTTTTCCCAGGGCCTAGGAGCACTTTCCTGGAGGCTCCAGGAGGCAGAAAGCCAAAGCCACGCCCAGCAGAGCCAGCTCCCCAGGGTCTGAGGCCGGGCACTCACCAAATGGAAATACTTTTCTGTGTCCAAGTCTTTTACTGCAAAAGGAAAACACACAATAAACAAATGAGGGGGCGGGGAGGGCAACCCGAGTGGGTGGGGGAAGAGAGGAGGAGAGAGATGCCCAGAGAACAAGTTGTAGAAAGATGGAGAGCCAAGATTTGACTTTTTCACCTCATGGGGGAACCCTGGGACCCCCCCTCCCCAGGATCTAGGCCTGGGGCATGTGAGGACGTGGCCTGGAAGCAAAGGCCCACAGCAGCCAGCTCGGACCTGGGCACGGCTGGGGCCTCCTGGAAGTGCATGCCCCCTCCTGGGGCTTTGCTCTAGCTGCTGGAAGCAATCAGCTTTTGATACAGCATGGGGGTGAACCCCCCCCCCCCCCGCAAGCCTCAGTTCCCCCAGAACAGCTCAGAAGGATCCCAGGAAGGTAGCTCCCTCACACCCCACCTGGATCCCTTCCTCAGCTCCAAGCCCTACCTCGGCCCAGGGTGTTGTCCTTCTTGTCTGTGAGGCTCATGGCTAGGGAGGCACCCTCAGGAATCTGACAGAGGAGAGGTGAGGTCAGAGATCAGAGGTCAGAGAGGAGACAGGGCGGGGTGGCTTGGTCAGGTTGGGCACCTTGTAGTGGGCCAGCGTGTTCAGTTTCTTGCGGCCGTCCTCCACCACTGAGGTGTCATCCAGGTCCCGCAGGACATAGCTCTGGGTGCTCGAGGCAAACCATTCTGGAGGAGAAAAGGGGCATCAGGGCTAGGGAAGTGGGTGGCCCCAGGGGCAGCCATTAGCCTGGGCCACAGAAGCTTCCCCTTCTTCTTCTGGAATCAAAGCAGGCCACACCCCTTTGGGAACCCAGCTGTTGACCCTAACTGTCCAGAGTTAGAGCCCAGGCAGGGCCTGGTGCAGTGTGAACTTTAGGAACGGTTTCTGGTAAAGTGATCTGTGACTCCTACACATCCTTCAGATCCCAGCCCTCCAAGCCCTCTTCGAGGAGCGTTTCTTGATTGCTCCCTTGCTGTTGCCCACAGCTGCAGAACAAGGAATTCGTCCTTAAGGGGAACTCCAGGGCCTCGACTAACACGGGGAAAGAGGCTGCAGCGGCCAGCAGCCAGGCACGGCGCCTGCCCTTGCCCACCGAGGTCCACGTCCTCCGCCCGCGGCCACTGCGAGTAGGGTACATTCTTGCAGAAGGCTTCCAGGATCTTCTCCTTCACCTGCGTCAGGGTGTCGGTGTCCATGGCCCGCACGCTCAGAGAATCCATACCACAGCCCTGGAAGGACACGTTCAGGTTCTGCACGAGAGAGGGGGCGGCGGCAAAGGGCCATCGTCATCATCAGGTCTGGTGACTAGGACAGCCCAGCTAAGAACACCCACCCACTAGCGGAGTGCCCTGGCTCACCCGGGGCTTGGCCTCGATGTTCTCCCTCAGCAGCCACTCCTCATTGAGCGTGTAGCGGGCTTTGCCTGTGATGGCGTCGATGGAGCCTTTGTTGATCTGTTGCTTGATGGCGCACAGCAGCAGGAAGAAGGGCTCACCCACTGTCTCCTGTGAGCGTGAGGGTCGAGGGTCAGGACTCATTGCACCGCTATCTCCTCTGTGCTCCAGGCTCTAAGCTCTGGTCCACAAGTGTGCCACATACTCCCCGTCCCCTCTCAGGTGGATGTCGACACCCACACCCTCTCTGGAGTGTCTCCCCTGCATCCTAGCCACACATCCAGGGACCAGCCATCCTCACTGAGGCTCAGAGAGGGCAAGCACCTTGCCCAGCGCTGCACAGAAGGTAGAAGTAAAACTTGAACTCTGGACTCCTATGCCTGAGACGAAGTCTTCCTACAAAGCTGGAATGTGTCCAGGTGAGTGAACCCAGGACCCAGAAGAAGCCTCGAGGAAACCCAAGATGGATGCCTCTAGGGAGTGTCAGCCCAGTCAGGTTTCATGTCCTACCTCCTACCACCACCACCAACCAACAGCACCACCGCAGCCTCAAGCTGACCATGGTGAATAGGCTTGGAGGGAAAATGAGTTTGTCACAGTACCAGACTGCTTTGGCGGCAGTGCCAAGGCAGCTGCCAGCCCTGCTTCCTGCTGCAGTGGTCTGGCCTGGGAGTCACCAGCACCCCGTCATCTGACGGGGGAAGGCCAGGTGAAGGTCACCCGCAGTGGCTCTGAATGTGTCTTCTCTCCTAGTGTCCCCATTTCCCTTCTACTCCCTAACTGTCCCGGGATGATCCACTGGGCTCCTAGGCTGGCGTCTCTCATTTGACAAAATGAAACTAAAGTTCAGAGAGGGTAATAACTTGCCCAGAACCACATAGCTAGGTTGTTCCAGCGACCAGTCACAAGCCCAGAACAGTTAAGGTTCTGGTTCTGGGTCCTGTCCAGGCCTTTGCCTTTCTTGAAGGATGCCTCGGTGACCCTTGGACCGTTGCCACCACAGGGTAGTTGGATCCTGGGGCAGGCCCTTGGGTTGTGCTTTGTGAGGTCCTAACTCCAGAGAGAAGCTCTGGCTTCCTAAAGCTCTTTGACAGTTCCTGTCCCAATTGGGCTACTAACTTGGCCTTGACCCCTTGGCTCCTTCCCACCGAGTCCTCAGGGCTCAGGGTGAGTCACCTGCTTCAGGAAACCCTCATCAGTCAGACTGACTAAGCTCTGCTCTATGGCAGCTGCTCAATACTTGAAGTTTTGCTTCTGTGTCCCTCCCCTCTTCCCTAAGGAGAGGAAGGCTCGGGAATGCAGGGGCCTGAACTCCTCCAAATACTGCTCCCCAAGGAGGGCTTGAAGACTAAGGGACAACAAGACCCACCAGCCTCTGGCCTGCCTGAGAATGCTATGTGCTCTTGGAGCAGGCTAGCCAGCCAGCCAGATCTTCTCCAAGCTTCTGTTTCCCCACCTGCCCAAAGGGGTCCCGTTGAAAAGGCACCCACCTCTTAGTGCAGACCTTAATGAAGTTAGGTTTGCCTGCAGGGGCGGAGCTTCGGGGTGGGGGGGGGGAGGGAGGGTGGAGTGGGCTTACCCTCAGGCAGCCATACATGCAGATGGACATCCAGTTGGTAAGCATCTTCTCTACCACTGACTCGGTGCGCCGCAGCATGAGCTTGGGGTTCTTGGCCGCCGAGGCATCGATGAGGTCCACCAGCAGCTCCTTCATGATGCTGGTGTAATACTCCAGCTTGCCGTGCAGTGCAATAGTCAGCAGCGACGCCAGGCTGCACCTGCAGGCACGGAGTGCCAGTGAGGCCGAGCCACCACCTTGCTGGACCTGGGTGGCCCTCGGTGGAGGCTCCCACAGATAGCCAGTCGGAAGACCCTGCCTATATCGGGAGCCTATGCGAAGCAATGAGGAACTCCTTGGGAGTCTCGGGGCCTGAGATTTGATTTTCAGTGGGTGACAGCTACCCCGGGGATGTGGGGTTGGCTGGGGACCCATGTCCCTGCATCTCCCGTAGCCTCACCTGTCCCGCACAGCGAAGTCCTTCTGCTGCTCCAAGGCATGGACAAAGATGATAAGGAAGTGCTTGTTGTTGAGCAGCGAGGAGAACAAGCTGATCCCCTCCTCCATGCTGGGCCGACAGTGTTCTGGGATCTGTGGACATGGAAGGAAACACTGGTGCTCTGCATCCCAGGAGGCCCCACAGGGGCAAGGATGGCTGTAGGGAACCCACCATGCCCTCTCTGTGCCACTTTCCTGTGTAAGCAGCAGGTGGTATGAGACCATACGCCCAGGCCCAGGCTGGCCTCAGGGACCAGCACCTTGAATGCCTCTCAGAAGGGAGGACTGTCCACCTTCTAATGATTCGGATCAGAGAGTGCGTGTAGGCCCTTGGGGCCGGGTACTCACGTTCCACTCTCCCAGCAGCGGGTGGGTTTCCTGTGGCGGGGTGTTGCCTTGGGAGTTGAGGGTCTGCGAGGGTAGCACATACCGCTCTTCATAGAGGGAAGAACACTGCGGAGAGAAGCCAGGGCTTTAGCACGGCAGACTGGCAGGCACCTGGGTCACCCACACATGGGGGAGGAGTGGCAGGACCACATGGTGGCCAAGGGACCCGGGCTCCCTAGAGGGGCACAGCAAGGGACCGGAGGCTCAGGGGCAAACCAAAGCCACTGAGTCGTGCAATGGGGGAGACGGAGGCTGCTATGCTCTATGGTTGGGAAAAGCTGGGGGAAGGGGTTCCTGAAATGGTGGAGCCAGGTGCTCCCTTGGACTATTTATTATACAGGGGGCAGTAAGCCCATGGACCCTGGACCATCAGGAGGAAACAGGCATGTGGAGGCCA
Organism: Alexandromys fortis; assembly: GCF_014885135.2. Taxonomy (NCBI): domain Eukaryota; kingdom Metazoa; phylum Chordata; class Mammalia; order Rodentia; family Cricetidae; genus Alexandromys; species Alexandromys fortis. The sequence goes on from NW_026067943.1 coordinate 5,639,990, forward strand.
GGACCTGGGAGGTCAACAGGGGGACATGACAGCAATCTTCCACATAGAAAGCTAAACATCAAAGCAGGGAGAGAAAAGGAACCCGGGTGGCTATGGGCAGGAGTGCGGGCCCCACAAAGGTGCCTCGATTCAAACTCCCCATGATGACCAATGTATGTTGGAAGGTGTGTACCTTGGGGAAGAAGGTACGAGTCACAAAGTGCTTGTATTCCAAGAAGGGGATGCCCTGGCTTCGGTTCAGCTCCTTGGTGAGATCCGTCATGTCTGTCTGCAGCTCTGCAAAGCCTGTGGGAAAGACCAGCAGCTGTGAGTGACCCTGCCCAGGCAGGTGCAGCGCCACCTGACCCCGCTACCCACCTTTGCGAATCTCCTCGCGGATCTGAGACTCCATCTCTTCCATCTGCAGCAGCGTCTTCTGCCAGTAGCGCTCGGCTCGGCGGCTCTTGGTGCAGAAGACGAACAGGGCTGTGGACAGCAGAGGGGCGGCTCAGGTCCCCAGGGCCCATGAAAAGGTGTCAACGGGAACCTGCTAAGGCAGGCCGTGGGCCTGGAAGGACAGGGTCTACCCACGGGCCTCAGTGTCTCTGAGCAGGAGCAAGCAGGTGTCGTCCTCAGTCCCTCTGCCCTTTGTCCCTCCCCCGACAACTCAGGGCTGGACAACCCTTGATGACTTTTCTTAGAAAAAGAAATGTCAAAGCGCAGTCACCAGGGCCTTTCTCTGAGCAGAAGAATTATGGGCAATTTGTTTCTTCTGCCCTGATGTGCCTTGGGAGTTCAACTTTTCAAAGCAGTACACAGTACCTGTCTGTCCTGTGAGGCATGGCGTATCCATTGGTATATAGAGAAGTATTATGGGTAGTATTTTTAGGAACAATATATCTAGTGTTCATCTTTTTGCTTTCCCTGATACTTTTTTATATTGGATAGAGTAATTTATATTACTATTACTATTTGCACAAGTGATGGCAAAAAAAAAAATCTTGGCAAAAAAACTTGTGCAAATATGAGGACCCGGGACTGATCCCCAGAACTCATATAAAAAGTAGGGCATGGCAGCATGAGCCAGACATTTGAGTGCTGGGAAGGCAGAGAAAGGTGGATGCCTGGGGCTCGCTGGCCTGCAAGCCAGGTGAAGTCAGTGAGCTCCAGTTCCCAGTCAGAGATCCTGTCTCCGAATCTAGAGGACAGCCACTGAGGTACCCCACCTCTGGCCTCCAAATGCACACACAGACTGTGTAACCCATCCGTTTACACACCAGGGTGTCTGAGCCTAACCACGTGTCACGTGACCGTCAGAGTTATCCAATTTTAGAATATTCTCACTGTCCGAGGGAGACCCTTACCCAGTATTTCTCCCCACCTCCCCCCTCTCCCAGATAACCACTAATCATTCTGTCTCTATGGATTTGCCTGTTCCGTCTCCTTCAAGTAAACAGTTGGGCAATATGTAGCCTCTTGTGTCTATCTTTTTCATTGTCCTTGTTTTCAAGGCCCATCTATGCTGTGGAATATTCCTTTTTATGGCTGACAACTCCATTGTATAGATATACCACATTTTTTTTTTTTATTTTTCGAGACAGGGTTTCTCCGTAGCTTTTTGGTTCCTGTCCTGGAACTAGCTCTTGTAGACCAGGCTGGCCTCGAACTCACAGAGATCTGCCTCCCGAGTGCTGGGATTAAAGGCATGTGCCACCACCACCCGGCAATATACCACATTTTATTACACACTTAGCATTAGATGGCCATTGGGCTGTTATGACCTCTTAATTATTATAAGTAATATTGCTACGGACATCTGCGTATAAGATTTTATGTGGGCATGTTTTCCTTGCTCTTGGGTAGGTATCCAGTGTAGATTACTGGGCCAACTGTTAGGAACTGACAGGCCATTTCCCAAGGAAAGTGTACCTTTGTCCCCCCACCCAGCAGTACAGAGAGGCTCTGCTCTCTCTGCCATGTTGCACACATGGCTTTAACACACAGGATCATTTCCCCTGAGCAACCTCTCTGCAACAGCCTCCAAATTCCTCTGCCTTGTATCCAAAGCCAATTACGGTCTGAGTACAGAAGGTCTGACCAATATCTGCCACCTTCTAATTGTGCCCACTCCTTACCCACTCTCAGGGATTCACAGATGCCCTTCTGACTCTCTCGCGCGCGCAGGCCACTTACCAACCACAGAGAGCAGCAACAGGACACTGCAGATGACAATGGACACGATGATGGCCGTCTCGCTGCCCCCCAGCTGCAGTGTGGCGATGGTCTGGTTGAAGTTCCCCACCTGGATCTGTGCACAGTGGGGCGGCACATCAGGCTTTGCCAGAGCTGTGCCTCAGCTCTTCTCACTAGCTGTGTGACCTCCTGATCAAACTGAGATCCAGCGTTTGGCAGAGAGGCCAAATCAGCACAGGGCTGTGATGACAACAGCCTAGGAGAGGTCACAGGGAAGCTCATGGAGTCTGGCTGTCGTCTCGGAAACAAGTGAGGGGTAACTCAGCAGGAGGTAGACAGACGCAGTACAGCAATACCTAAAAGCCACCCCTGCCCCGTCCCGCCCCTCCGGACTGTCTCTGCTCTACTCCATGATGCTACAGTGACAGGCTGTGGGCAGGACACACTCTAGGTGGGACACCAAAACAGGAAGGAGCAACTTTTTAATGGCTTCTGGTGCCAACTAATGATTTGGGTCTCAGTTTCTCCATCTGTCAAGTCAAGGTATAAAGCTCTGCCTTGTGGAGACCTAAGTTACTGGGTATGAAAATACTCAGTGACCTCTGTACCCAGAAGCCAGGCCTGCCCACCTCCAGAGCCCAGCCCACTCACTGTGATGGGCAGCTGTCCCTCAGCTGTGCCCAGAGACTCATTGACTGAGCAGTGGATGACTCTGTCTGAGACGATCTGGATGTCGCAGGACACCTGGCCAATCTTGATGTGGTACTCATGGCTCTCGAGCCCTAGGCTGTCTTGCTCCTTCTGTGGGTATACATGGGATGCTGGGATGGGGGTGGGGTTCCCAGGTCAGCTGCCCCTGGCTCCCATTACCCAGCCTCCCAGCCAGGTGCTCACATGGATGACTAGGGTGAGCGGCTCCCCTGGGTGATGCTTGATCCACCTCTCCCTCTTGGCTGTGGAGAACTGTGGATTGGGGAGGTAGTCCAGACGGAACCGGCTGCCCCTCTGTGCCTCTGCAGGGTCCAGCAGCTCCTCGGCTGCTTCATCTGTGTACGTCCGGCCATTGATGAAGAAGTCTACGGGTGCTGAAGCATTGCTCAGGGCTCCAGGAGATGGGCAGGTGATGAGGGTGGAGTTGAGAACCTTGCAGAACTGGGTGGGATGAACCCATGAAGGTGGAAAATTGAAGGATGAGGGTAAAGGGGGGAGATGGAGAGGTCAAGAGGAACAGACATAAGCTGGCTGCACGGGACGACCTCGGCCCCCAGCCCCTCACCCCCATCTACCCTGCCCCCTCACCGTGGGCTCCCGGCCGATGTGGTGTACCGCCATTGATACATTCTGTACCATGTGGAAGCGCTCGCCAGCCACAGTGATGGTCCTGCCACCGCTGAGGGGACAGCAAGACTTGTCAGGCTCCCCGCAGCCCGGACAGTGGGACAGAGTGGGCGTGGGTGGGTCTGGATCTCACCTGACAGGGCTGCGGCCTGGCCGGATGGCAGTGATGACTGGGTTCTGCATGTACCAGAAGGTAAGGTTCCCATGCACGCAGCCCCGGCTCTCAAAGCGCACACACACAGGCACTAGAGCAGGTAGGGTCCCCCGAGGCACAGTGCAGGTGATGCTGGTGGCCGTGCGCCTATGGGGAGTGACGAGCGGATGACATGAGTGTGCCCCTTTCCAGTTGCTCACCCCACTGCACGTGCCCTGGCCTTGTCTTCTGCCACTTCTGCCCAGTTTCTCCTTCCCACATCCACTCCAAGCCAACAGGGGAAAAAGCCAGGCATACCCGGATGATACCTGTGGAGGGGTCACCCACCTCCCAGCAGCCAGACTGTGGGTATGGCTTACGTAAGGTCCGTGCAGGGGTCTGTGTCATTCACCAGGACCTGCAGCATAGAGCCTACATGGAGGTCACTGCCGTGAATGGTGATCCTGGTGCCCCCTGCCTTTGGACCCAGGGCAGGCTCCAGGGAGTGGACCACGGGTAGCTGGGGAGAAGAAAAAGGGTTAGGTTCTAGCCGCAGGCTTGTGGGGAGCGAGCTGGATGGCGGGTGGTGGTTGCCTACTTACCACATAGGAGAAGTGCTCCCGCGACCTGCCCTCCTTGGAGGCGTTCACGGTTACCACGTCTGAGAAGACCCCTGGTGCGGGCCCTGTGGCACACACGATCCTGAGGACAAGCAGGCATGTGGGCGGAAGGTGAGCCAGTACCTGTGTCTGCCCATGGGGCCTGCCTCCCACTCACGCCAGAATGCCCACCCAACAGTGTTCCCCACGGGCAGTGATCACCCTAGGGTTGACCAAGCGGGGACACACCACTCCACTGTTTCCCCCCACACCAGGCAGTTTGCCCAGCTAGTCTGGGTTAGCCACCTGTTGCCATTCTCGGCAAGCCTGGCTCAGAGCCTTCCAACAGGAAGTCCCACTAATTTCCTGCTTGCAGAAGTCCCCAGAGGCCTTTGGGCCCGGCTGCACCCTGATCTTTATACCCCATCAGAGCCCCCCCAAACTTTACTAGTATCAAGTAGTTCTCATCAGAGCAAGACTGATGAGGCAGGGAAAGCCCAGAGGGCTTCCCAGAAGAGGCATCAGAGTGCTGGCAGGATAGAGGAGTGGCCCAGGCAGAGACAGTGGGAGGCCCAGTCATTGCAATGTGCCATTGTGGGGGGCGGGGTGAGGGTTAGCTTGGCATGCCTGACACTCACTCCTCTGAAACTGTGTATCTGTCAGCCAGGGGTTCACAGGGTACACTGCCAATCCACACACCGTGGGCCACATCACTGAACCGGCGGCCTAGGTTCCTGCCGCGGATGGTCAGCAAAGTCCCGCCGTCCAAGGGGCCACTCAGAGGCTCAATCTGCCGGGGAACCACAGCAAGTGAGGGTCGAGGCCCGGTGTCCCTCTGACTGTCATATGTGCCCACAAGAGGTCACAGACCCAGCAGAGGACAGGGAGCCTCAGAGGGTTCAGGGGGCTGGGACAACCGGTGGATGGGCTGCATGCATCCTATGGGAGCCTGAAGATGCCATGTAGCTCTTGGCGGCCATGCCTGACCACAGAATTCAGCATCTAAGCCAGACGCTCACTGGTCTAGGGGTGGGCACTTTTGACTTAGGCTAAGCCAGTCAAAATCGTTCCCTGAGACTTTTCTTGACTAAATCAGGCTGGTGAGTTCCTGGAAATCTCAACTGCCACCAGGATGGGTTCCTGGGTTTCTGTGAAAAGTCAGTGGTCAAAGGCCCCACCTCCCACCTCCCAGTGACCGTCCCCTATTAAAACAGTAGCCGCAGGAGGCGACCTATGAGTCAAGAGTGCTGTGTGCCAGCAATGCCTGGCTTGGCGTGTGCTTACCGCTCGTATCTCAGGGGCTGGGCAGGTGCCGGGGAGTGGCCGCAGGGGCCCTCTCAGGCGACAGCCATCATTCCAAACACAGAGGTGACCCAGGTCCTCACGGCCCAGGCACTGGGAACAGTCAGGGCTGCCCATAGCGCAATTGTAGACCACAACTGTGGACACAGGACAGCATGGTCAGCCTGAAGCGAGGCAACTCCGGGGTCAGCACCCTTAAAGTTCTTGGCCAGCTTCTAACTGTGCAGCCCTGTGTCCAGCCCCCAGTTTCATCAACATTGCTTCTCTTCAAGGGGCTCACTGATTCCTGGTCAGTCTTTCAGTAAAGGGTTGTGGCCTCACTGGACACAGGAAAACAGGGCTCAGAGAGGGACGTAAGGACCTGGAGGTGACATGGCCTCTGGTCTAAGGCTGGCCACCGCAGAACGGCTGGCTCAAGGGTCTCAGTGGATGTTTGGGCACTTATGGGGTATAAAGTTTGTGGCCGCCCAGGGGAGCCCCCAAAGCTGGACACTTCCAATGACCAGTGGGACGGGGGGGGGGACACTCACCTGTCATGGGGTTAGGGCTATCTAGGAATCTGTCTGGTGGCCCCTTCAGCTTCAGGCTAAGTGGAAACACCTGGCTCTTCTGGGTCGTGTGCAGCTGCAAAATGAGGAAGTATGAGGCAAGGGTGGGGTCTGGGTCTCCTGTGGGGGCAAGGGTGTCACCAAGATGAACCAGGGCAGGGGAAGGGGGGGGAACCAAAAAGCAGAGGCACGTAGAGAGAGGAAGAAAGGAGGCCGCACAGGTCTCTTCTGTGCCCTGCTGGGCTCCTGCCACTTACCACCACTTGGTTGCAGCGTACCAGCGAGTCATTTATCCACACAGCCTCGAAGCGCTCTTCCAGGCCAAAGCTGCACTCCAGGGAGGTACCCTACAGACAGAGGGCAGAGGCTCTACAGCACCCATCCCCCATCCCTCAGACCTCTCAGAACATGGTAGCTGCCACCCTGACAGGAGGGCTAGGGACTCCACCAGCCTTCTGCCCCCAGAATCTCCTCCCTGGCCATCAAGTCAGGGGCTGCAGACACTGAGGACTCTGGCCTATGACACTGACAGTCTCCCTGTCACCTCCAGTGTCCTAAGCCAGTTCCTGACGCCCTAGCTCCAGGAGACCTTGTCTGCCCCTTAGACTGTCTCTGGTCTCTGCCCTGCAAAGCTAAACCCTAGACACCCCGTCAATCTCCGGGTGGCATGTGCCAGGGCTTCTGCATGGGCTGGTCTCTTCCTTGCCATCAGTGAGAATCACCAGTGTCCAAATTCGAGCTGCAGAGACCCTGGTTCCCCTAGGCCCCCTTGGATCAGGACACCCCATATACAATCCTGCCCTCAACAGCAAGGGGATGCACACTGAGGGGCCTGTTCTGCTCCCAAAGCCTGCCCTGTCCTGACATGTCTCCTCACCCACCGGGATGGTCCTAGCTGACCGTAAGGCCCTTTACACACCCTTATAAGCAGAAGTTGTGGAAAGCTCAGGCCCAACCTCCCATGTGCCTAGCTTTAAATCCCGCCTTCGCTTATTCCTTATGTGGCCTCATGCGGTTGCTCTGCTTCTCTGAGCCTTGGTTTTCTTAACTGTATATTATGTGAGTAGGTCTTCTGGGCAAAGTACAGACCCTATGTTTTAGTGGCTTATGTATACAGGTGTCTAATGTGTGCTTTGATATGGATGGTATGCAGGAAGTGCGTAATAAACGCTAACACACGAAGCAGGGTCCAATTCCTCAGTCTCAACTTGCTCCCTCTAGAGCAGTGTCAATAAATATTTGCTGGGTGACAACAGACCAAGACCCCAGAGCCATGTGCCAGGACTTCCTGTTTATGTTCCTACTGTTGGCAGATATGACTCCCTGAGAAAAAAAGCAGGACAACCTCTTCTTCCTGGGGTCCTAGCCGGAAGCTAACACAGGAAAGAAGCTGCTGACAGGGCCAAATGTTGGTCTATTCCCAGTGTGCAGAATCGCAACTGGGTCCCCTCCCCGAGGACATGGCTGAGTGGTCAGCAGCAGTGCTGCCCAGCGTCCAGGCCTCCAGCCGCTCTAGAAGCATCGCCAGGCAAGGAGCTGGGGAGTCCTGTGACTGGTAAAGCAGCAAATGCGCCAAGAGCCACACAGCTGGAGAGAATCAGCCAGGGCCGAACTGGGGCTAGTCTCCCCACCCTGCTCCTGCGACCCACCAGGTCCTGGCACATAGGCCTCCCCACCCTGCTCCTGCGACCCACCAGGCCCTGACACAGAAGGCCTCTGAGTGGAGGGCAGCTCCACCTTGGCCCTCAAGAACTCTTACCCTTTAAGGGGCTCCCTGACACATCCCAGATGCCTGGCACGTGGCCCCCATGTGTGACAACTGTCGCGGGCCTCAACTCCCGCGTTTCAGTGACAGATGGCATGTCCCAGGAATTAGGGAGGCTGGCATCCTTCCAAAACTCATCAACCCCCCCTCTGCCACATTCCTGGGGAGGGGGTGAGTGATGGCCACATCCCCTCCCCAAGCACCACTTCCTCTCTCAGTGGTGTCCCCCTCTAGACCTTGGGAATTAGGAGCATGGCCTCTTCTGGCAATCCTTGGGAAAGACATGGGAGCCTTGAACTGGGTCAGTATGTTCCACAGAGCTTAGAGCACCCAGGGTCTTGCTCAGCCTGGGCGGGACAGGCAGAGCCCACATGGACCTCATCTACCCGTTGACTGTGGTACTAGGCAGGGGGCTGGGCTACTATGCCAGGGAGCCTCCAGGGCAGGAATACTGGGGTGTGGCCAGGGTTCCCTTGGCAGCTGCTGGTTGTCTGCTGTCCCCCATCAGCCTGGTCTTCCTGTGCCATGTCTTACACAGCTGGAGTGGGGCTCAGAGAGAAAAGCAGGGCCACCATTCTGGATGCTGGGACAGACCTTGCTCAGTTTCTACTTACATGGAAGAAGGCAGCGTTAGTGAGAGGCACCAGGATGTCCTGAGAGCCACCTGTAGGCACGGGTGCCAGGGGCGAAGGCAGGATCTGAGGACAGTCCTGAGGATTCTGCAGACCAAACATAGAAAGGGGTCAAACAGGATGTTACACACAGTTCTTCCAGCAGCCTCCACAGCAGAGCCTGCAGCCCCACTTTCAGATGAGAAAACAGAAGCAGAGGCAGAATGTTCCATCTAGGTGGAGTCTGCCTCCTGGATGTGCTCCTCAGACGCACTGACTGGGCATCAGGGGGGTGGTGAGCTCTTGGTGGCTGGGTCTTTGGGACTCAGCCTCCCAGGACACGTAACACTGGGCCAGGTCTGACAATGCCCTCGTGGCTCTTAGGAACCATACCCCACTGTGCAGAAGAAACTAGGGCAGAGAAGGCGAGGACTGTGGCCACACATTCTTCACATCCCTCTGAACATGATGTTGGGGACCAGATCTGTGCTGGAGCCTCAGAGTCCTACGTATTCACTTCTCAACATCTGACCTACTGGGGCCAGAAGTCACAGGGCCCGGGTCAGTCATGCACCCCTGGGGCCACAAAGACCTTATAGCCAAGGACCTCCTGGCCACATCTGGCAGGGCGAGGATCAGGGTTAGGACAGGGCTGGGAGGGACTATCAGCCTGTGTGTGCACTTGAAATCATCCTCTTGCCAAGGCCCCCTTCTCCTGGGGCAGTTTTTCCTCTGTTCTTTTCCTCCCCTCCTCCTCCTCTTCTCCCCTGACCCCATCTTTCTTTTGACACAGGGTCTCACTATGTTATTCAGACAGGCTGGTCTCAAGGACTAGGTCACAGGTGGGCCACCACATCCACCAGCAACCCCGTCTTCCACACACCGTGTGCTTGCCACATGACCCAAGCCGGCCTCAAATTTGCCTTTTCCTGCTTCAGCCTCCTCAGTGCTGAGATTACATACAGGTGGGCAGCCATGGAACATTTCACATACTATGTGGAAACTGGAGAACCCTATACCCATTTTAGAGATGAAGAAATTGAGTTGCAGTGGAGGGAAGCAGCTTATCCCAGACAGGGCTTTGGAGGCTTTCCAGTGAACACACGGGGTCACTTTAAGAGTCACCTGCTTCTTTGACTTCTTATAATCCAGCCCACCAAGACGTGCAGAGCCATTTTATGTGGAAGGTATGTGGCCTGGGCTGAATCCTGACCCCCCTCCAAAACCCCACACCCCTGCCGGCAGTCCCCCAGGTCTACCCGTGGCCTCTGGGCCCCACCATCTGCCTCTGAGGCTGGTCTGACCTGGACCAGCCCTCAACAGGCTCATGATGAGAAGACTGACCTGGACCCTTAAGCCCACCTGGTCTGAGAACCATCCAAGAGGCAGATCTGGGTCCTGTAACTGGACAGTCTCAACACAACTCCGGTGGAACTGGAAAGGACATTGTCCAGTTCCCTAGACTGGGTGGGAGAGGTCCCCAATCAGCCCCGGCTGCTGAGAACACGTGGCACCAAGAATGAAGAGCCTGAATGTGGCATCCCCCAGAGGTTCAGGAGGCCCCGAAGTGAACCAACCTTCTGACTGTTCACTAGCATTAGCTGATAAAGTCCAAGGACCAGAAGCCATCTGGGTTTTCCTCTGAAAGAGGGCATGGGCCTCCCTTTCCTGTTTCCACCCAGGCCATCAGATGGTTTTTCCCCTTTGCTGCCCCGACCTACAAGCTTGGGAAGCTGTAGCTGGCTGCACCTAGAGCTGGGATGAGTGGGAGGGCTCAGGAACTACCATCATGTAGGTGTGTGCAGAACCTACTCTAGTTCATGTAGGCTGGCACTGAGCCTCTCCTTGCCTGGCTGGAACTGCCAGGGAACAAAGCTAGGTGGCCAGGATCCCAAATGTGCCACTGGAAAATGGAGCCGCAGGAGTACCCAGAACTCCTGCGGACAAGCCCTGGCATCCCATCCCAGCCAGCAGTGATGGACCCACGGACCAAGCCACTGGCTGTGGCCCAGCCCACAGTCGCTGACGGCTGTCAATTCCCATCCAACTACCCGGTCACGGGCTCCAGCACTGTGCCACCCTGTGGTTTGGAACACGCCAGGCTTTCATCCAGCTACCACTTCCCATCCCGCTTCCAAAACCTGACATCACACCGCCCTGGGAGCACCGCCCTCGGAGAGGCGGTATCAGCCTGGAACACCTGGCACCTCGCTGCTTCTGCTCATCCCTGGGGCCAGGCCTAGCAGCCTCCCTGTGGGAGCCACTGGGACCACACACATGACTGCAAGCACAGCCTTCAGCGCCCCCCCTTCCAGGATCCAGGGGTCCCGGGGGGGCATGCAGACCCTCTGCCCGCTGTCTGCCCAGGAGGCCTGGCGCCTCCACAGCTAACTGGCACTTAATTAAATGCCAAGTCCAGCACTGGTTCAGAGCCTCGCACAGGCCTTGGTGAGGCTGCCTCTTCTCCTGCCAGATTACAGTAATACTCTACGACAGCCCCTCCAGGGTCCGCCCGGCTTCTGCCCTAAGGGAGAGCTGCAGACCTGAGGAGAGCAGGCTGACTGCCAGGGTCAGACACACCTCCCAGTGGGTGAGCTCCTACACAGATGGCAAGACCCCACGCAAAATTCTCTTAAGAGAAGTCTTTCCTGCACAGTAGCCACCAGCTTCTAAGATCATCTATGTGACAACTATAAGGTTGTTGCCTCTGGGAGTAATTCCAGGCCTTGGGGTGGGGGCGGGGTCACTTTACAGAGGGAGAAAGGAACAGAAAGCCGTGGTAGCACAGACACAAGAGAGAGCTAAGGCTTTTGGCCTGCGATGGGAAGGACAGAACTACATCTAACTGGGTCTCCCCCAGTGCTTAGCACAGACACATGTACACAACAAGCACTCAGTGAGTGTCACTGGACTGTAAGGAGGTCCCCGGACCTCCAGGTCACCAAGTCCTTGCTGTGTATGCAGCCTGGGGTTGTGGGTGAGGAAGTGCCATACCCCAGATGCTCCAATCACAGAGCCACGGGGATGACAGACCTGGATTATATCCCGACACCCAATGCTATAGGTCACTCCTGGGCCTATCAGAGAGAGCCCCTGTTCTGTGGGCACACTGTGAGCCAGATGTGGTTGCTGCATGCTGCTGAAGGCTGTCCTGAGGGTCAGACTGAGGCCATGGCATATTCTTCTTAGCACCTGTTGTGGCCCCCTGTGGTGGCAGACAGGGCTTGATGGCATTCTCTAATCCCAGTGCCTGAAGCTAGGCCACCTCTCTGAGACACATGACTAGCAGTCTTGTGACTTGATCTGGTAGATCACTGGAGACATTTGAGCCTCTCAGAATGCACAGCCCCGACATAGTGCAAAGAGGGACATGGCTGAGCTCAAGACACCGCCGTTCACCTGCCAAGGTCTAGGGAATTTCATGTGTCACCCCTAAAAGAGGGAGGAGCCTTCCAGGGCAAAGGTGAAACACCATAGGAACGGAGGCACCCAATTCTGGGTTTCAAAGAAAGGGGAGAAGGATTTGGGTTCAAGGCCCAAGCCTTCTAAGCCACAGGGACAAAGGCCTGAAGTGTCTAAAAACCTGAAAACATAGGATAGCAACGTTCCACTCTTAGCGTGGGTGGAAATGGCCAGCATGCTGAGCAGGGCAGGGTGACAACCTGACTCGAGCTTTGCAGAAGGCCACACTGTAACCCTGAGGCGTTGTCTCTAAGAACTGGCCTTCCAGGAGTAACCCAGTGAGATGTAAAGGCAGGGGAGGAAAACACCAACCAGCCTGTCTAGCCACAGGGAATCAGTTTAACATGCCATGATGAGCCCCCTCGCCATGCTAGACAGTGCTGGGACAAAGAGAAGCTCTCAACGTTGGAACCTTACAAACAAGAGAAGTGGGTACTGAAGCCGAGGGGTGGGGGTAGACCCGAGGGGTGCGGGATGGACCCGAGACAAGGCTTACCGTCGGGTCTGGGGAGCTCTCACACCGAGACTGATTAGAGACACAGGAGTGCTGCTGGGTGCACCAGAAGCAAGGCCACTGCGTTGACAGGCAGCTGGTACAGCTGGAAAACAAGGGAACCTCTCAGACTCCTGCTCCCCACCCTTAGCTAGGCCCCAGAAGTCTGATCCCAGTTGTCGGAAGGGAAGGAGGCGGATGGGTCATCTTTTAAGGTAGTGAGCTCCCCACTATGAGAGGGATGCAAGGAAGACACAGGTGGACTCTTCAGTTCCCTCTTCCCCCACCAGTCTAGTGTCAGCTTGCAGGGCCTGGCTGGTAAGAGCTGGTACAGGCAAGGGAAGGTTGTAGGGGTCCTGTCTGTTGAGTGTACCAGAGTCTGCAGCTGTTCCCCATGCCGGGGCCTGTGCCTCCTCCCCCTGCCCACTCACGCTGTATGAGGGTAGACTTGTCCAATCCGGCTGCAGTCGTAGATGGTGAAATTAGCAGAGACAATGTTGTGTCCTTTGACCCTTACAGACATCTCAACAGTCACGTGGTCTGGAAAGAGACCAGGGATACAAAAGGTCTTCATCCACATCTCAAGCTGGGATGTCAGGGTCCCACCCTTGGGCTGGCATCACAGCCAGGCACTCACCCTGGCCAGCAGGAAAGGATGGAAACTGGGCCCTGGGCAGGAGGTTGCAGTAGGCAATCTGATGGTCATAGGCAGGGCCAGGTACCCGGGCCACTGTCCGGACATTGTTCCCATAGTCACAAGTCATCTCCATACCGCTGAGGCTGGGAAGGCTGCCTGAGATCTGCAAGATCATCCCCTGGGGGAGAGATGCTTCAGGTGAAGCCCAGGACACGCCCCTCACAGATCCTCTCACAAGGGCCTCTGACCCTGAGTGTCCGGCAGAAAAGAGATTCCCTTCAGGGAAGTCAAGGCCCTCTAAGGGGAGTGACCCTGGGGTTTCGGTTTTCCCACACGAGGCTCCTCATCTCTGAGGTAAGGAAGGCTCTGTAAATCAGGTATTGCGACACAGCCTATAATCACAGCACTTGGGAATCTGAGGCAAGAGGACTGCCCCAAGTTCAAGGCCAGACTGGCCTATGGTCTCAAAACCAGAAGGTCTCTGCAGCACAGGGTTGCTATGACCCCACTTCCCACCCCCAGACACCTGGACCTCACTCGCACCTCAGGGCTCTTGTGGAACAATCCTTTTGTACACTGTGAAGATGTGTTGTTCTCATTGGTTTAACAGTTAAATGGCCAATAGCTAGGCAGGAAGAGGTAAAGACAGGAGAGCCAGACTGAGAGAACTCTGGGAAGAAGGAGGTGTGGGGAGAAGCAGGAGATGAGCGTATCATGCGGGTAAAAGGTACTGCCTGCCACGTGGTATAGATAAGAAATATGGGTTCTTTTACGTTGTAAGAGCTAGTTAGTAACAAGCCTAAGCTACTGGCCACCACCCCCCTTCTCCACCATATCAGGAATAGGTGACACCTAGGAAGAGACAGAGGGGCCTGACTATCCATCTGGGTATCCCCGCTCAGCATCTTTAGGAACTCTGTCATCCAGGATACACTGTCCTAGCTATGACCAGGTTCTCCAAGAGCCCATGACAGGCCTTGAAGAGTGGCCTAGCCATGGAGTGGGTGCCTGGCCCTTGCTGTGCGCTTGAGCTTCCTCGAGCCTGGCTGCCACTGCTCTTGCTACGTCCTCCAGGCTTTGTGCTGCTGCGGCACCACTCACGGTGTAGTCCCGGCGCACATCGATCTCAGAAGGCAGCACGGTCATGGCAGGGCAGCGGCCGGGGCCCTGACTGGCACTGGTCCAGAAATGCGGCTGACTGGAGTTGGCGCAATCCTGTTGCAGTGTGCACCTGCAGGCACCGCGGGGTCAGGTCCAAGGTCAGGGCCACTGCCCCTAGCCCTCCCTGACCTGTCAGCATTGCATCAGGGGTGGGGGGTGGGGACCCTCACCGCGTCTCCAGAGCGCACCAGCCACAGTAGGCGTCAGCTGCACCCACACAGTCCCCGCAGGTGGAATGCACCTCACATGCTGCAACCTTCACACGGGCCATCTGCAGGCAGAAGGGGTCCAGTTGAGCAAGGTAGCCACCCCTGTCTTGTGAGGGTAGGGGCAGCTAAGGTTGAAGGCGTTAGTTGAGGACGTGTTGGGGAGACATGGCCTCCTTGAAGCATGGAGTCCCTGACATGAGTGAGTAGAGGAGGTGGCTCCAGGAGGACGGTCAGCGTGTGCAAAGGCCCTGCACCAAAGCTGGCTGGCTATAGCTCGCCTCACCTGGTGGGACGTCATCAGGTACAGGAAACCAGGATCCACGGGGTCAAACTGCATAACATGGTGCACGGGTTCCCCATAGGCCACTGTCAGCACCCGCCTGCTGACAACCTGCATGCTCTCGTTCAGGCTGATCTGTGGGAGGAAAGGCCACCACCTACTGATGCCAGGACTGCCACCCACAAGGTCAGGCTACCTCAGGTCTTCTCTCCCCTCCTGCTCGGATGGCCCAGGGTTAAAGGGAAAGCCAGGCATCTAGGGGGAACGTCCCACACTCTTATTCCCACACAGACTCCACAGCGCCCCCACCAGGAACCCCACTGCCCAACTCTAGCATACCCCTAGGTCTATGTGTAGGCTGCAGTTCCCAAAACACTCTCATGTACAATCCACACGAGCTGTTCTCCGGCGCCCTGCCTCGGTTTACCCAGTGGATAAGAGTCATGGGGAATGGCCACCTATTCTACAGGGCTGCAGAGTCCCAGGCGAGGTCCCAGGCCCCTCTGCACGCCCCTCTGAGGACTGGCAAAGTCCTCTCTGTGCTCCCCTCTAGTCCCCAGCATGCTGGGTGCTCAGGGCTCTAGCAGTTTATCTAAGGCTGGTGGTCTGGACCTCTGGGGCCTCCCTCTCACTCACCCTCCTCTGGGTTTCTAAAACCTGCAGAGGCTCCCTGCAGGAAGAAACTGGCTGTGGATTCAAAGCCTTGATAATCGACGCAGCCACACCCCCAGCTCTTTTCCCCTTTGCTTCTCTGTTGCACTTACACCCGCCCCCACGGCCTGTCTTGTCTTTGCCACACGCCTTCCTAAGAGTACGGCCATCCTTTTCATTCTGGGGTGTACCAAGTCATCCTCAGACACCAGCGCCGCCCCCCCCCCCCCAGGCTCAGGCTTGGCCTTTGAGACGTCCCTGCTGCCGGGAGGCCTCTTGGGATGCTAGCAGGGACTTGGTTACTGTTCTCACACTACACACGCCACCCCACACACTCAGACACAGACACCAATTCATTTCTCCTCCCTAGGTGTTCACTGAGCCCTGAGGCCCTAGCTAGCGATCAAGCTAGAAGCTCCAGACAAGGAAAGGGTTGGCAGGAGAGACACCACCCTGCGCAGACTGGTGTGTGACCTTTTCAGGCTGAGCTGTGGGGCGGGCAGGCACCTGCCTAAGTTCAGCTCCATCACTGAGGTCCTAGGCTCCACCCCAAGCATGGCACAGACAAATCAATTAGAAATGAAAAGGAATGACCCATATTTATCTACGAGGTCACTCTGAGGGCAGTCACCTCTCTTGAAGGACCTCAGTAGCCCCCTTCTGTGCAACAGACTCACAGCTACATCCTTGGACCGGTGTGAGAGAGGGCATGGTTTCTGCTACATAAACTTTGATGCACCGAGAAACAGCAGGTGTCTAAGGATGGCAGCTTTGTGGGCAGAAGGTGGAGAGGGCTCTGACCACAGCCCTGATCTGCCTCATTTCTCCTGGATGGATAGAGTCTGAATCCAGAGGAGACATGCTCTGCCCTCAGGGCCACACAGCAAGGAACAGAAGTCAAAAGCAGAAGCCACGCCTCTGATACCATACTGAGCCCTGACAGCCACCTCCTTCACCCAGCAGAGGACTCAAGCTGAGTAACACATATTGGGGCCCTGGGTCCACGACGGGTGGTTCCATGCCAGGATTGTAGGGCTCAAGCCCCACCCCCATCCCACCCAGGCAGCTGCCAAAGGGAATCAGATTATGGGCTCTGAGTCAATTAGGCTGAGCTTGGCTCGGAGGCTGACTCTTCCCTAGAGAGAGGCAGCAGGTGGGGGTTGTCCCTCCTGTCCACCCTGCCCTGGGGTAAGAAAAAAAACTCCTTGCCCTCCCTTAGCTCTGGAACTTTCAGGTGGTCACCAGCATGGTTAATCCAGAAACTGGACCCCTGAAGTGGTAGCCAGCAGGACTGTGCTTATTAAAATACCCTTATTAAAATACTACAACCACTGCAGCCAGTAGGGAAACTGAGGCCCAGCGAGAGCACTGCAAAGATCAAGAAGTCACTGCCGGGCAACAGACCCCAAGCCAGGAGGGATGTTGCTAACAGCTCTTAGGCCAGGTCCTCCCCTCCACGGGAGGCTACTGTGGAGCCACGGAGGGAAAGCCTGAAGGGGACAGTAACACTGGACCTTCTGTGGCCCATCCCTGGGAAGTTCCCATCGTATAAGCTTACCTTCAGCAGCCTCCCGGTGGCAGTGCCCAGGAAGACAGCAGTATAGTTGTTGGCACTGGCCACAGCCACAGCTGTGAGCCCCGGCGCACGGAACACGGGCGATGCACTCAGCGGCTGCAGGATGGACAGGGGGTGCTGCAGGTGGGCCGCACCACAATCCAGCTGCTCCAGCTGTAGCTGTGGAGACAAGGCAGGTTAGACCTCAGCTCTGGAACCTTCTCTGGCTGGCTCCCTGTTTACCCACACAGCCGGATCTCAGCTCTCTGCCCCTGCCTGAAGGCCCCACATCCAAGCTGAGGCCAAGCTTAACCCTACCCAGGTCTAACCTTGACCTTAGGTGACAGAGCTACCCCTAGGAGATGACTGGTGTTTAAGGTGTGTGGGAACTGGACTGGGCTCGGGGAGGAGGGAGGGAGCAAGGCAAGACAGGCTGGCCAGTTTGGCTAAGGTACACTACAGGGCTACCTACACCTTGCCGCTTCAGACACCGGGGAGGCTGAGGCAGGAGGGTCACCTGACCCTGGGAATTTCAGACCAACCTGAGCAATACAGTGAAATCCCAATTCAGAATAAAAGACGCAGGTGATTGGAACTGGGTGACAGCCACACACCTGGCCACATCATTCCTCCTGGCCGGCCACTGCACAGGCCAGAAGAGCCCAAATTCAGTCACCGAAAGTCATCCTTGCCTCAGCTTACCTACTGACACCCCAAGTTTCTTGGGACTGTTCCTATGTGTGTGTGGGAGGGGTGCCTGTTGGGTGTGTGAGATGGTTCAGCAGGTACAAGGGCTTGCCACAGA
This sequence comes from Alexandromys fortis, assembly GCF_014885135.2. Taxonomy (NCBI): domain Eukaryota; kingdom Metazoa; phylum Chordata; class Mammalia; order Rodentia; family Cricetidae; genus Alexandromys; species Alexandromys fortis. The sequence continues at coordinate 5,657,711 of NW_026067943.1, forward strand.
GGCTGAGTTTGTCTGTGGAAGCTGTGTAAAGAGCCAAATGCAGAGGTGCACATCTGTAATCTCAGAACTTTTATGGACAGATGGAAAGTAGAGACAGGAGACTCCTCCAAACTTCCCATTAGCAACAAGAGAGTCACTGCCTCAAAGTGGATGGCGAGGACGAACTCTAGAAAGTTGCCCTCTGACCTCCAGACACACGCCTTCCACATGGGTAGAGTTCAAGGGATGGAGGTCAGTGGAGGACCATTTGCCCAGCACACATAAACGGCTGCCCAACCCCCAATGGGCTTTTCTGACCCCAGCCTTCCGAGCCCTCAGGTCTCCATTCCAGCCACCTTCCCAGCCTGTCTGGCCTCAGGGCTGTCTTTGTCCCACGACTGTCTGCCAGGTTGCCCACAGGAGTATGTCCCAAGTCCTCTGGGAATGTCAGAAAACACAAGGACCAAGCCCAACACTCACAATTCAGTCCCATAAGTATCGCCCCGTAAGAATTTGCCAGTTGTCTCAGTAAGAGCAGCGATAATGGAACAATAGCAGAATACGGCAATGGAGTGCAGCCAGCGTGGGCCCCGGCTCACACTCGAGCAGACCTAGGCAGCTTTCAGTCAGGAATATCTACCCCTCCTCCTAGAGTAACATTTCATGGCTTTTCTGTGATGCATCAAATTGCCGCGATCATGATTTTGCACTTTGGGGACAGGAGGGCAGTAACCACGACTACTGAGCAGCTACCTAATAGGTGGCTTAGGCAGGGTGGAAACACTGGACATGGCTCAGGTCCAGATGCGGGGTTGGGATGGACAGCACAAGACCTCATCATGGCGCTTGGAATGGCAAGCGACTTCAAGATTATGAATTATTTCTGGATTTTTCCATTTAATATTCTAGGACCTCGGCTGACCAAGAGCAATAGAAACCGTGCAAACAAAATCACTCTGCACTCTGACTCCTTCTGACCTCTGCTTCGGGGCCGACCCACTTGCTTTTCTACTGGACGTAACTGAGCTGCGATGGGTGCTGAGCGGTTTGGGCTCCTCCCCAGCTGTCCTGCACCACAATGCGATGGCCGCCCCATCCCACTGAGACCATGTCTCCCACAACTTACATAACATTCTCCAGTGAATATAGATTACTGACTTGCGTCATTAAATGAGTTGTTTTCTAAATTAAAATGGTAAACCCTTTCCGTGGAATACGAGCTCTAGGAGACCCCAGGAGTAGCTCTGGGGTTCTTTGCTGAGCCCTGCTGGGCCGTCCAGCCAGGTTGGGGGTCCTGGGAAAGGCAGAGTGGTCTCTGGGCTGGGGGTGATTTGTGGGCCATGGTGAGAAGAGAGGCAGCGGAAAGACTGGGAACTGACTCCCGCAGCCCGCCCTGACGTTCACAAGCCATTAATTCTGTGCCGAAGGAATTTTCAAAAAGCCTTTCCCCCAACCTTTTTTTTTCTCTTATCCTAAAAATAAAATCTTTAAAAAAAAAAAAAAAGCTTTTTTTTTTTTCTTCTCTCTCTCTCTCTTTTTTAAAGGAGAAGTGAGCATCAGGGGCTGGAATGATCTGGGAGGGAAGCTGCCTGTCTGGGCCAGGGGCTCCGCAGCAGCAGGACCGGGAGACCCACAGAGGTCCTGAGCATGGCCTTGTTGAACTTGGTGACTAAGGTGTGGGCCCTGGGCCTCAGACTGGAATTTCTCCCCTAGCCCCCTACTCACTGCGTTTAGGCCACATAACCCCAACCTACGCCTAGATCTATGGCACGGCACACCACCATCCCTGTGACACCTTGTGACTCCCTATTGTCCTCAGGGTATCCTGCCAACTGCTCAGGACCCTGGCCACCATTCTGCCCACTACCCGCACTTTAGGCCAACCGCACGGTTTCTCTGCAGTTCTTGAAACACGCCCCACTTTCCCCTCCCACTAGCGTCCCACACCGCTCTACAGGCCTGCCTTCAGCAGCCAGTGTCGGCGGAGACAACCCCTGGCATCTCAGGCCCCAAGCGCCACCCGTTTCCCCTCCAGGCTGCAAGGTTTTAGTCAGTCTTCGAGTTGAGACTCCAAAAAGCTAAGTTCAGGGATGGCGGAAGATGGCTTGGTTGGCTCGGCTGGACAACTTGCTCGGCAAACATGAGGTCCCGAGTTCAATCCCCAGGAGTTTGGCCAGGCAGTGGTGGTGCACACCTTTGATCCCAGAGGATTAATCTGGCAGGCGGCGGCAGGTGGAGCTCTGTGAGTGCAGGCTGGCCTGATCTACAAACAGTCAGAGCTGTCACACAGAGAAACCCTGTCTCGGGAAACAAACAAACAAAAAACAACAAAAGTTTGGTGGCAAAGGCTTGTATTCCCAGAACCCAGGAGGCAGAGAAATGTGGATACTTGCAGTTCATTGACTAGCAAGCCTAGTGTACTTAGAGAAATCTGTGAGGACAACACCCAGGGTTGTCCTCTGGCCTCCAGATGTACGTGTACGCCCATCACAAAGGTGTGTGCAGGCACACACGCACACACACGCACCCACTTCTCTGTGACAATACTCCACTGGCCAACACTTCTATTATTCAGGTATCACACACTTAATGGGCTCCTCTGGCGTACTACTCCTGCGTGAATACTTACTAAAGAAGGGAAATTAATTTCAACTAAGGCGTAAATGACTATATTCAGCTGCATCCTTTCCAAGCAGAGTGAAGGGAGGCAATGCAGCCGTGAGGTGGAGAGGCAAGGAAAGAATATGGTTCACGGTAGGATCACTGTGTGCAGCACAGAGCAGGCAGGTGTTGGGGCCGAGACAAAGCCCAGCAGCTAGCTCTGTTTCTTGTAAGAGCCTCAGTTTGTCCCCCTCTGAAATGGGCTAGGTAATGGCCACTGATTGCCACTCTTCCTTCGGAGCACACGGCCCCTCCCTATAGAGCTGACTGCCTCCTGGGGCCAGCTCAGCGCTGCCCACTCTCCATTAAAGGGCTGCCCTATTGATTTCACTCTCTCAGTAATTGCAGCTGAACACAGCTCTTCTCTCCCAGGAAGCCAGCTGCAGGGGGGCTTGCAGTATGCCTGCCATATCCTGCCCACAGACCCCGTCAGACCTCAATACCTCTGCAGTAGGCACTCAGAGGAGGATAAGGCATGACAACCGTGGTCACCATGGTTCTATCCCACCCAGGTGCCTACGGTGCAGATGGCTCTGGCCTGGGGACACCTTCCTGTCTGAGGCCCAGAATGAAAGGCTCACAATTGCTCAGAAGTGTCACACAGCTGAAGGAGAGGTGACAACAGCTACTGGACTGCCCGGAACTCCTCACTCACCCCCATCTCCATGACAACCAATGGGAGCCTCTGTGGGAACCACACCCCATTCCACAAGTTTTCACAGCTAGCTGAGGGTGGCACCCCAATACTTTGGCCCCTCTGACAAATGGAACAAGATGGTGTGGGATGCCAGGAAACAGGGCTGAGGAAGGACCACAGGCTGCCCTTCCTGCCTTTCTAAGAACTTTGCCATTAAGTTGAAAAGTAGTGGGTAGTGGTGGCATATGCCTTCAGTCCCAGCACTCAGGAGACAGAGGCAGCCGGATCTCTGAGTTAGAGGCCAGTCTGGTCTACAGAGTGAGTTCCAGGACAGCCAGGGCTACACACACACACACACACATATACACACACACACACACACACACACACACACACACACGCATGTACGCACGTACAACTGCAAAGTAGGCCATGACCCGCCTGCAGCTCAATAGCCTCCAGTGGGTCTCCAGTGCAGTCAGAATAATCACAAGCCTTCAAGGGCCTGCTCAAAGGAACCCTGACCTGTGGTGTGTGTGTGTGATTCCTGGCCTGGTTAGCTCCTCCCTCAGCTCTCCACCTGGGAGGTGAGGTCACACTTCCTAGTCTCAAGCCTTGACCTCCATCAGACCAGGAAGACAAGGACAGGAACCAAGGCAGGTTGGGGCAGGATTCTCCTGGGGGCCCAAGAACAAGGGCGACCACAACAGACAGGAGCTTCCTACAGAGCCAGCCAGTTGGGGAGCTCTGCTCTTGGCCTTACTACTTGTCTCAGGAATAAAAGGAATATTCTGGAGCTTGCATAGAAACAGAACGTCATCTCCAAGAAATCCAGCCCTAAGTCCCCAGCTCCCAACTTTGGCATGGTGTCACCGTTGGAACATGGTGTCTCCACGTGGGCAATGCCTCACCTGAGGGCAAACTGCGGCACAAAAAGTTTCCTGAAGCCTACCATTGTACCTGCTCTGGCTGGAGGATGGGGAGGGGATGGCAGACTCAGTTCTGGAAGGTTCTCTCGGAGGAAACTGCTCTTGCTGAGAAGCCCATGCACCTCCCAGGGCCCCCAACAGACATCCGGGAGCTGCTAGAGATGCCAGCACAGAGGCGGGCAGGAGATACCGGGAGACACACAGCCTAGATATTTGCTGGCTTCCTCATCCGTGAGACTGGGACAGTCACAGCACCTGCCACACAGGACTGCCAGAGGCACCTGGAAACCTGAGCACCAGAGGGGGCTCTGGGACATCCACAGTGGTAGGGTGCCCAAGGATGGGTAAGCCCTGTTAACCAACCGCTGGGCACCTACAGCTACCGGGTGTCTGTGCTGGTTCTTGGGTTAGCATCCTCCACAGTAGAGGCTTGGTGGCTTGATCTGCTGCTTCCTGGAACCTGAGGGGCTGACTCAGATGGAGGTTGTTTGGCTAGTTGGCCACAGCTGGCCAGACACCCAGCTCCCCTTCTCAGACTGTTTCTCATTCCCCGGCCTGGCCCTGTCCCCAGCATCCCTCCCCCCCACTACTGGTCCCCAAGGAGCAGTGTGGTGTGGGCTAAGAAGCTGTGTTTCTCCTCAGTCTGAGGCCCTGCCCCCTAGCTAGCTCCAGTAGGCAGTCCTCATCTAGCTAGATGGCTCTCTGCTGCTTCTTCACTGCAGGGGACCAGTTGTGTCTCCTAGGCTGGCCTCTGCTGGTCTCTAGTGGGCTGGGGACCAGATGGAGTCTCACACCTCCTCTGCAGCACAACCTCCCTCCTCTCCGGCCTCCTGTAGTCTTCTGTCCCCAGGGGCTCCTAGACTCAGGCAGGTCTGCTGTGTCTGCAGTCTGTGGTCCCCGTGGCTGCCAGCTGGAGAAACTGAGGCCCACCACATCATCACAACATAGCGGGCAAACAGAGGCTGAGATGGCCCATTCAGGCAGCTGGCCAGTGCCCAACTCAGCTCCAGCCCCAGGCCTTTGCTCAAGGCTACTGAGTGCAGCAGCTCCGTTATTTACTGATTGGACCTGAAGTGCTGCGGTGATCGGCCCTCTGGGGCTGTGCAGGCCTTGGACCAGAGCCGCTGGCTTCCGTCCTCCATAGTATGTGATTTATGGGGGCTTGGGCTGAAGAGAGCGCATTTGGAGGGCAAGGGCCTGGCTGCCTGGGAGCCTGGGGGCATCGTGGGTCAGCACCAGAGGAAGCCACTTCAGCTGGACCACCAGAAGCCCACCTGGGTGACCCAACGTGGGTTTGATAAGAGGAAGCTGTGCTCTGGGGTAGCCAGGATCCTGTTCTGGCGCTTAGAGATGCTCCTGGGGATGTCCCCACTCAGGGACAGCTGGTTTCCATGGCGATGCTCACACCATTGTCAGCGCTGGAAAGGCCTTCGGGAATCACCTTGTGCAGCCACCACAGGGGAATTTGGCCAGCTCCTGGTGGCAGCCAGAACTTTTCCAGAGCCAAATGGGCCATGTGTCCTCACCCTCTAAAGCCACACAGGCTACCCAGGGCCAGCAGGATGCTGTCTAAGACCTTGGTCCTCTGACAAGACCATGTGTTCTCAGTCTAAGCTGGCCACCACATTACTGCCTTATCTCTGCCATGATCCCGTCCTTCCCTGCCCAGCATGGTCCTGAGTGTTCTGGGACTCTGGGACACTGGGGCAGGGTCGACCTTCTCTCTTCAGGCCATGCAACAAGCCTAGTCCCCTCTAGAAGGGATACTCCTTGGGGTTAGACACAGGACATGACAAGCATCTTGATGATGGGCAATAAAGGGGCAGGAGTCCCACACCTGTGGGGGGGAGGGACTGAAGGGTTCAGACTCCAGCCTGGGGCAATTCTGCAGGCCTCCTGGGAGCACTTACCGCCACTTTAGGTCATTCTTAGGCTCCATTTCCCCACCTTTAAAATGGGCTCATCTTTAAAGTGCTCAGTGCAGACGCACAAAGCTCTGAGCCCAGATCCCCACATCCATGTGCAAAGCTGGCTGCTCCCACCCACAATCCCAGCACTGGGAGGTGGAGGCAGGAGCATTCCTTGGAGTTCACTAATCAGCCAGTCCAGCCAAAAAAGCTCCAACGGAAGACCTTAAAACTAAGGTGGAGAGGGACAGAGGAAGACACAGGACATTGACCTGTGGCTTTTACAAGCTCATGTATCTCTACAGATGTAGATAAAGCCATTTTATTGGATTGGGGGGGGGGGGTGTTGGATGGCAAGGTGCTTTGCAAATGCCTGGCCCAGAACAAACTTTCAAGAAACTTCACAAATTACAAATTTGGTGGCTGAATGAAGAAGTGTCAATTTGTGGTCCAGCTCAAACCCCACAGAAGCCACCAGAACTTGAACCACACACTAGTTCCCTAAACTACAGGAGCAAGGCTACCTAGCCAGCTAAGTAGAGAAGGCCTCTGCTGTGGCTGTGGCCTGGGCCATGGCATCCATCCACACCTCCAGTCTGTCCCCCAACACAAGTGACTCAGGACCCCACGGGCAAGAATAAAAGGAATCTGTCTGATCTGCATTCTTCTGTGCAGATAAACATTTACATACTTCCAGAGGCTAGGGCCCTCATGAGAAGAGACTTTGCTTCACTTTTTGTTTTGGTTTTGTTTTTAGGTCTGACTATGCAGTTCAGGCAGGCCTCTAACTCACAATCCTCCTGTTTCAGCCTCCCAAGCGCTGGGAGGCAGATATACAACACCACACCTGGGTAAGACGCTGCATTTTCAGGGTCAAGTGTGGCCAGATGCTTTCAGGCCCCTCTGTGCTCGCTCGAGAGGCTCCAGCATTCAGCCCTCTCTCTGCACATGCTCCATGGCTTCACCCCACCTATGTATTTCCCAGGAACTGTGGTGCCCAGCCTCCCCCAGGGACTTGCCTAAATGACCTCATTCCAGCTAAGGGGGAACTCAGGCACCCTGTGCTCAGAGCGCTCAGCTGGCCTGTCATCCATCAGCAAAGGCTGGTCATGGGGAGTCCGAAGCCAGCCAGCAGTCTGGGGATCTGGAACCGTAGAGTACTGTAAGACCCAGGGCAAGTCCCTTGCCCTCTCTGGGTCCCAGTTTCCCCCTCTGTAAACCTCACTGTCTGAGGACTGTTGCCAGTGAAAACTAGGTGGTGACAAGCACACCCAAACACAGCCCCCAAACAAACAAGCAAGGCTGGCAGCTCCCTCAGTTGATGCGCAGCAGGCACTGACCTGGCTGGCTTTCAGTCGGCCTGCTCCACTGGGACAGGGCCTGCTTATACACTCACCACACTTCTCGGCCTCAGGCCGGCTCTCTCAGAGCCTGGTGTGAGCTCATCAGCTGCAAGGGCCCAGCCCGCCCTCCTCTGAGCACCTGCTGTCTGCTCCACACACCAGCATGCTGTGCTCAGACGACTTTCTTCCCGCAGCACCTGCACCTGCCGTTTCCTGGGTGCAGCATATGAGAGATTCTGACCCACATCTCTGACAAGAGACAAGACTTTCCTCAAAAAGGAGAAACCGTGGAGCACAGGGAGGGTGACTGACTGGCCCTGGGCTGCAGAACAGAAACCCTGTCAGCTTTGTCCCCGGGGGGCCAGACACTCTGGGGGGGGGGGAGCTGTGGCCCATGCCCACCTGTTTTTCCAGGAAGGTCATCCTGGCCAGGCCTTCCCCTAAATCCCACAGGGGTCTCTGCTTGCCTCCTTAACACGAGGTGCCGACTTCAAACCCCTCCCAAACCTAAAGTCTGTGTTGGAAGCTCTCTCCCTCCGCCACCACCTGCCATCTCAGCCCTGAAATTGGTGTAGAAAATACCTTCCTGAGCCGTGTGCCACCCACCACACGCCTGCTTTAAAAACGCCCAGGGAGGTTTTTTTTTTTTTTTTTCCTGCCATTACTATAAAAAGACACCATGAAAAAGCAGGCCTGGCATTTGCTGTGCTGTCCCGCAACTTAAGGACACCCATCATGGCCATTTGGAAGTGAAAGATTGAGAGAAAGGAGTGACATCCAGCCAGCCCCACCTTGCCATTCCCTGTGCTTCAGTATCACCACCAATAACATACAACTGCCCAACATGCTCTCCCTCAAACACACTGTGGTGTGAGGATGAGAATCCTACCTAACTACCATCTTGTCTTCCATCTACCGCTGGACAGGGCAGGCTTTGAGGGCCCCAGCTGCCCACTCCCGAGGCAACAGTCCTACCTGTCCTGTGGCCACAGCAGAGAGAATACAGGCCCGGCCCAGCACAGGGTAGGGGTTCAGAGAACATCTCACCCAGCTGGGTCCCTCCTTGCTGGCCATCATGGGCTTTCTGGATCACACCACTGCCAATTCCTGAGCATGGCAATGGGCAAGCAGTGTGTGCATCTCATCAAATCCCCACAGCGACCCTAGGCCGCTTAAGAGGACCCCATTCGGGACCAGGATGTAGCTCAACTGCGACAGTACTTACCTAGCATGCCCCTAGACCCTAGGTTTGACACAAGGGCACGTCCACACATGCCTGTAAACCCATCACTCAACTTAAAACTGAGCTACACAGTGAGCCTAAACCTGGCCTCGGCTACATGAGACCCAGACCATCCTTAGTCCCCATGTCGTCCAGGAGGCCAGAAACCAGGAAAATAACATGAGGGTCCCCAGAAAACAGAGGTCTCAAAACACTGGGGGTTTGGGAAATGTTCAGGGGACCCACCTGGGGCTGCAGGTGCAGATAGTGGGGTCTTACAGTTTCAGAGCAGGCCTGATGAGGACACTGTTTTCCAGAAGAGCCTAGAACCTAGCCAAGAGCTAAATGTATCCCAGGGGTGAGAAGAGCACAGCACAGCAAAGACTGCTGTGCATCAGGCACCAAGCACTTGACTTTGTGGTTAACTTGCTCATTTGCTTCTAATGCCTCTGTGGAGACTGTGTGCGTGGCCCTAAGACCCCTTCCCCACCCAGTAGGGCTTCTGTGTGCAGTACCTTAACACAACGCTGGGGAGAAGGAAACTGAGGCTTAGCAAGACTGTTGCCTGAACAAGGTCACAGCCAGGCTGTGACAGATGGACTTTAAGCAGGGGAGCTGGCGACGGCTTGACAAGGACAACAGCACTGCCGCAGGGTGGGGGGTAGGGACTATCTGGGGGTCCTGCCAGGGACCCTCGCCTGAGTCCACAGCTGGGCACTGGGTAGGGAGAACACAGCAGACAAACTTAGAAGGGCCCCAGCAGGGTTACTATGTGGCCTTGAGGTGAGGAGCAGGCCTAAACTACAATGCCCTGGGGCTAACTTCCCTGTAAAAGCCCTGCCCCCATAGGGAGGAGGACAATCCAACTGCCTTCAGCCTGGTGAGTCACTGTGCCGGCCCAGGGGGCACCAGGGACCGTGGGAATCAGGGCAGATCTTACTGGAGGGGGAGGGGAGAGGCAGCCTGAGGAATCCCACAGAACCCTTCATCAGCTAGGGGCCCACAGAAGGCTGCCTCCCCTGCCCACAGAGCTTCCCCCTTCCTAGCCAGTCACAGCCACGGAAAGGCTGTGGCTCTATAAAGAATGGTGACTGCTCTCACCCCAGCCCTGCGCAGGGGCCCGACCCTGCCGGGTGCCAGGGTTGTAAGCTTCAGACAGTCCATTTGCCTCTCCCCCTCTCTGACCTTCCCTGTGAGGAGACGACCGGCAGGGTGGTAGGCGCCTGTGGGAGTCTTTGCCAAGGAAAGGAATCTAGGCTTGCTCAAAGCCCCAGTGTTGGGCACGCCCACGAGAGAGAGACTGGCTACCACTGAGGGCCAGAGAGAGAGAGAGAGAGAGAGAGAGAGAGAGAGAGAAGTCTCAGTGAATACAGAAGGCTCTGCTTCCTGACCCTCTGCAAAGTCAGTGTCATTTTGGGGTGGAAAATGAGGACCCCCAAAAGCCTACCTTCTGAAGACAATAGAAAGTGAGTTCTGCTGAGAAATCCTTTAAGTGGACTGGCTGGCTGCACCCAAGGCCACCCCCCCTGGCAACCCCTAACCTGGCCCTCTTGCCGCTGCCCACCCCCAGGCCCCACTTCATCATTCGTCTTGTAGTTTCTGTTCCAACAAAAATTCCCCACCAAAGGCTCTTTCCATCTTCGGTGGCCCCATCTGTGCAGCTGGGCTGCCTAGATGCCCCCATTCATCTGTTAGGCAGCATACCCCAGCACCATGGGCACAGGCCGGGGTGGGGGTGGGCACACAGCTTGAGTTCAAGGCCTGCTCTGCTAGCTCCCAGCTGTGTGGCTCTGAGTGACCCTTCAAACCCTTGCACCTGCTTCTTCTTCTGTATGTACAACGGAATTAAAAACAGACATTTGTTGAAGACAGGACAGTCGACACACTAAGTTAAAAGTTCCCAACATTGGGGGTCACCCCAGGTCTGCCATGCCACCTACCTGGTGCTTGGTTGCTATTTCCTGAGTGAATGAAAGTGAGGCTTGAGCACGCACCTGTTTGCCAACCAGGTGACCTCTCCAGGGAAGCAGTCACTTGTCCTGACACATGTTCCCACCGGGAGTCTATATCCTTGCACATCCAGGCTCTTGTGGCCTCCAGTGGGTGCCCCTGCCACACGCTTAGCCCTTCCATCCCCCCTCCCTTCATCTTCAGGGCTCTGCTGCCACACCCATTCACACATGTGTCAGGGTGCAGTGATACCCACAGTTTAAGGGCACCCACAGTCTCCCAAGCACACTCTTGGTGTCACTCCCTCTCTCAGCTCAGCATGCACCTGTGGCCCCCACCTGCAGACCTGAGCTATAGGTGCTCTGTCTTCCGGGAATACCTGGGTACCTTGACAACGCAGACCTCGCCCCCGCTGAGTTGTGCGCACCTGTGACCCAGCTCGCTCCCCGGCCAGCACCGCTGCCAGCAACCAATCCTCCGGGACATCCACGTCCCTGCGTACACAACGGATCCCCACACTGGCTCCCAAGAACCCCGGCGTACCTGTATGTTACGTCTGTTCTCGCAGGACGGCCCGGTGCCCTGCACCACGCTGTCCAGTACTGCCACCACGTCGGGCGCCGGCTCCACGAAGCAGGCAGTGCGCGCTGCACGGATGGCGGCCTGCACGTCGGCAAAGCGGAAGGCGCAGAGCGCAGCCGGGGCGTTGCGGGCACCTGGGGCGCCCTGGGGCCGCTCGAAGACCGCAAAGAGCAGGTCGCGCGCGGGGAAGACAGACACGAGGCGGCTGTAGAGGTCGCCGCGGCCCGCGCTACCCGCGCACTGCAAGCCCACCTGGATGTAGGACTCAGTAAGCTTCTTGGCGTCGCCGCCCGCACCGCGGGGCAGGCAGATGCGCGCCAGCAGGCTGCGCGCCTGGCTGTCCTTGTCGCCCGCACGCGCCTCGCTGTTGAGTGCCAGGTACGCGTAGGGCTGCGAGCCGCGCGGAGACGCCGGGTGCAAAAAGGCGCTCACGAAGCCCAGCTTGTAGTGCTCCTTGGCGCCCTGCTTGATCTTCAAGATGTTGTCGTCGGACGGGTTGAGGTCGAAGGTGAAGAGCTTGGCCAAGTTTCCACGCGCGTCCAGGGAGCGGATGGCGATCTCGGGCGTGTTCTCGAAGCGGTGGTCTTCCAGGCTACGGTTGCGCGGGAAGAAGGCGCTGCCGAAGCCGGTGTACGTGGCGCCTACAAGCAGACGGCTGCCCCCCGTGCCCGTGGCTGGCGGCAGGACTAGCCCCACGGTGGATGCATTGGGGTGGTTGGCAGCCACGTTCAGCATACTGGGGAACACGGTGACCGGTTCGGCGGGCGGCGCGGCAGGCGGGAAGCGCACGGCCAGGGCTGAGATGTTGCCCCGGCGCCGCAGCTGGCACAAACCCTGGTAGATGGAGCCGCACGCGACCACCAGACCCTGGCCCGGGTCCAGCTGCAGGATTTTGTTGTAGTTGTCGGTGAGGCGACGCGGGTGCTCGCACGAGGCCTGAGGGAGCTGCGGGGCGTGACACAGCGGGCTGTCCTGCACGGGGCCCACGGTCGCCTCGGCCTCTAGGCTCAGGTTGGCGCTCGACAGCTGGTACAGGCGGTTCACAGCCGCCAGGTACACGGTGCCCGCCGCGCCGTCCAGGGCGAAGTTGTTGGTGGGCGTGGGAGAAGGGAAGCGGCGCTGGATCTCCAGGGCGCCGGCCCGCGCCGCCCCGAGCAGCAGCAGCAGAGGCAGCGGCGGCAGACCGGGGCCCCGCGAGTGCGGGCGCGGAGGCCAGGGGACGGCCGCGGCAGCCCGGGCGCTAGGGGGTGCGCCGCCCGCGGCGCGACGAGCCATCCAGGCGAGCGCGGGCTGCGCGGCGCGGCGAGTGCATGGGGCGCGGCGCGGCCGGGAGCCGGGAGCTCGGAGGAGGCGAGAGGCGGGGGGCGGGCCCGGGCCGCGAGGCGCTTCCTGCCCGCGCCTGCCGCCCCCGGCCCCGGCGCCCCGGCCCGACTCTGGCGCGCCGCACAGCCCGGGGGCGGCTCCGCGGAGGCCACGCCCCCAGCCCAGCTCCCCGCCCATCCGCCTGGTCCACGCCCTTTCGCCCCGGGCCACGCCTCTGAGCCCCGCCCCACCCCTCCCGGCAGGCGGTCCGGGGTCGCTGCCGCCGGCACTCCCAGCGGTCGGAAGTTCTTGCCTCTTTCCTGGTTCCTGACCACCTGGAAGGTCTTGCTCACGCTTGCTTGCTATCATTTCTCTTTCTCCTCGTCCTGTTCCTTTCCCCCTTCTGTTTCTGGGCGCCGGTTTGTCTTTCCATCGCCGCGGAGAGTTTCGCTCTCTCAATCTCTCCGACTCCCCTACTTCGCTCCTGTCAACTCCGCCCCGTGCCTCTCCAGCGTCACTCCCTCTCCCTCGTCGGCGGCGTTTTTCTGTTCCCGCAGCTCTCCCTCCCCACTCTTCCTTTCCTTGTCCCCCGAAGCCTTCCATTTCTCCGCCACTGCCTGCCGCTTCTGGCCACAGCCCCTCATAACATGTTCCCCAAACCTCACTCTACAGACCAGTCAGACCTAGGGACATCCCAGACCCTGGGACGCCATGATCTGCCCCAAAACTGTCCTGTAAAGAGAGTTCACAAGCAGCAGGCACCGTGGAACAAGCTTGGCAATCCCACAGCAGAAGTAGGAAACTATAAAACGAAGTATGTCTCTCGTGCTATACCATGGGACATGCTGGGCTGAGCAGGACACCAGATTACAGGGCCTTGGTCGCTGTGTGGAGCCAGACCCCTTGGACTCCCAGACCCCTACCCTTAGTCCAGGGTTCTGAGAAGATCTTCCAGCGTCCCACATATGAGCTGGCACTGGGCTCGTCTCCTTTGATCTACAAAGGAATAGGAAGGCGCTGGGATAGAGGCAGGTAGTAGTACCCTAAGGTCACAGAGCCCCATGTGATACCCTTCACAGCATGGCAGTTACCACATAGGACAAGTCCCAAGCCCCTCAGAAATACTCAACCCATTTTACATACATGGAAACTGAGGCCCCAGAAGTGAAGCCCAAGATCCACAGCTAAAGGGGAAGGTGGGGCACGGTTCCATTGTTTGAAGCCACAGGCCCTCAGCCACGGGTTCTCAATCATGATCTATCAGCTCGCAGCTGTCACTTGAGGCCCTGGTGGCCCTTACTCAGAGGGTGACCTCTCCTGCCTTGTTCCCACTCGATAGGAAGGAAGGGTGGGGAGGGGGTTTCCCTGTGCCTGAGGGGTCAGCAGAAAGGGCCCAACTTACAGCTATCCTCATTTCCCTGGCCCCCACCCCAGCCTTCCTGTTACTGTGCCTGCCATGTTCCAGCCCATTCATGGCCTTGGCTTTGATGGCCAGAAGTGTTCCTTGATAGGAAACTGGAGATTTCTGTCCTAGCCCCCCCCCCACTTGAGCACTCAGGGGACCTGCCTCCACCTCTGTGGGTGGGGGAGGGGGGGCACTCACACCACACTCTCAGCCACAGGAGAGCCAAGCAAGGTACTCAGAGTCCTGGGCCCTCCCCTCCACCGGCTAGCCCCAGCACAGCCCATGGGCTCTCTAGACTCCTGTCTATCTGTTGTCTTCCTCTGCTCCCCCTTTTCCTCTCCCTTCCCCTCTTTCCCCTCTCCTCTCTATCTCTGGTCTCTGTCTCTCTGAGTCCCTCCTCCTCTCCCCTCCTCCTCCCTGCTTCCTTCCTGTCCCTCTCCTCTTGCTTTCTTGCTGCATCCTGCAGCTCCCCCCACTGAGCCTCATGGATAATGCTTTCTGACATCTTGGCTTAGCCAGCCCGATGGATTGTTTTGGGTACTGTGGACAAACTCCCTGCCAAGCTGGGGTGACTCTGGAGTCACCCCAGCTTCAGCATTTGGGACCTGGTTAGATTCTAGGGTCTGAATACTCTCAAGTAAATTGAAATAGGAATTGCAGTGTGGCCTCCAGCAGGTCACTTGCCCTTTCTGAGCCTGTTTCTTGGTGTGGACCGTTATATTAGCATACTAACTAGGCTGAGCCACGGCCCCACAGCCCCTGCTAAAGCTGGGAGCCCAGGTAGGACTACAGTAGATCAGGGTCCCAGTCCACTTTATGTCTTGAATCCCTTGGTAGTCAGTGGGTTCCTGGGGGGCAAGCCCTATGCCCAGTTTTGCCACCACCATCTCATACCATCCTTGCACCAGAAGACAAAGCAGGAGTCACTGAGCCCATTTCACAGATGAGGAAACTGGGCATCAGCAGTAGGACTGGAACTCAGCTTTCTCTCTAAAACCAAAATCCCTCCTGGGGTGAGAAGAGATTTGGGAGGGAGGAAGGGAGTCCTTGCTGAGACTCTGGGGGTCCTCCCAGGATAGGTTTGGGGACCCATTGGGAGACAGATGGTACCCAGCACATTGACTGAAGTAGTTACACCCCAGACAGCTACCCGGCTGCCAGCAATGATGACTGGGCCCTTCCCCTCCTGCTCCTGGCTCCTGATTAGATCAAGGAGAAGTCTCGGTCTGGGGCTAACGCGTCTTTAATGAGTCGCTAGCATCTAGCATTTGTCACTGTCCCTGTGTAATAGAAAGAGGGTTTCAAGCTCAGCACTATGCGCTTTCTAGAATTTACTCCCAGTGTCTCTTTGCATTGAAGTTCCTGCCTGCTTCCAGCTAGTGGAGCCGGCTCCCAGCCTGACTTGTGCAGTTGTTCCTGGTCAACACCTGTGGAGGGCCTTAACAGGGATGCCTAGGCTCGGGCCAAGGCCATTGCCCAGGCTTGAAGAAGCCTGGAATTCAGAAAGGCTGGGGAAAGCTGTCCCTTGCTGCTGAGGAGGGAGACCGGGCATGTCCCCTAAGTCAATGCTCCCTACCCCCTCCTGCAAGTCTCCTCTGTGACGCAGGGCAGAGCTGGGAGGGGGGGAAGGGGAAGGAAGAGGGAGAGGAGGAAATGTTTTTTCTTCTTCAATTGGAAACAATAACACCGGGGGGCCTTGGCTGTGCTGGAAGAGGGGCTCTGCCCGGGGACTGGAGAAGGTCCCCCGCAGGAAGTGCTTTTGGCATGACCACAGCGGAGGGCAGAAAGGTGCTGGAAGCGGAATAGACAGAAGACATGGTCAGACCGTCCCTCCTCACAGTGAGCTTCAGAGAGGCGAGGCCACCTGCGGGGAGCTGCACAGCCTGCTCAGGGACCCAACTCAAGCTCTCAGCCACTGTGTGTCTCTGCCCTTCCTCACCTTGGAGTTGACACACCTAAGTCCCAGCCTCAGCTTTGTCCCTAACCTCCTGGTGACCACAGGGATGTGAGCTTCAGTTTCGAGCCTGGAATCCAAGCCCAGGACTGCTGTGCTGAAAGAAGCAGCCATGTGTTGGAGCAGTTGGTCTGCTGGGAGCTGGGTGTTGGCCCACTTTCCACCTCTGGAACTGGGGTTCCTCTCCTCGCTCCTCTGGGTCTCCCAGGAGAGCCTCTAGGGTGCAGCACACATATTTGCCAGATGCCAGCAAGGGCCTGGATGTCAGTTACCATTCGTGGGTGCCAGCCAGCTGATGTCACACGGCACAACTTCCTCAGCTTCTACAGTACTCCACAGTGGATCTCTTGGCCTTTGCGGACAGAGTGGGGTCGCTGTCAGGAGGCATGCTCCACAGTTGCTGCTAGTGCCCTATAGGGGCTTGTCATGTTTCAGGTCCCTGCTCCTAGACTCCGGAGGGTTCCTCCCCTGCTACCTGGGGACCCCATCCCTTGGGGATCCTGCCCCAGACCTGCTGTTTCTTTGTTGCCCTATGCAGCTAGAGGAAATGGTTTTCATTCCTGTGTGTCAGAGGCCACTGCTGACTCTAAGCATGTCCTTGACCTCTGTGGTCAGGGGACTTGCCAGGCAGGGGGGAGACCCCGAGCCCTTATGGGTTCATGGCAGGCGCCTGGCCTATATGAGCCCCCACGTGGCCTCTTTGTGCTCTGTGAGCTGGATAATGGACAGCATTCTCAGACACCCCGTCATGGCTCTTGGCTTGTAAAAGGCCCCGGCCTGCTTACACTGAGGCCTCTGTCCAGTGGCAGCTATAGGACAGGGCCGCCCCAGGGGTCCCCACCCACATTCGCAGGCCACCACCAATAAGTGTCAGTAGTCTAGGCCGGGATGGCAGGCGGGCAGCTGGTAGGTGGACAGGCTCTGCTCAAACTGCAGGTTAAACAACCCGCCGGGTGCCTGTGGGTCCTAGACCATCACAGGTGAAGGACTGACCCGTCTATGCCTGTTCCAGGAATGCTGCATTGACACCAGGGGCACTGTGGTGACCAGACCCTGAGGGCCAGGCTGATCCGCTCATGACTGCTAGGCAGGTTTCCCTTGGCAGGGTGCTCGGGCCTGGTTCACTGGACAGTCCCAGCCAGAACTTAACCCTCATCGGGCAGGGATAGATAGTCTGTTTATGGCGGGGGAGACTGAGGCTCAGAGGGCAGGTGGCCAGCATGGGGTCATGTGGCTGTGCCAGGTGGAGATGGGGGTCTCACATAAATACCATGAATCCTCTTCTCCAGGGTGGTGGGGACAGTGTCTGTCCATCGGGCCATGGAGCATCACTCTGTGTTTCCTGTCTGTCTAAAGGGAATTCTCCACCTCGCCTGGTCCCAGTTGGTACATTTGTGAACCAGGCATTAGAGTCTCCCCATTCCCAGGCTGTGGGGACAGAGCGAGGTACAGGATACCCCGGCATCCCCTGGACCAGGGAGGAAGGCAAACACACTCAGGCAACACTATGTCCTCAGTGTGGGGCCTGGACAGTCTGACCTTGGAATCTGGACCTCAGGAGGCGTTCCTCTGACACCTCAGAGTCCGGTGTCTTCACAAGGACAGAGCCTTGGCCTCCCCACAGTGGGGCATGCTGGCAATGGGGATGCTGAGACAAGGAGATCACTGCAGGCGCCTGGGCAGCCGGGGTTGCATAGCTAGCGAGACGCTGTCTCAAAACCTAAATAAGTAAGTCAAACTAGACATGGTGGCTCATCTCGTAATCTCAGTATTTTGGAGGGGCAAGAGGATTCTGGGAGTTTGAGTCAGGCCTGGGCTGCAAAATGAGACCCGATTTCAAAACAAAACAAAACAAAACCGGAAATAAATAACAGCTATATCTCCAGCCCTTCTCTGGAATGGACTTGGTGCTAAGCACCTATTAAGAACCCACAAAAAAGGTGACATTATGTCCATTTGCGGGTGGGGATGCTGGCGTGTGGGAAACCTTGTTCTTAATGAACATGAATCTCTAAGGCCCCCATGTCAACGGGCCAGAGACGTCACCAAGCCTCAGCTGCTCACCTGGTTTGAAGCCTGTTAACACCCTTTAATGTTCCCTGGGGGACTGGAAGAAGTGTTCCCATACTGCTGCTCTCTAAGAGGCCGCAGCGGTGGGGCAAGGTGGGTAGCGTCACCCACCCCTGGGAGCAGGTGAAGACTGGAACCCAGGTGAGCAGCTGTGTCTCATGAGGCCCTCACCTTCCAGCTGCCTCCACTTCAGCCACCTGGTCTCAGCCACTGGGGACCTGTAGGCCCAAACATCTGCCGGAACTGCGGGGTCGGCCAAGGGAATGGCTGCCAGTCAGGGAGAGAGGCACTGTGGGGTGCACACAAGGGGCTCTCCAGGGAGGACCAGCCAGGCACAGTGTCAGACTCAACACTTGGCCAGATGCCAAGGTCTCATGGAGCTCACACGCCAACTGGGGTGATACACCTTGCCAGGACAGCAGTTGAGGCATGCACTCCCCTTACCCCACACTATAGAGGAGAGACCTGGGCCCACGATAATGCCTTGATCTCCAGCCTAGTGGCCTATAGGAATCCCTAAGGAGACCCCAGTTCCCAGAAAAGACATTTCCTCTCTTGGTGAACTTTATCATTCAAGAGTCAGTCAAAATGCTACATCCTCTGGAAAGTCCTTGTGAACTCCTAGACATCCCTCAGGGCCTTATCTAAATGACCCTCCTGAGGTTCTCTAAGTCCTCAAGCAATGTTAGGACCTCTTCCCTTCCATCCTCTTCGAACATCTGCCAGAAGGTTGATAACCTTACAGCAGGATATGACTCCACAGTGGGCTGTGGCATGTCCCCAGTGAGACCCAGGTCACTACCAACAAATGCACATAGATGGGTACCACCCCAGGACAGTCTGCCCTGTACGCAGGGCGGTCTTGTTACCTACTGGAGATCCTCTCTAGGACGTACAAAAGCCCTGCCTAGATGTCTCCTGACCCCATTTTGTCATATGGCCATTCAGACAACCCATCTTCACTCTGGCAGGACACAGTAGGCCTCCATGGCTGATTTCGGGGGGGGGGGGGCTCTAAGAGTCCTGTCCTGAATTACCTCCACACCCAGACAAAACCACAGGTAGAGCCCAGCACCATACAGATTGAGAACCCTACCTCACCCCAATTCAGCAGGGCTGAGCACCAGGCCCTAGGCTGTCAGGCACCCACAAGCACCAGCCAGTCCTCAGCCCTGCCTCTACTCATGGAACTCAGTATATTACTGCATAGGGAGGTGTGGGGGTGCTGGGTGGGTGAGATCCATCTTCTTCAGGAACCCTTAAACCGAGATCTGCAAAGTTGGGGGGAAGCCCAGAGGAACAGTATGTGTTAGAGCTTGGTGGGAGGGGATGTGGCTGGGGGCCTTAGGCAGCTGAGGGCCCAGAGTCTGGTGCTGAGAGGCACTCAGGCCTCGGAGGCCATGAAGGCCATAAAGGCCTTGCCTGTGAAGGCTGTACAGCTTACCCCTGGGGCGGAAGGCAGGTTTCCGAGTGACACACCATGCTTTTTATGGACACTGCTTGACCGAGTCCAGCCTCTGACCTTGGAAGGTCCAGCCTCTGACCTAGGGTGACCTAGTCTCTGATCTTGTACCGTCCAACCACTGGCCTTGGATCATCTAGCTTTGAACCGTGAGTGACCCAGTGCTTAAGCTGAGGCAGTTCAGCTTCTGTGGTCCTGGTTCAAATGTCACTCTATTAAGGAACTCCGGAAGGCCTTTAGGGGTTTTCAGGTGACACCATCCCTTCCCACTTGAGAGCAATCTCTGACCGCAGATGGCTGTCTCAGGATGAGACATGTATTTTGTTTGTACTTCCCCTAAAGACTTCCCCATCCCTCCCCCAAAATGTCAGTCCCAAAGTCCTGTTTAGCCCCCTTTGCTATGAAGTGTCCCGATTGCCTCCCTTGGTCCTTTGGGTCCCCTGCACTTAGACCCCTAAGCTGGGTGGGACCCCTCAGGTGCCTGTGCCTCCTACTGGCTCGGCGCATTTGTAGGACAAGGTCTTTAGAGGCACATCCAGTTCCCCACACTAGGAAGAAGCTGGGCTCTCAGGAGGCTCACAGAGACTGTGACACGTGTTCTCTGATCAGCTGCTGGGACCCCAGGGAAGGTTAACATGGGAGTAGCCTAGACCCTCTTCCTCAGCCTCCTTCAGTGCCTCCACCCCTTTACAACCCCCATGGCAGAGACCATGTGCCCTACAGCCTATGGCTCGGTAGCCTGGCAGCCCTTCCTCCACAAAGCCCATGGGGATGGGTTCTGAATGCCAGGGGCACTTGGGCTCAGCTGCAACTGTGTGTCCCCATCATGGGACCAAGGTAGAGCCTCTCTCTGAGTTCCTGCTTCCCCAACTGCACATGGGGTGATCCTGCCCCTCTAGGACTTAGGGGAGCCATTTCACCCACCCCCTGGAACAGACTGTGGCTGGGGGGGGAGGGAAGGGGAGGGGAGGAGAGGAGAGAAAGAGAAAGAGAGAGGGAGGGAGGGAGGAAGATGGGAGCAAACTGGGCAAGAGAGCAGGCCTGATACCTGCCAATCCTACCCTTCATTTCTTCAACAAGATGCCCTTGTTGAGGTCCTACTGAGCGCCAGATGATGCTTCAGTACCAGGGAGCTAGATACAGCAGGAAACGGGAGTCTCTGCCCCAAAAGGCTCACCCTACCCTGGGAACTCAGAGGATAAAATATGCTGGGAGCCTGGAGGGGAAGGGCTGTGGACAAAGGAGGCAGGTGGGAGGAAGAGGAAAGTGTGGCTGTAGGTGAAAGGAGGGAGCCAGCTTTAAGCGGGAAGAGCGGCTCAGTCTGTGAAGAGCAAGTCCGAATGCGGTGAAGCTCTGACTGTGGACTGCGCATCCGCCCATGCACAGTAGGGAGACGGTGGCAGGACCTGAGCGCAGCGGAGGCAGATCTTGTGAAGCCTCACGGTCACCGGGTCAGTGAGGAAGGAACCCTGGGAGGCAGAGAGCAGGGGTGGGTGGGGCCTGTGGAGGGTGGGGCCCTCTGTTGCCCATGGAGAAGTGGAGGCAGGGAAACCCCAGGAGGCAGCAGTAGGGCGTTGGAGGTGGCAATGGGCAAGCCCCAGACTCTGGGCCTTGGTGGCAGTGGCTGTTTGGTGGCCCCACTCCGCCCGGAGACCCCCTGGATCTGTCTTTCTTGAGCACTTGGATTTGTTTTTGAGGCAGGGATCTCCTGGGTGCTGGGATTACAGATGTGTGAGGCCATGCCTGATCCCCAACCCCTGCTTGTCTGTGAACAGTGTTTGTTCTGTGTCCCTCTGGGGAGAAAGGAACATAGCCGGGCCAGAAGCTCACACTCTAATGGCCTGACCTGAGGCTCAGATCTCCCACAGCAGGGTCCACCCCCAGGTCCCCAGTTCACCACCTCTCCTGCTACCCAAAGCGGAAGTGGGGAGGCCGCAGGTCCCAGGAACCTCTACTGGCTCTCCCAGACGGTTCCTTGCCACTCGCATCTGCCTCCTACCTCCTGCTCTGAACCAGCTACATCTTTTCAAACCATCCCCTCCCCACTCAATCCCTCTTCCTGGGGGACAGATCTTATGTTTCTCCAACTTCAAACCCTGGGAAAGCAGTTAGGCTAAAGCCAGGTCCGGGTCTGGTGCCTGCAGTTCTGTGAGGTGGTCCCTGCACTGTTCCAGTCCTAGGTTCCCCTCTGGCCTCTGCTGTGGACCCTCATGCACCTTCCACATGGTGCCTCCCGATTGCCCGGCCTGCAGGATGGCCTCCCATGGGTGCTGCCGCACACCTGCTAGCCGCCCTTAAACACTATCTTCCTCATGTGATTAGATGGTAATTTGATTGTCTGAAGCTATCAAAGGGCAGAAACCCCAAACCCTGCGTGCTATAAAGAGTCCCGTGTCTCTAAGAGGGCAGTGGTCACTTCGCGCACAGGCTGGTGTCAAGCAGAGCACAGTACGGGGCCCCTGCAGGACTCGACCATCCAGGAGAGCTATTGTCAGCTTCCAGAAGCAGGAAGTGAGTCAAGGTCAGAGCAGGCCAGGAGGCCTGGTACCCCAGGTACAATGGTGCCTGGATGGAAGGGCAGCCACCGCCCAGGAGGCAGGAAGGAGGCCTGGGGGAAGAGGAAAGGAGGAGACCCTCTCCCTAGCAAAACAGAAGCCGGTGACGTCAGCACAGATGTGCCACTGGGTCCACCATCTGCCCACACCTGGGGTCCGAGGGAGGACAAGGATGGTTGCTATCCCCAACCTCCGACCCAATTTACTCTGTCCTGAACCTTCCATGGGCTGGGGTCACCAGAGAGCCTGTCATTGGCCCCACTCTAGAGATCTGAAAGGCCATGTGGACCAGCAAAAGGCTGCATCTTCCAAGCCTGGCTAGTGTGTGTGTGTGTGTGTGTGTGTGTGTCGCTGCACAGCGTGGGGCCAGAAGCGCAGAAACAGCCAGCCAAATACCTCCTTGCCAAGCCTCAGTTTCCCCATCCTCTCTCTGGAGTCTTAGCTGGCCAGAGAGCTGCCGCGGCACAAATATTCCCTCGGTGGCCTTTGGAGGCCAAGACCACCTCTTCTTCCTGCATCAGCGTGGGGCACCCTAGGTAGACGTGGCTGGATGTGCAGGGAGCTGCTAGCGGTTCACAGCCCAGACGGTGGGCAGTGTGGACCAGCTGCAGCAGTCCGACATTGAGGAGGGAGAGGATGGGGTACTTTCACTTCTCCAACGGACCCATGTTACCCGCCCCTGCTCCTCCAGTCTCGGTTCCTCCTGGCTGTGAGCTGGCATCCTTGCTCCAAAGGAAGTCATGGTTCCAGGACCTGGGCAGGGACAGCTGCGCAACTTCAGCCGTATTCAAGAGGCCCAGCCCCAACAGTGGGCACTCTAGACACAGGGTACAGGACAGACAGGCAGCTCGACCAGCTCCCAGACATGTTAGTGTAATGTGACCTCTCAGAGGGGTCTTTGGAAGTTGTATCTGAATTTCTGTCTCCTTCCAATACTATCATTATTTGTATTAAAAAAAATAAGCCCCGCAGGGCCGACAAGATGGTTCCGAGGATAAGAAGGTGCTTGCAGCCAAACCTGGAGACCGAGTTTGATCTCGGGGACCCATGTGGTAGAAGTCTTGTCCCAGCCTGCCCCAACTCCCGCAACTTGTCCTCTGACCTCCACATGCGCGCTGTAGCGAGCATGCGCAGACTGAAGACCAGGGAGCCCCTCTGGGCCCCCTCTCCGTGCTTGGCTTCCCATTGATCCTTCTGTAGGCACAGCGCCGGGTCTGGTTTCACACTGACGACATAGGCTGGTGTAAGAAAACCAGACCGCAGTGCAAGATAGGGCAGAACTTTGGTACAGTGGGGGAAGACGCTGACATCTGCTTAGCCTTTGTCAGGCAGTTCAGGAGGGCTTCCTGGCAGAGGCGGCCATCTCAAGGCATAGGGGTACTGTCAGGGATGAGTTCAGGGGAGCAAATAGCACATGCCAAGCCAAGGGGAGGGAGAACAGCGTGAGTCCCGTGACTCCCTCACCTCACACTGCCTGGAGCTCCCTGTTGCCTTGTCCTAACCTCCTCCGCAGGCAGGCCGGAAGGAAGCCGAGGTGGGAATCCAGCCCCACAGTTCCCAGATGAGGAGAAACTGCTTGCAAGGAAAAAAAAAAAATAACATTAATCCCATTGTCTCTGCTCCCAGATCCTGCCTGAAAAACAAAAACAAACTCAAGCTGCAGCTGGGGAGGTTTTCTCTGGCAAGCGTTAGGCTTGCCCAGGAGGCTGCCCAGTGGCCGTGCCAGCTTAACCCCAGCTGAGGTGGGGGGCACCAAGTTTGCCCCTAGTTTCTGGCCAGTCTGTGCCCTCACTCCGGGCCTGCCAGCTTGCCGGGCTCTATCTACATCCACGGGGCTCTAGAGGAGGGGGTTCAAGCAGGGTCACCATGTCTAGCCACCGCGCTCACACCCGTCTTCCAGCCTTCTCCCTTGTTTCCCATTGTGAGGCAGGCGTGTTCAAACCGCCCACTCCAGTCTGACTCCTAATGGAGGACAAAGGACATCAGAAGGCTCTAGAGCCATGGGGACAGGGCAAGAGGCACAGCTCAGGGGACATTGGAGCTCCTCCTTCTCCCACATCTTAGGTGGCCTCCTTGGGCTTGGTACCTTGCCATTACACACACACACACACACACACACACACACACACACACACACACACTGCAGGCCTCTCCTCAACACTTGGATGCTGCTGGTTCACCTGGACCAGCCTGCCAATGTCCAGCAGGAATGAGAGACTGTACTAGGAGAGCCCAAACAAGTGCGCAGATGAGAAAGAGTGAGCTGAAAAGGCCACAAACAGTCCTAGGGTCTCCTTCTGGCCACTCACAGAACCAGGTCAGGGCTTTGGGTCTTCCTACAGAGACCTGTGCTCAGAGAAGACCCTGAAGCCCTGGGGGCCACAGGAGGCCCAGGGTGGCCTTCCCTTCAGGACCTGGTGCCTCCTCCTTCCCCTTCCCTCCAAGGCTGACCTCAGCAGCCCTGGCTGGGCTTTTCCCAGAGCCGAGGCAGGAAGCACAGGCTCTGAGTGTTTGTTCAGGCCGGGCAGGGCTCCGGGCAGGCGAGGCGGAAATAGCCACAAGATGTTTGTCCAAGTGGGAGTCAGGTTCCCCACATGGGAGGAAGAAGGGCAGGAGGAGCGGGCAGAGTCAGCACACTGGGCCTAGACTTGCCCCCCCCCCCCAACCC
>NW_026067943.1:5683255-5725177 GCF_014885135.2 Alexandromys fortis
CAGCTTCACCCTGCTAGCCTCCTTCCTGTCTCTCTGGAAGAGAGAGACTGCAGACACAGCAGGCAGGCAGGTCAGATCCAAGCCCTCACTTCTGACCAGGCCTGGGCTGCTGGGGACTCACATCCTGGCATCATGGGTTGGCTTGAGAATTTCTTCCTGGCCCTCAGCACGAGGACGAGAACAGCCACAAAAATCTGTGGGTTTCCAGGAGGGAGGATCTCTGAGTTTGTGAGTAGTTAGCATTCTCCGAGGCATGAAATAAGCAGATGGGCAAGCCAGGTGAGGGCAGGAGAATCAGGAGTTCAAGGACACACAGCAAGTTCAAGGCTAGCAAGAGCTACCAGAAACACACACACACACACACACACACACGTGTATCAGGTGGGGGGGCAGCTGGTGAGATGGCTCAGTGGTTAACATACTAATCTTGTACAGGACCAGAGTTCAGCTCCCATGACCACAGCTGGTGACTCACAGGGGCCTGTAACTCTAGCTCCAGGGATCCAAAGCCTTTTTGTTGATTTTGCAGGCACTTCACGGCCCACACTCACAGGCACACATACACAGAAAAAGAAAAGAAAAGGGAGAAAAGGACACCAAGCTCTAGTAAAGATGTGGAACGTGTGGGACGGGGCTTGTTGCTCGGTGAGGGACGTAGTGCATCGTTTCGGAAAACTTTGTGCGCATGCGTGATCTTTTTCTTTTAAAGATTTCCTTTTATATATGTGCTTTGTCTCCATGTATGTCTATGCACCGCATGGATGCCCGATGCCCAGGGAGACCAGAAATGAGTGTCAAATCCCTTGAAACTAGAGTTACTGCCAGTTGCACTGAGCCCAGGCTCTCTGCAAGAGCACAAGTGGTCTCAATGGCTGAGCCATGGCACTAGCCCCCCAGTCTCAAAACGTTTGGCAGTTTGTTTTTAGAAAAGGCAGGAGAGAGGGCTTAGCTGGTAAAGCCCTTGCTGCACTCGTGTGGACATGGAGTTCAGGTTCCAGGACTGACAGACAACGCCATATGTGGTGAGGGGTAGCGCATGCTTGCAGCCCAGGGCTTGGGAGACGGCAGGCAGCAACCCTGGAGTTCGCTGGCCAGCTCGCTGAGCGACTTGTTGAGAGACTGCTTCAAAGAAAAGGTGGAAGGTGTCTGAGCAGCAACCCCGGAGGTTGACCTCTGACCGCCACATGCATGTGCACCCATGTTCACACACATGTGAAGTTAGACAACCCAGGGACCTGCGCCTGTGTGTGGCAGTGGCATGGGAACCCGAGTCCATGGCCACGGACGTCACAGCACAACTGGGAAGTGTGTAGCTGAGCAGACAGACAGAGGAAGGGAGGCCGCACAATGGGAGGAAAAGGAAGCAACTGCCCACCTACAGAGCGACAGGACGTCTCTCAAACCAGACACCCTGGGCCACTGTCCCTAGCACTCCCGGTGACTCATGCCCAGGGAGGCAGGCAAGTCGCTGGTCAGAAGGCCTGTGGTCACTGTTCTTGAATTCCAGTACTGTCCCAGCCCTTCGCCCCAGATGGGCTGAGCTCCAGGGTGGACTTGGGGTGCCACTCTGGCCGTCTGCCTGTGCGGCCCACTTGAGCCAATGGTAAAGACTGCCCTGAGGCCTGCTGACTGGGGCTGGAGTCCTGGGCCTCACCTCCTGTGGAAGGAGGATGCCTTCAGCTCCTGGGCAGTAGTGGCTGTAGCCCCAATGCTTCTTCTCTAGCTGGGGGTGACTGAGGGAGCCACTGTCCCAGCAGGCAGGGCCACCATGAGTCCTCTGCTCACTCGGAGCCTCCCTGTGTGTCTGTGTGGGTGGGGTGGCATTCTTTGTATGGATGGACTTGGGAACAAAGTCAGGGAGCTGAAGAGGTCAGAATCATGGCTGTCGTTGTCTACCATTGTCTCTCCATCAGGCACTGGGGACATGGGACGCAGGATAGCCGGGTACTGCGGGACACAGGAGAACCATTGAGACAGTTCTTCCACTCTGGTGGGAAGGAGTGGGTAGCAACAGGTCAGTGGTCATAAACATGTTTTCTTTTGTTTGAGATGGCCTCATGCAGCCCAGACTGGCCTTGAACTTCCAATGTAGCCAAAGATGATGGTTGACATCTGGTCTTTCTGCCTCTACCTCCTGAGTGCTGGGATTACAGGCATGGTGGTTAAATGTCCAGTTGTAGACATGGGTGTGTGTGTGTAGCAAGGCCCACAGGAGGAAGAGGGAGCCCTATAGGAGTGGGTTGTGATGGGCATGCTTAGATAGGGTGCAGAAGTAAGGAACCCGGCAGGTGAGGAGGATGTGGCTTTGAGAGTCAAATCCAAGGAGCTGGGGTAGGTGGGCTCCTTGCTGCGTCGTGGTCAGTGACTTCCATCTCCTCCCTCAGTTTGACGATGGGAAGCCACGGGGTTAGGAGCTCTCGGAATACTGACTCCCCTTAAAGCAAGAGCCACATGGTTTTAGTTTGTGCAACAAACGGGCTCGAGTGCAGGTCTCAGCAGACAGACTTGTGCAAAAGGAAATCACCTGGGCCAGAGGGTGCATGCTCATATATGTCCACAAGGTGGCGACAAAGACCAGGTTTGCCTTTTTATTTCTATTTTTAAACTACTATCCAAGTTATGAAAGTATTGAGAAAATTTCCTAGAACCCCGGAATCCCTTTACATCAGATCCATCTCATTTTAACCTTCTACTGCTCCCACTCATCAACAACACGCACGCCTCCTCCAGGTAGTGCAGTTAAGTTTCAGGGGTGCTGGGTGCTGCTGAACCCTGCATTTGGAGATCAAACTGGAACACTTATTAGACTTACCAAACACTACTAAACCAAGGGTCCCTGTCATGCGTTTCGCGGTGTCCTTGCCCCAGTTGGGAAGTTCTGAGACTGCCATTTAGATGTCATATTTTTTGTTGCTGTCGTCTTTATTTTTTTTCCCCAGGTTTAATTCAACTTACTAACTAAATTTTCTTGGGCTGATTTAATATTGCACGTATTGATTTTAGGGGGAGGGTCTGCGGTAGAGCAGTGGCCTAGAATGAACCAAGACCCTGGAGGTGGTAACTCTCATTTGGGAAAGGAGCCTTTGACCATGAAGGGCACCCCTAGTGCTCCATCCTTACGCTGGTCTCCAGCTGAGGCAGGAGGGCTGAGTGTGAGGCCATTTGGAGCTACACAGTAAAACCCTGTCTTAAAAATATTGTTTTTTTTTTTTAAATAAAGATTTATTTATTTATTCCATACAGTGTTCTGCTTGCATGTATACTTGCAGGCCAGAAGAGGGCACCAGATCTCATTACAGATGGTTGTGAGCCACCATGTGGTTGCTGGGAATTGGACTCAGGATCTCTGGAAGAGCAATTAGTGCTCTTAACCACTGAGCCATCTCTCCACCTGTCCAAAAATATTGGTTTTGAAGTTCTGGAACTATGCGAGTGTGGAGCCCCAGGACAGGCTCTTGGCTTTCTGTGGCCAAGCCCTTCTGGGCCCCTTGGTTGCTCTGTACCCTGGCCCAGTGAGGCAGGTAGCTGGGCCAGGGCTTTGCAACCAGTATCCTTATCCTTGGATCTGGGTGCCTGCCTGCCTTCCTGTCGTCCTTTCCTTCCTTCCTTCCTTCCTTCCTTCCTTCCTTCCTTCCTTCCTTCCTTCCTTCCCTCTTTCCTTTCTTTTTAATTTTTTCGAGACAGAGTTTTTCTATGTAACAGCTCTAACTGTCCTGAAACTCCCTTTGTAGACCAGGCTGGTCTCGAACTCACAGAGATCCATCTGCTTCTACTTCCGAAGTGCTGGGATTAAAGGTGTGCGGCACTGCCGCCCAGCCTGGGTGCTTTTTTTCAATTGCTCTCCACCTTTTTTTTGAGACAGCTTTCACTGAATTCGGAGCTGATGGCCGGGCTAGACAGACCAGACAGTGGTCCCCGTGGGTCTCTGTCTCTCTCTCCAGCTCTGTGGTGGGCACAGACGCGGTGCCCAGCTTTAAATGGGTGCTGGGAATCAAACTCAAGTTCTCATGTTGGTGTGGAAAGCACTTTGCCCACTGGGACATCTCCCCAGTCTGATAACAAATCCCGACTCCTTGTCTGGCCTGATGGACGGCAGAAGTGCAGGAGTCTGAAGTCCAACTCTGGAGACCAACGCTGCCACTTCTAAGTGCAGCCAGCGCCTGTACAGCAGGAGACCAGGCAGAGCGGAGCTCGCACTTCACAGGGCAGTAAGGCAATGGCGCCATTCTCAGAGCAGCTGCAGGGCTCAGGAGTGGATCAAGTAGGATTTCATAACCAGTGGGCTTTCGGATTAGCACCTGCTACTTGCTGAACACTGCTCTACACCCTGGGGGCAAAGCCGTAACCGATGACCCAATTGATCCGCTGTGTATCCTTTAGCAAGTCTTTGTCCTTTGTGGTTGGGAAGTTCTTCTGCTCCCTCTCTGGCAGAGTTCTCTGACACACACGGATTTTGGGGAGGGGGGTCCCCGGTCTCACTCAAGAGTCAAGGTTGCCCATAGAAAGCCCATTTCTTGACTACTTGTACATTCATGGGTACAATGGCAGAGCTGACCCAGTCTGGGTGTCAGGGGAGTGATGTTGGAGCCTGGCCACAGGATCTTCTATTAAGAAGCCTCTTGTCAAGGGCTGGGCTAGGCGGTATGTGACTCTGGAATTCAAACCTTCCCCGAAGGGAGGCAGCTACTGTAACTCATGACTGCTGCACCTCTTGGTGGCTTTGTCACCCTGACCTAAATTTTCCTGAAAGGGTGAGAACATTCACGATGAGCTGGACTCTAATGTTAGGCACCTTAGTGCTTGGGACTGTCTCTGCTGGGATGTTGGTAGTGCACCTCTTTAATCCCAGCTGGGGATTAACTGGGGGAGACAGGGGCAGGTGGACTGCTGAGTTTGAGGCCAGAGAGACTGACTTGGTCTACAGAGCAAGTTTCAGGACAGCCTGGGCTACACAGAGAAACCCTGTCTGAAAAAAGAAAAAGAAACAGAAAAACAGAATTAAGGGGCTTGTGGGATGGCTCAGCAGTTGAGAGACTGCTCTGTTTTTGCAGAGGACCTGGGTTTGGTTCCCAGCACTTGGGCAGCTCACAACCACCCGTAACTCCAGCTCCAGATTTGTCAGTACTGCTGGTCTCCACGTAGGCACTGCGTGCAAGTACCTACTTGCCTCCATGTATTTGTAATTAAAAATAAGAATAAAGGCCGGGCGGTGGTAGCGCACGCCTTTAATCCCAGCACTCGGGAGGCAGAGGCAGGCGGATCTCTGTGAGTTTGAGACCAGCCTGGTCTACAAGAGCTAGTGCCAGGACAGGCTCCAAAACCACAGAGAAACCCTGTCTCCAAAAAAAAAAAAAAAAAAAAAAAAGACGGCTTGTTGCTTTAGAGCATGTACTGTTCTTTAAAGAACCTGAGTGTTCAGTTCCCAGCACCCAAGTCAGGTGGCTCACAGCTGCCTATGACTCCAGCTCCAGGGGATTGGACACTGTCTTCTAGCCTTCACTGGCACTGCACACACAAGCATATAACCACAAATGGCACGTACCATACACAACCACATCGCCAGAAATAACACACACACATTATTAAAAATAAAATGAAATTGAAAAGTCTTTTATTTGTTTTTTTGAGACAGGGTCCCATTGTGTAGCCCTGGCTGTCCTACAACTTGTTGTGTGGAGTGGAGTAGGCTAGGCTCAAATTCACAGAGATGTCCACCTGTCTCTGCCTCCAGAGTACTGGGATTAAGGCTGTGTACCTCTATGCCTGTCTTTAAGAATAAAAAGAATTGAATTCTAAAACCGGATGTGATGGTGGATACTTGTGACCAGTGGTGGGGGTGGGGGTGGGAGAACAGTGTCAGGATTGCAAAGTCATCCTTAGCTACAGAGTGACTCTGAAGCCAGTCTGGGGTGCCTAAGATCTCATTATCCTTAAAAAATAAACTGTGAATTCTTGCCAGGCAGGGGTGGAGCGTGCCTTTTGGAGTCCCAGCACTTTGGAGGCAGAGGCAGACAGATCTCTGTGAGTTCAAGGCTAGCCTGGCCTACAGAGGGAGTTTCAGGACAGCCAGGGCCATTGCACAGAAAAACCCCTGTCCTGAGAAATCAAAAACAAACAAAACAAAACAAAAACTGCCAATTTTTCTCTTAGGACTGTTGCTTCCTAGTTTAGAAGAGGGGGAAGTGGCAGTCGTGGGCTAACATTTAACCTTCCCGCCTTGTGATATTCACAGGGGACAGGCCAAAGAATGCATGCAACATTGGCTTTTTTATTATTAATTTTTATTGAGCTTTACATTTTTCTTTGCTCCCCTCCTTGCCCCTCCCCTTCCCTTCAACCCTCTCCCAAGGTCCCCATGCTCCCAATTTACTCAGGAGATATTGTCTTTTTCTACTTCCCATGTAGATTATATCTATGCAAGTCTCTTATGGTCATCATTGTTGTCTAGGTTCTCTGGGATTGTGATTTGTGGACTGGTTTTCTTTGCTTTATGTTTAAAAACCACTTATAAGTGAGTACATATGATAATTGTCTTTCTAGGTCTGGGTTACCTCACTCAAAATGATGTTTTCTAGATCTATCCATTTGCCTGCAAATTTCAAGATGTTATTTTTTTCTGCTGTGTAGTACTCCATTGTGTAAATGTACCACATTTTCCTTATCCATTCTTTGGTTGAGGGACATTTATATTGTTTCCAGGCTCTGGCTATGACAAACAAAGCTGCTGTGAGCATAACTGAGCACATGTCCTTGTGGCACGATTGAGCATTTTTTGGATATATACCCTAAAGTGGTATTACTGGGTCTTGAGGAAGGTTGTTTCCTAATTCTTTGAGAAATCGCCACACTGACATCCAAAGGTATTGTACCAGCTTGCATTCCCACCAGCAATGCAGAAGTGTTCCCTTTACCCCACAACCTTTCCAGCATAAGTTGTCATCAGTGTTTTTGATCTTGGCCCTTCTTACAGGTGTAAGATGGAAACTCAGAGTTGTTTTGATTTGCATTTCTCTGATGACTAAAGATGTTGAGCATTTCCTTAAGTGTCTTTCAGCCACTTTAGATTCCTCTGTTGAGAGTTCTCTGTTTAGGTCTGTACTCCATTTTTTAAAATTGGATTATGTGTTCTTTTTTTCAATTTTTTATTTTTTTCCATTCAAAAATTTATACTTCCTCCCCTCCTCCCATTCCCCTCCTGCTCCCCCACTCCCCCTCCTCCCTCTCCCTCCCTCCTTAAGAGAGGGCAGGGAACCCTGCCCTGTGGGAAGTCCAAGGCCCTCCCCCCTACATCCAGGCCTAAGAAGCTTTGTATCCAAATAGACTAGGGTCCCCAAAAGCCAGTAAGTGCAGTAGAAACAGGTCCCAGTGCCTTTATCAATGGCTTCTCAGTAGGCCCCATTATCAGCCACATTCAGAGAGTCCAATTTGATTGCATGCTCATTCGGTCCTGTCCAGATGGATTTGATGAGCTCTCATTAGAACAGGCACACTGTCTCAGTGGGTGGACCAATGTCTCATGGTCCTGACTTCCTTGCTCATCTCCCTCCCTCTGCTCTTCAACTGGACCTTGGGAGCTCAGTCCTTGCTCTGATGAGGGTCTCTGTCTCTATCTCCATCTGTTGCTGGATGAAGATTCTATAGTGATATTCGAGATAATCATCAGTGTGATAGTGGGGCAAGGCCAGTTCAGATACCCTCTGCTCTGCTGCCCAAGGACCTAGCTGGGGACATCCCTGTGGGCACCTGGGATCCCCTCTAGAGTTGCCAACCCTAAAATGGCTCCCTTAATGTAGGTATCTTCTTCCCTGTTCCTATATTTGCCCTTCCTCCATCTCCACCCTCCCACTCCCCCAAGCTCTCTCCAGTCTTTCCTTTTTCCCTTCTCTCTCCTCCTCTCCCCTTCACCCACCCCTACCCATACCCCAACCCCATCCCCATGCTCCCAACTTTTTCCCCGGCAATCTTGTTTGCTTCCAATTTCCAGGAGGATCTATATATGTTTTTCTTTGGGTTCACCTTGTTTTCTGGCTACTCTAGGCTTGTGAACTATAGGCTCAATGTCCTTTGTTTATGGCTAGGGTCCACTAATGAGTGAGTACATACCATATTCATCTTTTTGGGTTTGGGTTATCTCACTCAAGATAGTGTTTTCTATTTCCATCCATTTGCATGCAAAATTCAAGATGTCATTATTTTTTTACTGCTGAGTAGTACTCTAATGTGTATATATGCCACACTTTCTTTATCCATTCTTTCATTGAGGGGCATCTAGGTTGTTTCCAGGTTCTAACTATTACAAACAATGTTGCTTTGAACATAGTTGAACAAATGCTTTTGTAGTATGATTGGGCATCTCTTTGGTATATTCCCAAGAGTGGTATTTCTGGATCCTAAGGTAGATTGATTCCCAATTTCCTGAGAAACCGCCACACTGATTTCCAAAGTGGTTGCACAAATTTGCATTCCCACCAGCAATGGATGAGTGTTCCCCTTACTCCACATCCTCTCCAGCATAGGCTATCACTGGTGTTTTTTATTTTAGCTATTCTAACAGGTGTAAGATGGTATCTCAAAGTTGTTTTGATTTGCATTTCCCTGATCACTAAGGAGGTTGAACCTCCTTAAGTGTCTTTTGGCCATTTGAACTTCGTCTGATGAAAATTCTCTTTTCAGTTCAGTAACCCATTTTTTAATTGAGTTAATTAGAATTTTCATGTCCAGTTTCTTGAGTTCTTTATATATTTTGGAGATTAGACCTTTGTCTGACGCGGGGTTGGTGAAGATCTTCTCCCAGTCAGTAGGATGCTTTTTTGTCTTAATGACAGTGTCCTTTGCTTTACATAAGCTTCTCAGTTTCAGGAGGTCCCATTTATTCACTGTTGCTCTTGTTGGCTGTGCTACTGGGGTTATACATAGAAAGTGGTCTTCTGTGCTCATGTGTTGCAGACTACTTCCCACTTTCTCTTCTATCAGGTTCAGTGTGGTCGGATTTATATTGAGGTCTTTAATCCATTTGGATTTGAGTTTTGTACATGGTGATAGATATGGATCTATTTTCATTCTTCTACAGGTTGACATCCAGTTATGCCAGCACCATTTGTTGAACACGCTTTCTTTCTTCCATTGTATAAATTTAGCTCCCTTGTCGAAAATCAGGTATTCATAGGTTTGTGGATTAATATCAGGGTCTTCGATTCAATTCCACTGGTCAATGTCTCTGTTTTTATGCCAATACCAAGCTGTTTTCATTACTGTAGCTCTGTAATAAAGTTGGAAGTCAGGGATGGTAATGCCTCCGGAAGTTCCTTTATTGTATAGGATTGTTTTGGCTATCCTGGGTTTTTGTTTTTCCATATATAGTTGATTATTGTTCTCTCAAGGTCTGTGAAGAATTTTGTTGGGATTTTGATAGGGATTGCGTTGAATTTATAGATTGCCTTTGGTAGAACTGCCATTTTTACTATGTTGATCCTACCCATCCAAGAGCATAGGAGATCCTTCCATTTTCTGGTGTTCTTTTCAATTTCTTTCTTCAAAGCCTTAAAGTTCTTGTCAAATAGATCTTTCACTTTCTTGCTTATTGTAACCCCAGACACTTTATGCTATTTTTGGCTATCGTGAAAGGTGAAGTTTCTCTGATTTCCCTCTCTGCGTCTCTATCCTTTGTGTATAGAAGGGCTACTGATTTTTTTGAGTTAATCTTGTATCCTGCCACATCACTGAAGGTATTTATCAGCTGTAAGAGTTTTTTGGAAGAGTTTTTGGGGTCACTGATGTACACAATCATATCATCTGCAAATAACAAAAGTTTTACTTCTTCCTTTCCGATTCGAATCCCCTTGGTCTCCTTATGTTGTCTTAATTGCTATTGCTAGAACTTCAAGCACTATATTGAAGAGATATGGTGAGAATGGACAGCCTTGTCTTGTTCCTGATTTTAGTGGAATGGCTGTGTTCTTTTGATGACCAATTTCTTGAGTTCTTTGTGTATTTTGGAGATCAACACTCTGTCTGATGTGGGGTTAGTGAAGATCTTTTCCCATTTTGTAGGCTGTTGTTTTGTCTTGTTGACTGTGTCCTTTGCTTTACAGAAACTTTTCAGTTTCAGGAGGTCCCATTAATTGTTTCCTCAGTGTCTGTGCTACTGGGGTTATATGTAGGAAGTGGTCTTTTGTGCCAGTGCATTCAAGTGTACTTCTGACTTTCTCTTCTTTGAGGTTCAGTGTGGCTGGCTTTATGTTGAAGTCTTTGATCCATTTGGACTTGAGTTTTGTGCATGGTGATAGCTATGGGTCTATTTTCATTCTTCTACATGTTGATATCCAATTATGCCTGCACCATTTGTTGAATATGCTTTCTTTTTTTCCATTTGATAATTTTTTTTTTTTTGTCAAAAATCAGGTGTTCGAAAGTGTGTGGATTAATATCCGGGCGGATCTTCTATTCGGTTCCATTGGTCCTGTCTGTTCTTATGCCAATGCCAGGCTGTTTTGAGTACTCTAACTCATGGTGAATGATGGTTCTGATGTGTTCTTGGATTTGATTTGCCAGTATTTTATTTAATACTTTTGCATCAATGTTCATGAGTGAGATTGGTCTGTAATTCTCTTTCTTAGTAATGTCTTTACGTGGTTTGGGTATCAGGGTAATTGTAGCCTCATAAAAAGAGTTTGACAATGTTCCTTCTGTTTCTATTGTGTGGAACAATTTGTATTAGTTCTTCTTTAAAATCTTGTAGAATTCTGAACTGAAACCATCTGGTCCTGGGCTTTTTTTGGTTGGGAAACTTTTGATGACTGTTTCTATTTCTTCAGCAGTTATAGGTCTGTTTAATTTGCTTATCTGGTTTTGATTTAATTTTGGTAAGTGATACTTATCCAGAAAGTTGTCCATTTCCTTTAAGTTTTCCAATTTTGTAGAGTACAGGTTTTCAAAATATGACCTGATAATTCTTTGTATTTCCTCTGTGTCTGTTGTTATGTCCCCTTTTTCATTTCTGATTTTACTAATTTGGATATTCTCTCTGCCTTTTGGTTAGTTTGCATAAAAGTTTGTATATTTTGTTGATTTTCTGGAAGAACCACTTTTTGTCTCATTGGTTCTTTGTATTGTTTTCTTTGTTTCTATTTTATTGATTTCAACTCTCAATTTGATTATTTCCTGCCATCTAGTTCTCTTGGGTGAGTTTGCTTCTTTTTGTTCTAAAGTTTTCAAATGTTCTGTTAATTTACTAGTGTGGGATTTTTCCAGCTTCTTTATGTAGGCATTTAGTGCTGTGAACTTTCCTCTTAACACTGCTTTCATTGTGTCCCATATATCTGGATATGTTGTGTGGTCATTTTCATTGAATTTTAGGAAGTCTTTAATTTCTCCTTTATTTCTTTCTTGACCCATTGATGATGCAGGTAAGCACTGTTTAACTTCCGTGTGTTTGTTGGCTTTCTGGAATTAGTGTTGCATATGCAGCATTGTTAAACCATCCTGACAATTTGGATGACATAAAAAACTGGTTCCTTTTTGAAAAGCTGTAATTACCTTTAAACATATGACTGGGTCATTTCTCAACACCTTCAGTGACTTCTCGTGGTGGTAAACAAACCTTGGGCAGGGCATTCAGTGTCTGGCTTTTGGCAGTGCTGAAATGGGACCTAAGGTCTTGTGATTCCTGGTCAAGTACGTAACCCCCGAGCTGCCACCCCAGCTGGCCTTGACCATCCCTTGCAGCTTGGTTCCCACTATGGCTTTGACTTGACTGCCTGGCACCTGCCTATTGCTCAAGCTCTTCATCTTGGCCCGCTCACCCTGTGGTTTGCTGATACAGTTCCTCTAACTTATACCACCCTCCTCAGCCATTTCTGCCCATCAGAACCCAGCATCTCAGGCTAGGGTGTAGCTCAGTGGTCAAGTGCTTGCCTAGCATGTGGGGGGGCCCTGGATTTGATCTTCAGCCTCCTGCATCCTCCCCTAAACAGTGTCAAAAAAAAAATCCCACCATTTCTCAGCTCAGTCACTCTGAGCCTCATTGAGCCTCTCCCTATGACCCAGTAGAAGAGTTTCTGTCTTTCTCCCACACATGGCTTCAGTCCATTACGACACGGCCCTGTCATGAGCTCAGCACGCTGTTGCCGGTCAGGCTCTGTGCGGTCAGAGGAGACCAGCTGCTGCAATCACACCTGTCCCTGCTCTGCAGCAGTGGGACCCTCTGAACCACTAGATCTAGACTTGCAGGCTGGAAGAACCCTAGGAAACTTGCCCCAGACAACCTTCAGAGAGATGGCCCAGGACAACTCAGAAAAGGACACTGTGTACTCCTTTCCTGTCACTGGCTTGCTTTCTTCTTCCTTTTATTTCAAGACAGGGTTTCTCTGTCTTGAGAACCCTTGAACTCACTCTGTAGACCAGGCTGGCTTCAAACTCAAAGAGATTTACCTGACTCTGCCTCACCAGTGCCGGGATTAAAGTCATGTGCCACCACTGCCTGGTTGCTCTCTCTCTCTCTCTCTCTCTCTTTTTTTTTTAAAATACTGTATGCATGTGTGTGTGTGCATGCGCGCGTTTGTGCATGTGTGCATATGTGCATGTATGTGCTCATGTATGTCCATGTGTGTTGCTCATTTGTGTGCCAGAACACACATGTGAAGGTTGGAGGACCACTTTTAGAAGTTAGGTTCTCTCTCCTCCTATCCTGAGTCCCAAGGATGGGACTCGGTGTCAAGATCATGTGGGAAGCATTTTCACTGGCGGAGCTATGTCATTAGTGCCTGAGTTTTAAAAATTTTTAAAAGATGATTTTATAGATAAAGCATGGATGGCAGCAGATGCCTATAATTTGAGCATTTGAGAGGCATTTTGGTGTGTGTGTTTATATTTGCTTATATACTGTGTCTATGTTTTTCTATTCTGTGTTCCGCACACTTGCCACTGTGCATGTGTGGCGGTCAGAGGTTAACTCATGGGACTTGGTGCTCTCCTACCAAGTGTTTTCTAGGTATTGAACTCAGGTCACCAGGCTTGGTGGCAGGTGCCTGCATCTACAGGCACCAAGACAGTAATTTTTCACTTGGACTTTTGCCATCACTCGCAGAGGCTCTGGAGATGCAGAACGTTCTGAACTTGTCTATCATAGGGCACCCAGCTGGTAGATGACTGGGTCAATACCAGCCAGCAGGAGTGTCCAAGTGAAACCCTGTCTTGAAAGTTTTTTTTTTTAAAAATTATTTGTATTTTACGTGCATTGCTGTTTTGCCTGCAGGTATGTCTCTGTGAGGGTGTCGAATGCTCTAGAATAGGTGTTACAGATAGTTGTAAGCTGTTATGTGGGTGCTGAGAATTGAACCTGGATCCTCTGGAAGAGCAACCAGTGTTCTCAACCACTGAGCCATCTCTCCAGCTCCTTGAAAGTTTTATACAAGAGAATAAACATCTTCTCTTCAAAAGACTCACACTCAGCCCTGGAGAGGGCTTGGTAGTTGAAGAGTACATACTGCTCTTACAGAGGACACCAGTTCAGCCCCCAGCACCCTCCTCTGTTGTGGAATAATCTTTTCATACACTGTGGTGATGTGTCACTCAGATGGCTTTAATAAAAAGCTGAACGGCCAATGGCTAGGCAGGATTTTCAGGGTAGAGAGGACACTGGGAAGAAGAGCAGACATGTGGGGAGTTCCCAGGCAGAGGAAACAGGGACGCAGCGTGGGCAGTACAGAGTAAAGGTGATAAAGCCATAGGGCAGAAAGCAGATGAGCAGAAGTGGGTTAATTTAGGTTATAGGAGGTAGCTAGAAACAAGCCTAAGCTGCCAGTCGAGCTTTCATAATTTACAGGAAGTCTCTGTGCATGATTTGGGAACTGGCAGGAGGGACAGAAAAATCTGCCCACTCAACTGCCTCTAACTTCCGTTCCAAGAGATCCAATGTCCTCTTTTGGCCTCTGTGTGCTCTGCACTCACGTGCAAAGGACCTGCCCCTTCCCCGCCACATTTGAAAATCAATCTTTAAAAAGTTTGCTGCAAGCACTTTAATCCCAGTACTTGAGAGGCAGGTGGATCTCTGTGAGTTTGAGGTTAGCCTAGTCTACTGAGTGAGCTCCAGGACAGTCAGGGGTACACAAAAAAACCCCGTCATGATAAACCAAACCAAACCAAAACAAAACAAAAGTTTGTTTCAGAAAGACTTATATTGTACAAGTGTCAATGATGGAAGTCCTTCACCACCTCTCTTCAGTGTAATTTAAGAGATTTTATATATATATTGTTTTTTTGAGACAGGGTTTCTCTGTGGCTTTGGTGCCTGTCCTGGAACTAGCTCTTGTAGACCAGGCTGGTCTTGAACTCACAAAGATCCACCTGCCTCTGCCTCCCGAGTGCTGGGATTAAAGGCATGCACCACCACTGCTCAGCCTCTATTTATATTTGTATAAATAAAATGTTTCAACACAAATGGGAGACAATACTGTTCTCCAACAGGCTATTTTCACTTCATAGAGATTGTACAAGAAGCTAAACACTTTTCTGGAATGCTTATTGCATCTACGTTCTTCTGTGAACCATTTGTTGGTTAACTTCTGCCCACATTTCTACCAAGTTCTTGTGTGTGTGTGTGTGTGTGTGTGTGTATGTGTGTGTGTGTAAGTCAGATGACCACCCCAGGTGTTATTCCTCAGGTGCCATTCAACCTTGTTTTCTGACAGCCCAGAGCTTGCCAACTCTGCTAGGCTGGCTGGCCAGAAGCACCAGGATCTTCCTGTTTCCATCTCCACAGCACTGGCATGACAAGTGTGTGCCACCAAGCTTGGCATTTCCAAAAAGTGTATTTCAGGAAAGTCAGGTCCCCTTTATGACTGAGCATCTCCTAGCTGTCCAGTCACACACAGCATCTGCTCATCTCCGGCCCACAGGCTGCACACATCCATCCCCCATTGCATTTACTATCCTATAATTCCGGTCTTTAAGTGTTGGCTGTGGAACCCAGCGCCTTGCTAGGCAAATGCTCCACCACTAAACTACACCCTTAGTTCTTGTTTTTCAGTGGAGCATCATTATATAGCTCAGGGCACCCTGGAACTATATAGCTCAGGCTGATTTTTAATTCATTTTTTTGTGTCCTGAGATTACGGGTGTGAGCCATTATGGGTGTGCAGTCATACAACCCCACCTTCATTTCCATACATGAAATTGTGCATCTCTGGATTTTCTGAGCTACGGCAAAAGTCCCAGTGAAAATTATTGTCTCTGGAGGCATTCAGATGGCACCAGCTACTCAACCTTACGATCTGAGTTTGATACCTACAAACACATGGTGAGAGCATCAACTTCCAAAAATTGTTTTCTGATCTCTACATGTGCCATGGCAAGTGAGCAAACATGCAGTGTCAGAAAAAACAAAAAACCAAAAGGCAAACCACAAAATTACTATTTCTGAGGCTGGGATGTGACTGGCTGAGTACTTGCCTAGCATAAGGCAGCCCTGGTTCTAGCTCTAGCTCCACAGAGAAACAAACTATGACTTCTTTAACAAAACCACACCTAGGATTAGACTGGATAACAACTCTAAACTTCTGAATGCCTGGTATCTGTTTCCACCTACCATAGTAACTTTTGCAAAGTTTTGAAACAATGGAAGACATTACTCTGCCCATTTTGGGGTCAGGAGATGCTGAGTTGGGAGGTTAGTGCTTGAATGCTCCTCCAAAAGCCCTGAAGGTAGGCACATATGTATACGTTTCTGTGTGTGTCTGGTGTGTGCATATGCATGGAGGCCAGAGATCAATTTCAGCTGTCTTCATCAATAACTACTTTTTGTTGTTGAGACAGGGTTTCTCTGTGTATCTTTGCTTGTTTTGGAACTCATCCTATAGACCAGGCTGGCCTTGAGCTCAGAGATCCACCTGCCTCTGTCTCCCGAGTGTTGAGGTTAAAGGCATGTGCCACCCCTGCCCTGTTTCTTCACCAACTTTTTTTTATTTTAGATGTGTGATGGCTCATCTTGGTTGTTAACTTGATTACACCTACAATCAACCAAATCCCAAGCTGCTGAGCATACCTGTGAGGAGGAGGAAGTTTGCTTAAATGGGCCATTTGAGATAGAAAGAACCATCCTAAATGTGGATCACACTTTTTTTAAAAAAGATGTTTATCAGTTTATCTATCAATCTATCTATCTATCTATCTATCTATCTATCTATCTATCTATCTATCTATCTATCATCTATCCATCTATCTATCTAGACTTCATTCATGTGTTCTGCCTGCATGTATGCTTGCAAGCCAGAAAAGGGCACCAGATCTCACATAGATGATTATGAGCCACCATGTGGTTACTGGGAATTGAACTCAGGTCCTCTGGAAGAACAGTCAATGCTCTTAACCTCTGAGCCATTTCTCCAGTCCCAGTGGGTCATACTTTCTGATGGCAGTCCACATAAGTGGACACAGAAGAAGGAAGCTTTTGCTTTTTATTTGCCCTTACTCTCTGGCAAGTTCATCCAGCCTGCTGCTGAGACGCTACATCGGGATTTCAATGTCTAAAGACCATCTGAGACATCCAGCCTTGTGGACTAAACAGCTGCTGGATTCTTGGCCTGTCAGTGGACAGCCATTGTTGGATTAGCTGGAACACAGCTAATAAATCTAATCATTCTAATAAATCTTCTTTCAATATATATTATTTTCATTCAATCTCCTTTAGATAACCCTAATACACACTCTCTCAGTGAAACTAGAGATTACAAATTTGGAGAGACCTGGCCAGCAAGCACCAGGAATCTGTCCATCTCGCTATCTCCACAACCACGATTGTGCACACTCACACACCTGACTTCTACCTGGGTGCTGGGCATCCAAACACAGGTCCTCGTGCTTGTGCAGCAAGCATTTTATCAACGGAGCCATTTCCCTGGCCCTTCAAACGTAGTCATAGCTACCAGCTAAAACATTCATGGGAAAGTGCCAACCTGGAATGATGTCTGTAAGGTCCAAGCAGTTGTGACAATTTTCTGGTTGCCAGTTACAGTTTCAAGACTCTAGTGTGACAATCTTCCTCCCCATCTCTCCCACTCAACCCACAACCAGAATTTCCAGACAGATGCACCTGTCACTGGAAATAGGGGATGCACAAAGAACAAAACAAACCCGAGTCAACTGGCAGGTTTCTAGCTGAGGTCTTTATTTTCATTTTATGTACAGCAAAGGTGCTGCTGAGACTCCACAGCAGCCAGACAGAACATAACTGAATTCTCTCTCAACAATTAGCAGCTTAAG
Source organism: Alexandromys fortis (assembly GCF_014885135.2). NCBI lineage: Eukaryota > Metazoa > Chordata > Mammalia > Rodentia > Cricetidae > Alexandromys > Alexandromys fortis. The sequence goes on from NW_026067943.1 coordinate 5,700,512, forward strand.
ATCTAGCATCTACACGTAACGTTCACGCGTTCACAAGTATTGTCTCTTTACTCTGCAATTCGTGCATGTGAGTCTTTAGTCTTACACACTTGTATAAAACACACATACGGTCAGCCTAGTAGTCAGCCCCTTCTGAGGGTATCACCTAGCATACACAACATACAGAAGAGCCACATTCAAAATCCCAGTTTAATTGGGGGTGGTGTGAGAACCATCACTTTGCCTGTGCTGGCTTGTTGATAACAGCATTTGGTTTTGTTTGAGATGTGTATTTTCCAAAGCTACAAGGTCAGAACACTGGAGCTCACTCAGAATCCAGTTTCACTGACTACCTTAGAACACAAGATCAGAAGCAAAACCAAAGCATGCCCACTGTCAGATATGACTGGTGAGGAAGGCTTCACCCCAGTGTTCTGGTCACAGATGTTTCACGCCAATTGGGATGGGGCTAAAGAAGCACCGTCAGCGATGGGTCTGAGTGCACCTCTTAGGGTCAAGGACCTGAAACTGGAGCAGACAGCCGTCAACATCATGGAGTGATGGCCAACTCTACAACCATGACAGTCACCCAGGCCAACACGGCCTGCCTCACTCACTTGGGCTAGGCACCATCATGGACAAGGGAATCAAAGAATGCTTCATTTTAGCGGATTTTTTTAATTAAATTTTTTTTAAGGAAAAGAAGCATTATATTGTGGGTAAGCTTCTCTCAAATCAAGTGCTAAACCATTAGAGCAAGGCTAGTGAAAGGCTGTGAATAGAAAAGAGAATCTACGCACAGCCACAGTTCCAAGAAACTCAAAGGTAACAGGGAAGGGCAGCAGAAAGTACAAGCAGGCAGGATAACTGAAGTGTGTTATAAACAACACTGAGAGCAGATACTGCAGGCTTGGTGAGTGAGCAGGGGTAAGACAGCGAGAGCCATGATAGGTCCTATCCTGGACTGAAGGGCCTTCCCAAGACAGCCTGCTAAAAGGAAGGCAAGGAGTCAGTGTGGGTCTGTCTGTCTGTCAGAAGCTCCTGATTCTTTTTCCTTCAACAGAAACTGCCATCAGGAAATTAGAGACAATTCCAGTTTATCGATCACAGTGACATTTGGGGGTCCTCCTGTGGAACTGTTAGGAGAAGCCAGTGGGCTGCCACTGGATCATCTCTCCCACAGTCCCATGAGGCTCTCTTCTGTACCAGAGCAGCGACTGTTGTTCAGCAAGGTCAGTGTCCTGCGGCACTCTTGCCCGAAGCTGCTGCAGGATTTTCAGACAGTGCTAACCTTCTAAACATAGGCTTGGGGACCATTTGTTTTGGCATGAATATGTATTGGTTTTAATTTTTTTTTTTTTGTCCCTGCTTTAGGTGCTCATTATGAGGTGGATAACAACCATCTGGGGGATGGGAGAGGAGACTGGGTACCTGAGTTACCATATCAAAGCGAGAAGGCCAGCAGGCCAAAGCAATAGGAGGTTGGAACTGTTAGGTAAACCATGCTTTTCAACAGAGAGGGCATTGCTACCCTAATTCTGAAAGAAGGTCCTGGTGTGGGGACATAGGCAAAAACACACTTTGCTTCTCTGTCCGGGGCACAGTACATGGCTCCTTTGCGTTACGTGGGCACACAGGAAGAGGCCATTGGATATGGCATTTGTGACCTACCTCCAGTAACATGAGTTTAGTCAGGCTCTAGTTTTCTCTGAAGGTTGATTCAGGTTCCACCTAGGTGAGGAACTGGCTGTGGGATAGAGACAAAGCTCAGCTCCTCTTCCTAACAGCCACTGAGCAGTTAGTGAGGTTAGTCAGGCTGGGTTAATAGGAAGTTTGCAGCAGTTTGCACCCAGAATTTAGGTTCTTGTAACCTGACATTTCCTTTTCTGCTTTTTGGGAGAATCACCTTCAATTGATCCTCTCCAGCAGACAGACTAAAGCTTTGAAGTTAAGGATGCTGAGGCCAAAATGCAGACAACAAGACTCCACATCACTTTGGTTTCGGTAATTAGGGGGTGTTAAACAATAAATTAAGCAAACACAAAGAGTTATTTATGATATGACTCTCATAATAAGGTAGGGGGGCTGTTTGTTTTTTTTGTTTTTTCTAAAGAGAATCCCAGCCCAAAGTCACTGGGTGAACATTTACTTGGGTGCGAGGTGGGCAAAGTCCAGTCCTACCACACAATTCTGTTGAGGTCACACCCCCTCATGCAAACCCCTCACCACTCCAACCAAGCCAGGCTGGGGAGATGGTGCTGTGTGTAAAGACCAGAGAGCTGGGGCAGCCACAGGGTGGCAGAGGGCAGCACTGGCAGCAGTCTCCAACTCAACTGCTTCAAGATAACAGGGGGCAGCACACTGAAATATCCACACAGCTTCATTTGAAAACATCACTGCTTTATTTCAAAGAAAAAAAAGACCCTCCCAACTCAGGACCCCTCCCCTCAAAAAATACCCCAACCCCGCCCAAAGCCCAACCAACCAAACCAAAAAAAAAAAACCCACAAAAAACACAACTAAACAAAAATACCCCAATAATAATAACAATAATAAAAAATCCTATTAGAAACTATAAGGAAGCACTGAGAGTTTGAGTATTACATTCTTCAAGTATGTTGTTCGGATTTTTTATTTTTAAGTTGGTAACTATACACATATAAAAAAAACCAAACAAACCTTAAAAGTGCGGCCAAGAGATTTTGCTTAAAGTTAGGATTAAGGGCTACTTCACAATACTGAACAGGACTGCACAGTCATCCTGTGGTTTGATGCTCTTGCTTCCAACCCTGGCAGAGTTAAGGAAGGCGCAGGTTTCAGAAGTGATCACACTTCAGGTCAGCATGAGAAAGCCTGGGAAATGTTTGTGTTCTTCCATGGCAGGGGAAACCCACCCTGAATCTACAATTCCACCCTGGAATGTGGTGGGACTTCACAGTAGAGTTAGTCTAGACGAGGAGAGGAGCCCAAGAATGGTAGGTGTTGGACCTGGTCAGATTTTTGCATCTGTTTAGTGGGTTTAGTGCAGTCCTCCAAGCCTCAATTCAGAATGCCCATTGATGTGTTGCAGATTGTTGGTTCATGTTAAAGGACTGTTTCAGATTTGCATCCCAAGGAAAATCATGCTACATAAAAATGATCCAAGATTTTTCCCAAAAAACTTCTTGGATAAAATCTAAAAAATACTATTGCAATTGCGTCTCTTGAAGAAAAAAACATTATTCTAAATGTAAACAGATTCACTCAACTCTCTTGTAGAAACTTCAGAGTGGGTAATGCTGTTGTCTAGCTCTCTTGGCATGCACTCGCCAGACGGTGAGGAGCACTGCTGTCTGCACCAGCATCATCTGGGGGGTGAGAAGAGTCGGTCCACATAGCTGAAGAGTGCGTCCCAGTGCTTCCAGAGAAAGGCAATGAAAGCCACAAGGAATAAAGTGCTGAACGTCCTGTTGCGTGTCTTCATGAGGGGGACCACACAGTTGGCTACTGTCGACACAAAGACCAAGAGGACTGCCATGACGGCCAGGAGGATGTTGATGAGTTTGCCCAGAAGGTTTCGGGCAGTGGCATTCTCCAGCCCTTCCAGTTGCACCACCTGCTGCTGTTGCTGCTGCAGCTCCATCTTGGAGATTCGGGTCTGACAGGCCTCCAGGGCCTCCTGTGGGCCAAACGGGATTGTTAGGCTTCTGTTCTCACAACTCTAGGGCTAACATGCCCTGGGAGAGGCAGATACACCCAGAGCCATGGCAAGGATCTGAAGTAGCCAGAGCCTGGGATATGAAAAGCCACACGCTCATCACTCCCACCCCTCTACTGTACTCCTGGGGAATAGCTGCAGGGAACAGTGAACATACTTTCATTTATTTTGCCTAAAATTTACTTAATTTATTTTTTTATGACAAATCTCTCTTGTATCTCAGACTGGCCTTATGATTGCTATGTAGCTGAGATGACCTTGAACTTCTGATCTTTTTTGCCTCAACCTCCTGACTGCTGAGATCATAGGCATGTGCCATCATTCCTGAATGGCCTAGCTTCGATTATAAGGTTTTTATTCTTTTTTTTTTAAATAAGTTTTTTAAAAATCTTTTTAAAAAATATTTATTTATTTATTATGTATATAATATTCTGTCTGTGTGTATGCCTGCAGGCCAGAAGAGGGCATCAAACCTTATTACAAATGGTTGTGAGTCACCATGTGGTTGCTGGGAATTGAACTCAGGACTTTGGGAAAAGCAGGCAATGCTCTTAACCTCTGAGTCATCTTTCCAGCCCAGGTTTGTATTCTTTTAGAAATTCTGAGTCTAAGGTAACAAGACACATACACTTGTTTATCTAAACAGTGTCTCAGTGTTCTCAGTTCTCTGTGCTGTGGTGACACTGTCATACTATTAAGTTCACCTTTACCTGTACGTAAGTCTACATATGTATTTGCTTAGCATGGGGTTATTATAGGCATTTCCTACCATAATGTGCACTGCATTCTACTGGAATAGACCATAACTTAGTTTACTTTTTGCTCAATAGTGGGTCTTAAGGATTGTGCTATGTCAAAATACAGGGATCTACCTCATTTTTGTGTGTATAGACATGTGCATGGACACATGTGCATGTTCTAGTGAAGGTCAGAAGACCAGTGTGGTGTTGGTCCTCAGGTACCCTCCACCTTTTGCTTCAGACAGGGCCTCTCATTGGCTGCAACTCTGCAAAGCAGGCTAGATTAGCTGACCAGAAAGCTCCAAAGATTTGCCTGCCTCATCTTGCCTTTGCTGAGGTTACAAGTATATGACATTATGCCTGGATTTAAAATTATTATTATAGCATTCATGTGTTTGCAGATCAGTGTGGAGATCAGAGGACAAATGTGAGGTATTAGTTCTCGTCTTCCACCTATATCCAGTTCTAGGGACTGAACTCAGTTGTTAAGCTCCATGGGAAGAACTCATGGGTGCATACTCTTGTGAGTATGCCACAGTTTAGGTATCTCTTAGGGATTTTAAAGGTTTCCCCCCCTGATTTTTTCCCCCACTCTAACAATGATGCAGTGAACAACTCTGAATGTGCTTCACTACCACACCACCTGATGTTTTTATGTCAAGACATCCCTGATTGGAGAAAGGGAACTGTGATTTCACTGTAAGGAGGGCATACTCCCTTTTCAGGTCAATCTCTAAGGCATATACTATGATGACACTCTACAGAGGACATTAAAGTGACCTACTCCCCCTAAGGCCAAGCCTTATGTAAACTGCACCCTACCACTCAGGAACACAAACTTCATCCCCTAGCAAGGACGTACATCCTCCCAAGGCAACCAGTGGCTGGAACGCTGGGAGTTTCCAGCCTTAGTATCTTCAATGTTGTGTCTGGTCTTCTGGGATGCGAGGGACACTAGCCTGAAGCTAGTTCAAGAATGGATAACGGATACTGCTCACTCTAGAACTACCTCGGGATGAAAAAATAAAAATGTAAACAGAATCTGAGGGCCTAAAGAAGATGGCAGCTGGGCAAATAGTCAGGACAGTGCCTTGATTCCTCTTCTCCACACTCACTTCTTTCAAGGTGCTTTCACAAAACCCACCATGACCTCTGAGAAAATCTCCATAGGAAACAGAGAAACCCCACTGTTTCACTTCTTCATGGAATCAATCAAATATTCACCTTCAGCTTCACTGATGGGGTTTCTCAAACCTACAAACAATGGGGATTTTCACAAACCGTGTAATGTGCCACCTGTAAGAGCAGGAACAAAAGCCCCTTTCCACAGAAGCAAAAGATAGGCTAGCTGGCCAGAAGCCCAACTGAGCAGCTCCAGGGCAGCAATGAGATGGGATGCTCTAGTTTTCCCTTGACTGAGACATTTGCCAATATCTAGAGCTGTACCTCCTCAAATGTATGAACTTTTGAAGAAGGTACCTCCATTGTGTTGCAACTGATAAGAGCTTTTCTTGATTCTCTACCCTCATGTCTTTGCCCATTTTCTTTCTTTTTTCTTACTTATTGTTCATACTAACCTGGATGTCCCGGGCCCGTTCATAGGACTGATAGGCAATTTTCTCTTCCATGCTGGCCAGCTCTTGCTTTAAGTTCAGAATCTCGTTCTGATGAAGCTCTGTCAGGTCGTTCAGCTGCTCTTCTAGTCGCTCACATCTGAAAAAGGGAGAGAAGTTGGAGTTTCAAATATTCTGCATCCTCCATGATATAATTTAGATCAATTCCCACATCTATTCTACAAAATAAAAAAACCCCACAGAGTTAAAGCAAGTCTGGGGTACTGTGTGCCAGAAGTTGCAGCTTTCAGTCTCCAAAAGGCAGCTGTCACAAAGCTGGCGTCATGGTTTTCCCAATAGCCTCGTATAGCTCTGCACATCTATGATGCTGAAGCAGCTCTTACTCTGTTGAGTATGGAAGATGCAAAAACTAAACAAATCTCACCAGGAAAGAGACCTTCTGGTTGTCAGTAATGACTTATTTAAAAATCAGTTGAACAGTGACTTACTCACCCAGATGTTTGTGATTTGGAGACCCAGAAAGCCAGAGCCAGAGGGATCTATCATCCCCATGGCCAAGCAGTGCTTGGGACATTTGTCAACACATATTTATTGAGAATCTGCTGCAGGCATGTTCAAAGTACTGGGACACTGTAGCAAGAAAGAGATAGCACTTGCTTTCCACTTATTCTACAGAGAGAAGGGAGACAAAAGATCACCAATAGGATTTGATGTAGCCAAGACTAGCAGGTAGCCAAGCATATGGCAGTGTCTAGTGACACTGGAGAGTCAGGGAAGACTTCTCAACTCTCTTCAAGAATGAGAGATAAAGCTTGAAGGATACTAACAGGCTTGGAAGATGAAGTACAAACTTGTTCAGACAGGAATGAAGTTGGCATGTGTAAGGGCTGGAGCAGGCCAGAGAAGCTTCAGAATGGGAAAAAGAGAGAATGTTCCTGGAAGGCTAGTTTTATTTATCATGTATCTCTAGCATTTAGGAGCATGTGCATGCTTGTTCACACACATTTATTCTATATAAAGAATTAAGGGAGCAGGGAACCCGGACTGCTCTTCGGGCTGATGAGGGAGGGGGACTTGATTCGGGGAGGGGGAGGGATATGGGAGGCGATGGAGGGGAGGAGGCAGAAATCTTTAATAAATAAATAAATAAATAAAAAGAATTAAGGGCGCTCACCAGAGATTCTAGGTACAAAAAAAAAAAAAAAAAAAAGAAAAGAAAAAAACAAAAAACACTCTAGAAAGAAATACACAGAATAACTAGATTCTGGATAGCTGGAGAAGGGGCCCAAAGAAGACAGAGTATAGGGAAATGGGCTGTCTGTAGTGGTGAAGAGGACAGATGAAGCAGGAGTCCTAAGAACCAAAGGGCTTCCAGGAGAAAGGCCAAAGACAATACATTAAAAACACTAAGATAGGGCAAAGGAAGAAAAAACACCTTCAGTTCCTGTTGAACAGAACGAAGTCCTGTGTCAGAGAGCATTTGGGCAGAGCTCATGCCACAGGGAAAACCACATGAGAAAATCCGGGGACTTCCACTAGAAAATAGAAAGAAAGCTGGGAGCAGGCTACGGTACATTCCCTAGAATCCCAGGTACTAAAGAAGCAGCTGAGATAGGAGGACTCTAAGTCTGAGGCTAGTCTAAAAAACAACCAACCAACCAACCAACCAACCAACCAACCAACCAACCAACCAACCAATGTTCCAGAGTACTATTAAATATTAATAATTCCTCCTTTCTTTCCTCTAGTGCTTTTCTTTTTCTCTCCCATTCTCCCACCTCCTCTTTCTTCTTTTGGTTATACAAGGGATGGAAGCTGTCACTTCGCATGCCAGGCAAGGCCTCTACTACTGAGCTACAGCAACAACCCTACTCTTATTTCTAGTCACACTCATGGTGTACAAACTTTTTCTTTTTAGCCCAGGATAACCTCAAATTTGTGATCCTTTGCTTCTGGTTATGGATTCTGGGATTACCAGGATCTATCACAATGCCTGGCTAAAGTATATCCACTTTTAAGGAATACAAGGAATTTCTCTAAGGTAATTTTATGTTGCAGCATATTCCCTTGTATTTCTGTGCATCTCTGTGTATGTGCATTGGTATGCTGTATTGTCTGCATGTATGCAAGCAGTCCATGAGCAAATGTGTGGGTGCCATAGGAGGACTTTGGTGTCCTACTCTATTCCTGTTTGTTTTACCCACTTAAGATGGGAGTTTCTCACTGGACCTGGAGCACACTGTTTCAGATAGAAGCCTAGCCATTAAGCCTCTGGGATTCTTCTGTTTCCAATAGAGCTCAGGTGACAGACATCCATACAGCCATACCTTTCTTGATAGGGTCACACTATATAGTTCTGGCTGGCCTGGAACTCACAGAGCCCCAGTACTGGGAGTAAAGGCAGGTGCTTCAATGTCTGGCCTCATCCCTGTCTTCTTTACTTGGGTGTTGAGGGTCCTCATGCTTGTACAGTGAGTGCTCTTACAGTCACCATCCCATCCTCCAATATTATCCTTTTTAATTAACATATAATAAACAATGATTATATTCTATTAAATTCTATCCCTTAAGAAATAAACATTAATTTAAGGAGTCATAGTTTGACCCTTTTCATTATGTTGTTAAATCCTATTTAGGTCTCCTTTAGGCATCTCTGTTGTGCTTTCCTTCATGTTGTTACAGAACAGCACTGCCATGCTCTGTCATCTATAACTAAAACTGGTATTTGTGGGACTCTACCTTTTCATATCATCTGCTGCCTAGGGACTCAGGAACAGGTGTCAGCTATGGAAGTGATTTTCTGCTAAAATTTAAACTCATCAGATACTGTAAGATTATATTAATATACTGTCTTTCAAAACTCTTTTTTAGTGGTGGTGGTGGGAGTGAGCTAGGACCCAGAGCCTTGCACATACTAGGTAAGCATTCTAGTAGCCTACTGTTTTGAATATGTGACTTTCTTCATTGTCTTTCTTTACCAGAAGGATGTTGAAACTTAAAACTGGAATTTCTAACTGCCAGTCTTGCGGGTGTAAAGCTTGGTTGTAGAGTGTACTTAGTAGGCTCTGTCCAACCAAAAACCAGGCCAATTCCTTGGCTATAGTCAGTAACTGGGATTGGGCAGGGAGCAGGGTGTTCGTGTCTAGCAGGGTGCATGGTGACAGGGCTGCATACTCCTTTAATCCCAGCACTTGGGAGTTAAGAGACGGATCACTTTGAGTTCAAGGCTAGCCTGGTCTATACTGTGAGCTCAGGATAGCTAGAGCTATATAACAAGACTCTGTCTTGAGAAAAAAAAAAGCAACAATATGAACCCCAAAGATTACTGGGAAGTTTTATTTGGAATTAAATGTGGCTCATGTGCACCCAGAGCAGACTGGAAACCGCAGCCACCCAGCCACTGCTTCCTCGGAGCCTGCTGTTCATCAGGTCTGCTGGGAGGGTGGAAGGTGTTATCTTCCCCTCAGAAGTAGCAGTTAAAATTAAGAGGTCCCAAAGCTACCTGCCAGAGACACAAAGTGAAGGGGGAAAGATGTAAATTCAGGTTTGTTTGATTTTACAACCTACATTTCAAAACTCCACACTGCAATGCCATTTTGAAACTAGTCGAGAAGCCAAACAAACTCCCTTAAAAAGTAAAAAATCTGAGTCAGCTTGACAGTGGTTCAAGTCACACATCCACAGTGGGGCTCTGTTGATATGGTGATTTAAAGCTTGGCCAAGAGAAGATACTGAATAAAAGTCTAGACAAATTCAGATTACACGAGCCTTTAATCCCAGCACTCGGGAGGTAGAGACAGGCAGATCTCAGTGAGTTCGAGGCCATCTTGGTCTACAAAGTGAGTTCTAGGACAGCCAGGACTACACAGAGAAACCCTGTCTCAAAATAAACAAACAAAAGCAAAACAAAACAAAACAAAAAAGAGAAAACCAAGTGTTAGTAAAGATATGCAGCTGGTAGAACCATTCTTTTCTGCTGGTAAGAACTTAAAAAGGTTAAACAAACAATTCTAAGAAGGCCTATAACAATACTTCAGGTACATAGAGCAGAGAAATGGAACTTCTCTGCACACAAGACAGGCCCAGTGATGAGCTCACAGCACTACACTACAGTATCCAAGAAATTCCCAGATTCTGTATCCTAATGTGCTTGAAACTTGCTGTTCAGTTTAGTGATTCCCCGTTCACTTGCTGCTCACAGATATCAGGATATGAAACAGAAAAAAAAGTGCTTTTCCACTCCCTGTACCCAATTCCAAAACCCTAGCAAAACAGGCTGACTTTTGGCTTCATTCCCCAATATGGCTACTATAGACTGTTCACTGTGACAGAAAGGTGCAAGATCTTTTTTACCCAACTTTCTAAATAGGGAGGCTCAGGTAGGCAGACGGTGAGATCCAGGCAAGCCTTGTTGTACACAGCAGTTTTCAAGCCAGATTGGGATACAGAGTGAAACTGACTTTTCAAAAACAAAACAAATGAAAACAAAATATGCATGAAGCGTTTAGAGTCCATCAATAGCACTGCATTAAAAAAGAGGGTGTGTGTATATGTGCGTGCAGGTGTGTATGTGTGTGAAGTGGTTGATATCCTGGGGACATGGAAACATAAGGTCAGAAAAGTTCAAGGTCATTTTTGGTCACTTTTGGAGTTAAGAGGCCAGCCTGGGCTACCTGTGATTGTCTCAACAGAAAAAAAAAAACAAAACAAAACAAAAAATCAAATAATCAAAAACAGAATTCCCCAAATTATGTGATTCTAGGAGAGCAGTTGCGAGGACTATCCTGCAAATGGCTTACTGGGCACAAACCCTTCTCTACCTCAGATGACAAGCCTCTGCTACTTCTTATTTTACTGGGCAGGTGTTGCTACTGCTATTCCCTGGCTCAAGTTGGCCACATAATTAAACTTGTTCTATCTCTAGCCATCTGCTTCCTTTCTCCCAGACATGCTTTCCGAATGTACACGAGGAAAGGTATCAAGTCAATTTTAACTGGTCTTCATAACTCTCCAGAGAACTTAGTAGAAACTGCTAATCTATGTCTCTGCAGAAACTGAGTCCATCAGCAGTTGAGCAAATTACTTATGAATTCATGGGAAAGTAACAGACAAACCTTCTCAAGCCAAGATTCACCCCAAAGGAGAAGTCATGTCCAGGAGCAATGGTTAGTGTAAGTTAGCAGGGAGTTAAACAGCAAAGTAGCATTTGACTACTAGAATGAGTGCCCTTTTCAGTTCAGCAGCTGAGGCAGATAAACTGGTCGAGACACTTGCAAGGCAATAAGTAAAGCTGTGGAACTCGGGTGGAGCAAGATGCTCCTCAGAACTAACCAGTGTGAGTTTCCCTTTTCCTGTCAAACAATTACCTGGAAGATGAGGGTGTTACTGTATAGTTGAAATCCTACTAAACTCGTAAAACAGGTGTTTCTCGTTAGTATAGAAACATCTCTAATCTGCAGGGAGGAAACTGAGCAAGCCATAGAAGTCTTTGCAAACTCCTAGGCATAGAGAGTTTGGCCAAATACCCTAGTTGGTATCTTTCTTAAAATGTAGATCTTCTGGGCTAGGCTCAGTTCACTGCCTTATTGTAAAAACCCTTCCCCAAGCTGGGTATGTGCTGCACACTTGCAGGAGGCTGAGGCAGGAGGACCATGACTGATGTTGGGCTGGGTTACATAGCAAAACTGTCATAAACACACTTAACCCTAGTTTTTCACTCAGAGCTTAGAAGTTTGTGGTTCAGTTCTATCACACCCCTGCTTCCTGTTTAAAGATTTTATTGTCGGCATTTTTTTCTGTATTATTAATCACACTCAAAGTCTGCACAACAAAGAAGAACACTGTATCCGCTCCTGACCTGCCACTCAATTACTAAGGCACAACCCCATCATCTGTCACTAACATTTTTACTGACACAGCCTCAGCTAGGTTCTGGTCTGAATCCGGCTGAACAGAAGAGCCCAGGAAAAACGTGGTGTACTTTTTGGGGGAGAGGGTGTGGAGGAATTCAGGATTCAATTTAATCTACTTAATCATCATGAGCACCAAGACATCAAAATATTGGTCCTAGACTATTGGCTGATGTAGGTGGGTCATCTATCTATCTGTTGCTTTCACTGGTTAATTAATAAAGAAAATTGCTTGGCCTGATAGGGCAGAATTTAGATAGGTGGAGTAGACCGAACAGAATGCTGGGAAGAAGGGAAGTGAGGCAGTCACTATAGCTCTTCTCTCCAAGATGAATGCGGTAAGCCACCACCTCGTAGTGCGACACAGATTATTAGAAATGGGTTAATCAAGATGTGAGAATTAGCCAGTAAGAGGCTAGAGCTAATGGGCCAAGCAGTGTTTAAAAGAATGCAGTTTCCATGTAATTGTTTCAGGTAAAGCTAGCCGGTGTGGGAGCCGGGTGTCGGGAAGCGGCCCGCTGCTCCCACTACAATTGGTGGAGGCCGCTTGTTCTTTCCTAGCTGCCCAGACCCAAAATAACCACATAGAAACTGTATTAATTAAATCACTGCTTGGCCTATTAGCTCCAGCTTCTTTTTGGCTAGCTCTTACATCTTAACTTAACCCATTTCCATTATTCTCTATTTTATTATGAGGCTCGTGGCCTACTGGCAAGGTCCTGGCTGGTAGCTGTGTCGTTCTTCTCTGGTGGCTCCATGACTTCTCCCTGACTCTGCCTACTCTCTCTCTGTATCTTTTCCAGCCTGGCTATATTCTGTTACGCCACTGGCTGAAAGCAGATTCATTAACCGATAAAAGCAACACATATACAGAAGAACTTCCCACACCATTTCTCCTTTTCTGTTTTAATAAAAAGGTTTTAACTTTAACATAGTAAAATTCATAAAACAAAACAGGTATCAAGCAAGAATTGCAGTTACAACATTTATATCAACTTTATCTTTTATCATAACTAAGGAAAACTATAATTATAACTATCTATTCTTCAACTCCATCAAAGACCCCAGAAGGATATAATATTACCTAAATTAACAGGAAGTAGACCATAAGCAACTTCCAAAACTCTAGAATGGACAGAGACATCTTGCTGCCTGGACAGTCCCCAAAGTTCTTTTTTGCTGTGGGAACCCATCTTCCGTCTACTGGCCCATAGTATCTGGCAGACTTTTCCACGAAACAGAAAATTTCAGAGACAGTTCAGCTAATATTGGAAGTTTGTTAGTCACCTTTTTTCCTGTGTCCTGCAGAATGTCTGCAGACTCTTTTATGAAGCAGGAACCCTAAAGGACTGTCTCACCTTCTTTAGGCAATTCAGCAGTCATTTCTCTGTGGGTCCTGCATGTCCAGTTCACACAGCAAACCATCAAGCAGTCCAGGCAAGAGCAATTTCTTGCCCAAATGGCTAACAAACTCCATTAGGAGCCTCTTTGATGCCCATCATCCTCTTGAAGTAGATTGGTGCTGCTAGGAACATATGTGGCTCATTGTCATGAAAAGTCCTAACTTCTTAAAACATTTTAAATGCCATAATCTGAAGGTCTTTGAAAGGCTTGAATACCTATCTAACTGAAATATATCTCTATATATCTAGAAAACCTAACATGACTACAAGCTTAACTATTATAGATGATTATCTATTAACCTACATTTCTTAATTATACATTACATTTTAAATGAGCCGCACAAACACAACACATTAATCAAGAATAGGAATATACATATAACAAAATTGATCTTAAATTTGTATCAATAAGCCAAGATCCATACCAATAAAAAGTATTCATCTCTACAGCATATCCCCCTTTAAATGTAAACAAATATTTATAAACAATATTTGTGAATTTGGGCATTGTTGTCTAGACTACTTCCTGCTATTTATTAGGCAAAGTCATTTTTGGAGGTGTTCACAGTGACCTTTTGGGGGTGTCTTGGTCTTTCCTTCAAGCCACATTAGTCTGGAAGTAATCCATAGGTTCTCATCTTCTGTGGAAACAAAAGTAGAACCTCTCTTCCAAAGCAACGTATCCTTAGACCCAAATTTTGAAATTTCTTTAAAATATATATGTGGGTTTACAACAAAATGTCTCTCTGTACTTAGCTCATTCCCAGTCAAAAAATTGAAAGAAAACACAATAATATACATAATCCAGACTCTCTGTGAATATTCCATCTTTATGTGGCTTATTTTTCTTACTCTATTGCTTTTTCTACAAGTTTACTCTGTCTCTTTAAAGACTTTGTTTTATTTTTTAAAAGCCATTTGCTTCTTTTTATAACTCCCTATACTTTCTTCTCTCTTCCAAGCCTATGTACATTTATCCAACACTGTGACCCATTTAGAGGTCTTTTTAAAATCTGAATCTCTTTATTGTGTATCTGAAATCCTTTTCTGTCTAGGAGTGCTTCTTAAAAGGCTAAGCAGCAACTAAGGTTGCTTTATCTTTTGGCTCTACCCAGTCCAACATGTCGGAGGTCTGTTCATTGCCTCTAAGAGCCATTCTCTCTGCCCCAGTTTCAAGTATGCAGCGGGTCTATGTGTCTATGTTGAGCCATTAAGCAGTTTGTAGCACTCTGCTCACAAACTCCATTTAAATGCTCCTTTGCCAGACCTCTTGAAAGAGTCAGAGTTTGTGCTAGCAGCACAGCCCAGGAAGCCGCTGTTTCAAAACCGCATGGGGTGGGTGTTTCCTTTTTTTTTTTTTTTTTGCTACTGTTTAATCAGGAAAACCTCTTTTAAAAGGAGCTGCAGCATTAAGCTGTGTTTAACTCTGTTCTTTTGTGTCTAGAATTCCTTTCCAAGCTTTCTCAGGTTTTACATGGATGTCAGCCTGACCTTGGTGCACCACTGGACAGTACCAGAAGGATAACTACCCTCCCTGAACATACAGAGATTTACAAAGCCTTTTCCACAGCAACTTCACTCCCTCCCACGAAATTTACTCAATTCAACACAACAAGTAAGGAGGCAGAAGGAGAGGACCTCCTCAAGTTTCTTGAAACTCCTCTGTTGGTGAGGTGGGCAAGGGTTTGACCCACCTTGTCCTGCCTCACGTTTTAATATGTTTACTGGTTGCCTCTCCCCCTTCATTACTAACCAAATCAAGATCTATATGATAAAGGGTCATTAGTAATATGATGTCTTCTGTTTCCTTGTCTAAATTCTAAATTAGGAAAAGGGAATTCAGAGATCAGACACCTTCATCTTTTCACTAATGACCCAGTCAACCAAAGGGTACGAAGGAGGAAGAGCGAAGATAAGCTGTGTCTGACCTTTAACATTCCTGCTTTAAAAACCAAGACCTCCTGGTTAAGGAGGGCTAACCACCCCTACCCCAAGGATGCTGAGCAGGCATTTTTTGGACTGCTAGGATGGGGTATGCTTTTGATTCTCTAAGTACTGTGCATGATTCTATTTCTTTTCTTTTTTCTTTTTTTGGTTTTTCGAGACAGGGTTTCTCTGGAGCTTTGGAACCTGTCCTGGAACTCCCTTTGTAGACCAGGCTGGTCTCGAACTCACAGAGATCCGCCTGTCTCTGCCTCCCGAGTGCTGGGATTAAAGGCGCGCACCACCACCGCCAGGCCCATGATTCTATTTCTTGTACATTTCTTGCAACTCAGCCTGGGCAAAGTTATCATGAGACCAACAACCTCATTTTAAGGAGTGATGTGGGAGTGTCATATATCAATCTGTTGATTTCATTGGTTAAGCAATAAAGAAACTGCTTGGCCCTGATAGGTTAAAACATAGGTGGGAGGAGTAAACAGAACAGAATGCTGGGAGGAAGAGGAAGTGAGGTAAGACTCCTCAGACAGACTCCATAGCTCCTCTCTGAGACACATGCGATGAAGCTCCGACCCAGGATGGACGTAGGCTAGAATCTTCCCGGTAAGTGCACCTAGCAGTGCTACACAGATGATTAGAAATGGGCTAAATTAATGTGAGAATTAGCCTAGAAGAGGCTAGATAGAAATGGGCCAAGCAGTGTTTAAATGAATACAGTTTGTGTGTTGTTATTTCGGGCATAAGCTAGCCAGGCGGCCGGGGTGCTAGGGATGCAGCCCCGCCACTCCTATTACAACAAAGGAGTTTTATTCAAAGCTCTTTCCTAAATCACTTCTAAACATCTAAACATGGCTTTGTCTTCATTATCAGCAAAGAGAAAACCTGGACTGTAAGTTGTTTTTAAGGCAGGCTGAACACAACCCTGGCTGGAAATAAAAATTGCTGTGTTACAACTGCTGGTCATGTCTAGTTTTTTGGAGGTAAATAACTTTATAACTACTCATTATGGAAGTGTTTTGGGTCTCTGGACTGGGCAACACAGTGGCCTTCTTTGATCAAAGATAAACCAGGGATTCTTCTGGGTTAATTTTCTGATGAATGAAAATCTAGGTGACTGAACAGGCTGGGAATGCCAATATAAAGCATTACTTTTTTTGGGGTGTGGTTCAAAAATTTGGAGTCACCTTGAGAGCCTGTGGTGCTTCTTAAGTTGGGAAATAGGTCAGTAGAGCAGATGCTTGAAAAAACTTGTGAAGCAGGTTCTGAGACACATGAACTAAAACACAGAGGCAACTCCGAGAACAGACTCCTGTACCATTTCCCAAATGAATCTGGGACACACAGGTAGACGTCTGCCCAGAATCGGAGAGACATAGCTGAGGAGCATGACATGGGAATGTGAACAACGCCTGTCTATGCTGGGGAAACGGGTAATTTGGTTTACATCTTATGACTTCAGTGTGTTGAAGCTTGAGAGGAGGCTAGGTAACAATAAACTAGTCTGTAATTCTAGCACTTACAAAACTGAGGCAGAATGACTGTCAAAATTTCAGACAGTCTGGTGTGATCCTGTCTCAAAAAGGGCAGCACAGCACAGTTAGACCCCTAAGAATCTAAGGGTAAACAGTGCATTTTCTTAATACATGAAATAAAAGGTAGCTAAAGAATATTGAAAATAAAATCTACAGGGACAGTCTGACAATTTAGAGATTAGAAAATGCTATGTGTGTAACATCCTGGCACACCCAGAAAAAACAACATTTACTGAACTCCTTAGCATGTGTGTGCCTGTCCATGTGTGGTGTTGATGGTAAATGATTTATTTCAGGACCGTGAAAAGCACATGTTCTATCATTGAACTAAACCCTGAACACTGGTTTCCTACTCTAAAGCACCCTACCAAGGTGCTTCCATGCTTCTTTCCTCCTCACTCTCTTCTTCTTTCCTTCTGTCTCATTAAATAATGGTTACAACCCCTTTTTGATAAGTATACCTTGTTCTCATAGGCAGAGAAACTGAGGCTCAGGTGAGTTATATGACCCATTTAAGGCCATACAATTAAGATGTATAAGAGCTGGCAAGCTTGTCCAGGTTCGATGAATTAATAGGTAACTAATTTATTTTCTCGCCCCCTGCCCCACCCATACCCCTCTATACCTCTTTAATGGCTAAGCTAGGAAGAACACATCAGTGAATCTCTTTGTATATCAGGTCTTACCCTTTCACAAAAATATCTCAGAACACCCCACCCCGTACACAAAAGGCTAACAATCCAAACTGTCTTGGTTTCTATTTCAAAGTTATTGCTTAAGTATAGCGGACATATTCTCTAGAAATATTGATCAATTTTCAGTTGATTAACAGTTGAAGGGGGGGTAGCCGGGTGGTGGTGGCGCATGCCTTTAATCCCAGCACTCGGGAGGCAGAGGCAGGCAGATCTCTGTGAGTTCGAGGCCAGCCTGGTCTACAAAGGGAGTTCTAGGACAGGCTCCAAAGCTACAGAGAAACCCTGTCTCGAAAAAACAAAAACAAAAACAAAAAAACAGTTGAAAGGGGCTTAAAACAACAAGATCTAATCATATCCAATGACAGACAGTAAAACCATGTTTAAACAACTACTTACATAGCTAGTAAACAGCCTGGCCTGACTGGATTAGCCAAGTTACTCAATGTTCCAATGCATGTGATACTGTTCTTTCTCTAATTTTGCTATTGTGACTCAGTGTGATTTAAAATATCCTTGGGCTTAATACAAATATTCTCAGAAGCTGATTCCAAAGCAAACTCCTCAAAATAGAAGCTTCTCTTTTATCATTTTTTTCAGCATTTCAGAGTTTATTAATCAAATGTGTTATACACAGGGACTCTAACTGGAATGCCAAATTGTAGGTGCTTCTTGTGCCATTTCTTTTTTTTTTTCCAGTTGTATACCATTTTATTGTTTATTGATTTTTTTTGAGCTCTACATTTTTCTCAGTTCCCCTCCCTGTCTCTCCCCTCCCCACTTAATCCTCCCCAAGGTCCCCATGTTCACAATTTACTCAGGAGATCTCTTGTCTTTTTCTATTTCCCATGTAGATTAGATCTATCTAAGTTTTTCCTTAGTGTCCTCATTGTTGTCTAAGTTCTCTGGGATTGTGGTTTGTGGGCTGGTTTTCTTTGCTTTATGTTTAAAAACCACCTATGAGTGAGTACATGTGATAATTGTCTTTCTGTGTCTGGGTTACCTCACTCAAAATAATGTTTTCTAGCTCCATCCATTTGCCTGCAAAATTCAAGATGTCTTTATTTTTTTCTGCCGTGCAGTACTCCATTGTGTAAATGTACCACATTTTACTTATCCATTCTTCGGTCGAGGGGCATTTAGGTTGTTTCCAGGTTCTGGCTATGACAAACAATGCTGCTATGAACATAGTTGAGCACATGTCCTTGTGGCACAATTGAGCATCCTTTAGGTATATACCCTAAAGTGGTATTACTGGGTCTTGAGGAAGGTTGTTTCCTAATTTTCTGAGAAATCACCACACTGATATCCAAAGGGGTTGTACCAGCTTGCTTCCCACCAGCAATACAGAAGTGTTTCCCTTTTCCCACAACATTTCCAGCATAAGTTGTCATCAGTGTTTTTGATCTTGGCCATTCTTACAGGTGTAAGATGGAATCTCAGAGTTGTTTTGGTTTGCATTTCTCTGATGACTAAGGATGTTGAACATTTCTTTAAGTGTCTTTCAGCCATTTTAGATTCCTCTGTTGAGAGTTCTCTGTTTAGGTCTGTACTCCATTTTTTTATTGGATTATTTGTTCTTTTGATGACCAATTTCTTGAGTTCTTTGTATATTTTGGAGATCAGCCCTCTCTGTCTGATGTGGAGTTAGTGAAGATCTTTTCCCATTCGTTTTGTCTTGTTGACCATGTCCTTTGCTTTACAGTTTCAGGAGGTCCCATTTATTAATTGTTTCTCTCAGTGTCTGTGCTACTGGGGTTATATTTAGGAAGTGGTCTCCTGTGCCAATGCATTCAAGTGTACTTCCCACTTTCTCTTCTATGAGGTTCAGTGTGGCTGGCTTTATGTTGAAGTCTTTGATCCATTTGGACTTGAGTTTTGTGCATGGTGATAGATATGAGTCTATTTTCATTCTTCTACATGTTGATATCCAGTTATGCCAGTGCCACTTGCTAAATATGCTTTTTTTCCCATTTGATACTTTTTGCTTCTTTGTCAAAAATCAGGTGTTCAAAGATGTGTGGATTCATATCCGGGTCTTCTATTTGGTTCCATTGGCCCTCCTGTCTGTTCTTATACTAATAACAGGCTGTTTTCAGTACTGTAGCTCTGTAGTAGAGTTTAAAGTCAGGGATGGTGATGCCTCCAGAAGTTCTTTTATTGTACAGGATTGTTTGGGCTATCCTGGATTTTTTTGCTTTTCCATATGACGTTGAGTCCTGTTCTTTCGAGGTCTGGAAAGAATTTTGCTGGGATTTTGATGGGCATTGTATTGAATATGTAGGTTACTTTTGGTAAGATTGGCATTTTTACTTTGTTAATTCTGCCTACCCAAGAGCATGGGAGATCTTTCCACTTTCTGGTGTCTTCTTCAATTTCTTTCTTCAAAGAATTAAAGTTCTTGTCATACAAAATACTCCAAGATATTTTATGCTATCTGTAGCTATTGTGAAGCGTGTTGTTTCTCTGATTTCTTCCCCACCCCTTTTATCATCTGTGTACAGGAGAGCTACTGATTTTTTTTTGAGTTAATCTTGTATCCTGCTACATACTGAAAAGTGTTTATGAGTTGTAAAAGTTCCTTGGTAGAGTTTTTAGGATTGCTTATGTAAACTCTCATATCATCAACAAACAGTGAGAGTTTGATTTCTTTTCTAATTTGTATCCCCTTGATCTCCTTTTGGTCTTACTGCTCTAGCTAAGACCTCAAGAACTATATTGAATAGATATGGAGAAAGTTGACAATCTTGTCTTGTTCCTGATTTCAGTGGAATCGCTGGGAGTTTTTCTCCATTTAGTTTGATGTTGGCTATTGGCTTGCTGTATATTGCCTTTATTATGTTTAGGTATATTCCTTGGATCCCTGCTCTCTCTCCAAGACCTTTATCATGAAGGGATGTTGTATTCTGTCGAAAGCTTTTTTGGCATCTGAGATGATCATGTGGTTTTTGTTTTTCAGTGTTTATATGGTGGATTACATTGACATATTTTTGTGTGTTGAACCATCCCTGCGTCTCTGGGATGAAGCTGACTTGATCATGGTGGATGATGGTTCTGATGTGTTCTTGGATTCGATTTGCCAGTATTTTATTTAGTATTTTTGCATCAATGTTCATGAGTGAGTTGGTCTACAATTTTCCTTCTTAGTAATGTCTTTTTGTGGTTTAGGTATCAGGGTAATTGTTGCCTCATAAAAAGAGTTTGGCAATGTTCCTTCTGTTTCTATTGTATAGGAATAATCTGAGGAGTATTGGTATTCGTTCCTCTTTGAAAGTTTTGTAGAATTCTGAGCTGAAACCAGCTGGTCCTGGGCTTTTTTTGGTTGGGAGATTTTTGATGACAGTTTCTAAAATAGAAGCTTTTCAAATTATATTGCTGCCTATCAATACTAGGAAGGCTCCTGTCCACTTTACACAGTACTGCTAGCACTAGCAGCAAACACAGAATTCCTAACAAAAAAGCAACCAGGAACTCCCAGGAGAGCTTTACAGTCTTCATACTGTCAATGCATTCTGCCTCATTTGAACCTCTCCTCCACTAGTCTGTTAACTAGCATACCACTCTGGGAACAAGCCTCATTCTCTCAGCTGCTATTGGTAAATAAATGCATATGAAGTGATTTTGCTAGGTGACATGGTATATTTACATATCTTTCCTGGCCTCAGTGTATGCATCTATAATCAGGTTCAACTATACAATGAAGTTCTCTTCTCCTTTGAATATCTTTGAACCCAGGAGCCACTAGCAAACCTAAGCTAATACTTTAAAGAGGAGACAAAGAGGGCTGAACAAGGAAACCTGAAGTCAATATGTTGGAATAGAAGTCCAAACATCAGGGAGGAGTTGCTCCAGATACTACTCACACAGCCATAATTGATGCAAAAGCAAGAGGATTTTTATTTTGTCATGACAGGGCCCTTCAGGTTCGGGATATGAAGGACAACCGATAGCTGTTACAGTTCATCTTTTAAAGCAAAAAGCCACAGACACAAGGGGGGACCTGTAGGTTGTTTTCCAACTTATTGGATTGGCTTATTCAAAGGTTCCTAGCAGTGATTGGTCTATTCCAGGGCAGGAGAACAGCTGCGTGATCGGGTGAGATAAGGGAGAGCATCTGTGGTCCATCCTGACCTTGGTTCAGTGACTAAATCAATACATCAGGAACTGAATCAACATCTCTGGGTTGTCTTTGCCTCAATTCCCAGAATGGAGTTATGTTTGAAGATTATTCACAAGGACACAGGAGGATAAGCAGTCCAGCATGTGTGTGTGTGGGTGACTGTCCCATTTCCAAGAGAGAGTGAGTGTAAGGTTTTAGAAAAATGTCTTAGGGTTGAGGGGGCTTACAAATGCATTTAGAGTCTTTCAAATAGGTATCTTACCACTTAAGACCTTATTAAACCTCATTCCTTTACCTCCCATACAGGAACCTCGCTTATAACTGAAAGCCCTATGCAGGGGCTGGAGAGATGATCAGCAGTTAAGAGCACTGGCTGCTCTCCTGAAGAACACAGGTTCAATTCCCAGAACTCATGTCAGCTCACAACTGTCTCAAACTCCAATTCCAGGGTATCTGACACCCTCTCTCACACTTATAGACAGATATGCAGGCAAAACACCAATGCACGTAAAAAATAAATTAAAAAAATATGATTTAAGTACCAAAAAAAAAAAAAAAGGCCACTGCAAAGCTCAATGACTCACATCTTATTCCTTTCTATGGGAGAAGAGGAGCTTTAGATGCAGGCTCTGCTACCATGGCTGCCCAGGCTGTCTGGCATAAGTGTGTTGGTGGGGACAGAGGAATTAGGACACCTGATTATTGCAGAATATTAAGCAGGTCCTCTCCAGAAGTTCACGGGCAGAACACAGGAGAAGCACATTAAGAAAGCAGCACTGCCATAAAAAACAATGACTTCTCGAATTTTGCATGCAAATGGATGGAAATAGAAAACGCTATCCTGAGTGAGGTAACCCAGACCCAAAAAGAGGATCATGGGATGTACTCACTCATAATTGGTTTCTAGCCATAAATATAGGTCAATGAGTCTATAATTTGTGATCCTAAAGAAGCTAAATAAGAAGGTGAACCCAAAGAAAAACATATAGTTATTATCCCTGCTATGGGAAATTGATGTGGGAGTGTCATATATCAATCTGTTGATTTCATTGGTTAAGTTATAATAAACCAGCTGCTTGACCTCATGGCTTGGAACATAGATGGGAGGAGAAAACAGAATAGAATTCTGGGCGGAAGAGGAAGTGAGGTCAGACTCTGCTCTGCTCCCGGAGAGACCCGACAGCTCTGCTGGAGCAGAGACGCCATGCTCAACTCTCCCAGGATGGACAGAGGCTAGAATCTTCCCGGTAAGGGCACCTTGGGGTGCTTACACACATTATTAGAAATGGGCTAGTCCAGGTGCGAGAATCAGCCTGTAAGGGCTAGAGTTCATGGGCCAAGCAGTTCTTAAATGAATACAGTTTGCGTGTTGTTATTTCGGGCATGAGCTAGCCAAGTGGCCGGGATGTTGGGGACACAGCCCCGCCGCCACTCCTATTTCAACAGGAAATAGACAAGATTGCTGGGCAAAAAATTGGGATCTTGGGGGTGGGGTGGGATGGGGGTAAGGGGAGATGGGGATAGAAAAGTGAGAAGGGGAGGATGAGGGGAACTTGGGGAAACGAGATGATTGGGGCTAAAACAAGGTTGGATAGAGGAGCAGGGAATCACATAACTTAATTAAGGGAACCACCTTAGTGTTGGTAAGAGACATGAACCTAGAGTGGGTCCCAGGTGCCCAGGGCAATGTCCCCAGTTAGTTCCTTGGGAAGCTGAGCATAGAGAACCTGAAATGACCCTATTCTATAGCCATACTGATGAATATCTTGCATATCACCATAGAACCTTCATCTGGTGATGGATGGAGATAGAGACAGAGACCCACACTGGAGCATTGGACTAAGCTCCCAAAGTCCCAATGAGGAGCAGAAGGAGGGAGAACATGAGCATGGAAGTCAGGACCATGAGAGGTGCACCCATCCACCGAGACAGTGGGGCTGATCTATTGGGAGCTAACCAAGGCCAGCTGGACTGTGACTCAAAAAGCATGGGATAAAACCAGACTCTCTGAATATGGCGGACAATGAGGGCTGATGAGAAGCCAAGGACAATGGCATAGGGTTTTGTTCCTACTTCATGTTCTGGCTTTGTGGGAGCCTAGCCAGTTTGGATGTTCACCTTCCTAGACCTGGATGGAGGGGAGAAGACCCTGGACTTTCCACAGGGCAGGGAACCATGACTGCTCTTCGGACTGGAGAGGGAGGGGGAGAGGAGTCGGGAGAGGGAGAGAGGGGTGGGAGCAGGGGGAGGGAAATGGGAGGCTGGGAGGAGGCAGGAATTTTTTTTCAATAAAAAAACAAAAACAAAAACAAAAAACCTGAAGAAAAAAAAAAAAAAGAAAGCAGCACTGCTGAGATGCCTCTGAAGGGGGAAAATGACTGCTGGGCTACGAGGAGATTTCAATTTCTACCTACACTGTTGTATTAGCATTTGAAAAATTTCAAAGAATTTTATATAATATATTCAAAATAGTAACTCAAACTTTAGTAAACAGATGCATGCTCCAACATTGGGAAAGCCTGCTAGCACTTCTAGTGCAGTCATGAGTGCTTCTCAAAATTACAGTGGTCTTTCAATCACATCAGTCACAAAGATATCAGGGCTGAGCTTGGAACACAACCTGCGTTACTATAAAAGGACACTGGATTCGAAGTGAGGTAAAGTTCTGGCTTAGTTGTTCACCTTCAGCAAATTAAAAAAACAACACTGGTGATGTGGGAGTGTCATTATCAATCTGTTGATTTCATTGGCTAAGCAATAAAGAAACTGCTTGGCCTTGATAGGTTAAAGCATTGGTGGGAGGAGTAAACAGAATAGAATTCTGGGCAGAAGAGGAAGTGAGGTCAGACTCTGCTCTGCTCCCGGACAGCAGGAAGGAGGCTAGAATCTTCCCGGTAAGCCGGTAAGCGCACCTTGGGGTGCTTACAAACAATCATTAGAAATGGGCTAGACCAGGTGCGAGAATCAGCCTGTAAGGGCTAGAGTTCATGGGCCAAGCAGTTCTTAAATGAATACAGTTTGTGTGTTGTTATTTCGGGCATGAGCTAGCCAAGTGGCTGGGGTGTTGGGGACGCAGCCC
>NW_026067943.1:5727672-5867614 GCF_014885135.2 Alexandromys fortis
AAACAGAATAGAATTCTGGGCAGAAGAGGAAGTGAGGTCAGACTCTGCTCTGCTCCCGGACAGCAGGAAGGAGGCTAGAATCTTCCCGGTAAGCCGGTAAGCGCACCTTGGGGTGCTTACAAACAATCATTAGAAATGGGCTAGACCAGGTGCGAGAATCAGCCTGTAAGGGCTAGAGTTCATGGGCCAAGCAGTTCTTAAATGAATACAGTTTGTGTGTTGTTATTTCGGGCATGAGCTAGCCAAGTGGCTGGGGTGTT
Organism: Alexandromys fortis; assembly: GCF_014885135.2. Taxonomy (NCBI): domain Eukaryota; kingdom Metazoa; phylum Chordata; class Mammalia; order Rodentia; family Cricetidae; genus Alexandromys; species Alexandromys fortis. Next base: position 5,727,933 of record NW_026067943.1, read on the forward strand.
GGGGACGCAGCCCTGTCGCTCTTATTTCAACACACTGGCTGGATGTAAAAGATCGTAACTTTAACCCTAGAACATGGGAGGCAGAGGCAGGTGCTATCTGAGTTCAAGGCCAACCTAGTCTACAGAGCTAGTTCTAGAACGTCTAGGACTGCACAGAGAAACCCTGCCTCGAAAAACCAACCAGTCAACCAGTCAACCAGTCAACCAGTCAACCAGTCAACCAACCAACCAACCAACCAACCAACCAACCAACCAACCAACCATCCTGTCACTGGCCCTCAGTTTTCCTCAACTATACAATGGGATAACACAGACCACTTGCAGGTTGCTGTGAGAGTTAGTGAAGTGTATCACAGCAGTTTAGCAAATTCTCAAAGTGTTAGTGTTATCATCTGTAAATCATCATCATCATCATCATCATCATCATCATCATCATCATCATCATCAACATCATTACTATCATACAATGGTTGCTCCCTTGTTCAGGCACTGGTAAGATAAATCACAGAAACAGAAAAGACAAGACACTGGAAAAGCCATGTCCAAGTTAACTAATTCTTGGTTATATAGTTCACTTATCACTTACTTTTTTTCCCTATAAAATTAAAGCCTGCAACGAAGTAGAAATATAAATATGGGCTGGGGTGTAGCTTAAATGGCAGAATATTTCTTTAGCATGTGTTAAGACCATAGAGGAGGGGAAAAGAAAAACAGAACTAGTAGACAGGCTACTGTAGGAAGCGCATTAACAGTGTAGCATGGATGAGGTAGGGAAAGGAGAAAAACAAACTATACATACAGATGTAAAGGAGACAAGCTAAACAGTCAAACAAACAGCTAGGAACATTTCCTGCAGACATATAACCAGAGCACCCCTGGTTGGATAGCTAAGTTATTTTGTCAAAGTGTACTACAGGAATTCTCCAAAAATACTTAAAATGTGAGAAGTTTTGGTATCCAAAATAGTTTTTCATTCAAGAGAAGAGTGTCACTCTGTGAAACTGTTCAAAGACCAACAATGTTAGACAAATGCATTTGCTGCATGAGGACAAACAATGGAGCCCCCCAACCCCCCGCTTTTAAAACTATTCTTTCTAGGGAATTACCAGTATTAAAAAAATGTGGCTTTTCAAAGTCTTCAAGATTCTGTTGTAAGGAAATATCATAGCGAGGCTGAGAGAGCAGTGACAAGTGCACATCCAGCAGGGTTTAGGTTTCTTCACTCTCTACTCCAGAGACCCCACAGTAAAATGAAGGAACAGAGCTGCTCACATGCAGAAGGGGCTGAGACACAATCCTACAGCAGTGGTAAGGAGACGAAGTGCCAGTCTAGGGCTGACTCTAATAGACACAGGAAGGCAGACTTTTCCACATGTGTTTTCCCTCCTCTCCTTTTCTCACACTGGTCTATATCTAACTTGAAGAAAACAATTTCTATATGAATTTTAAACCCTAGATGAATTTAATAACAGGAATGTTAATTTTATCTCTTAAATAATGGAGAGAGGTCTTCTGGAGGGTGGGGCTGGGACTTAGTAGCAGTGGTCACCTGACATCATTGCAGCACTGTGGGGCCAGCTCTGGCTGCATGCATTTCATTTCAGTGTTGTAATAGTCTTGTGCAGGGCTTTTGCTACTCTTATGATACAGGCAGGACACTTTGACACAGATGTCAATAAATCTACCTGTTTTTCACAGCTAGTAACAGAAATGGAATTAGAATTTGGGATTTAGTTTTAATATGGTAAAAAAGGACCAAGTATCTTATTTAATCAGTTCACTTGAACACTATCTTCCCAGTATAATAGATACAGAAAGCACTGATGACAGAAACATGTTTAACTTTCTTTCTTTCCTAAATTCATTCTTCTTTCACCCGTCTTTTTTTCCAAAAAATTATTACACTTAGTGTGTGTGTGTGCGCGCATGCATGTGCATGTATGTCAGCGTGTGCATATGGAGGTGTGAGGACAACTTGTGGAAGTTAGTGCTCTCTTTCCATCAGATAGGTCCTGGGGATTAAACTCAGGTCTTGGCAGCTAGTGCTTCTGTGTGCTGAGCCATTTTATCAGTACTCTCACCCACTTTTTGGTAGTCAGGTAAACACTCTGCCACTATACTATCTACCCGCTTTAAAAAATTCTTTTTGATTATTTTTCAAGACAAGGTCTCATGTGACTCATGCTGTCTTCACATTTCCTATGGATAACTGCTGTGGAATATCCCTTTTGTACTCTAAAGAGCTGACTGGCCAATAGCTAGGCAGGAAAAGGGTAGATGAGAGAGCCAGACTAAGGGACACTGGGGAAGAAGGGCAGAGTCAACAGTGAGATGCAGAGGAATTAGGAGATGAATATGCAGTGCTGAAAAAAGGTACTGCTAGGGGGTAGAGCATGGATAAGAAATATGGGTAAATTTAAGTTGAAAGAGCTAGTTAGTTACAAACCTAAGCTATTGGCTAAACATTTATAATTAATAAATCTTTATGTGGTTATCTGGGAGCTGGGGGTCAGGACAGAAAAGTTGGACTACATATGACTTTGATTAAAAAAAAGACTTATTTGTAAAAATCTGTAAAGGCTTTATTTATGTGTTAAGTGTGTATCTGCTATATGCTTGTCTATGTAAGTCAATAGGAGACAACAGAGTGCATCATAAACACAGGAGCTGGAGATATGGGCAGTTGTTAGTCACATGATGTACTGGAAATTGAACTTTGGTTCCCTGAAGACAGCAAATGCTTTTGACTGATGAGCTTTTGATCTTCTTGTTGGAATTACAGATGTATACTATCACCAATTTATCTAGCACATGTTAGAAAGCACTTTACCAACTGAGCCATATCCCTTGGTTCTCAAAGTGTCAATGAGAACTGAAGAAAATTAGCAAAGGTGGACTGGATGGCTGCTTAGCATTTTCACCATTTGGAGCAAGCTTGTTGCTGCTGTCTTTAAAAAAAACTAAGTGATAGGGGGCTGGAGAGATGGCTCAGAGGTTAAGAGCATTGCCTGCTCTTCCAAAGGTCCTGAGTTCAATTCCCAGCAACCACATGGTGGCTCACAGCCATCTGTAAAGAGGTCTGGTGCCCTCTTCTGGCCTGCAGGCATACACACAGACAGAATATTGTATACATAATAAAGAAATAAACATTAAAAAAAACTAAGTGATAAACACAAGCAATTTATTTCAGACACTGAGTTACCTCACAAAAGTAAAGTTTTAAAGCATCACTTTTAGTTTTTAAGAGGTGAAAGGGAATTCATTTGTTCAAACCCCAATGTCTAGTAAAGTACTGGAGATTCTTCTAGTTAGGGACAGGAACAAGGCCAGTGCTCAGGTGTTGCAAGGTTTTGTGTGCAGAGACAGCACTCTCCTAAGATTGTTTCTTGATCTGCACGAGGTTGCCAATATCTGGCCCATAAGTTTGGATCTGAGTGATTACTGTGGGGAGGATATTCTTTCTCTACCTGGAAGACAGGATACAGATTTGTAGACTGGACAAGAGTGGTCCAACAGAAACCTATGTGCAATGTGAAAAACCAAACTCAGCACAGGGTGTGGGTGGTCATGGATAAGGCTCTGGGTTCCATCCCTATAGCAAGAATGAATGACCCACTCTAAACTTTGGTACAGATTCTGAATGAAGAGCACTGAGCTCTTTGAGCACTTTCTAACTACAGTAGAATGACTTAATACTATGTCCACTATCATCCAAATGTCCCAGTTCTTTCTATATTGCTGACATAAGTATGTTTAAAGCCAAAACCCCACAAGGTTCACTACATTTTGGCTAGGCTATAGCCTCACTATCATTAGCTATTTACAAAGTTCTCAGGATTAACAAGTTCTGAATTCAGTGCAATGCAGTGAAGGCTTCAATGACTATGTATCATGGCCTCAGATCATTAAAGAAATACCTCGGAAAGCCTGAGCTTCATGTTAAAGTCAAAAACTGGAATAGAAGACTGAGGAGTGAAGAAATGCTACATCTGTGTGTGATCTTAGTCATTTAACGGCTGTGTTGACTGACATAGAACTCCTGCGGCTGTTACTGACAGATCTGAACACTTGGGACATTCTAGAGACAGACATCTTTTAAATTCACTTCTCCACATTCAAAGAGAAGGGAACAAATAATTTAGGCTTTAAATTTAACAGAACTTACCTATACCGCTCTTCCTGTAAGGTCTGCATTATTAAGGAGTAGTCCCTCTGATAATGTTCCTTGAGGGTCTCGAAGGATTCCTCCAGTCTGGCCTGGGTTTCCCGGATCTCCTGGATCTCATGCAGTAGTGTATCAAACCCTGAGCTCTGCATGTCTAGGGTGTTTGTCTTGGAGCTTGATGCTCCTACACCAATGCCCCCAGTGGTACTATTGGCTCCTACTGAGCCTGAAGTGGCACTAGAACAATCTTCCTCACTACCATATTTTGGACTTGACTGAAAGTTCGAAATCACCCCTAAAGCCTTTCCCCCGTCATCCACTTGTCCTTCCTCTAATGAGTCCTTCAGATTAGGGATGTTGTCTGCACTGCCAAATTTGTTCCGAATCAGTGAGGCAATCTCTCTGGGCTTGGAGACCACAGCCCCTGCTGCTGAATGGGTAGCCTGGGAGAAGCTGGAAAATCCACCTTTGACACTGTCCACCACACCTTCACTGAAGCCAGTCACCTTTGCACCCACATCCTTCAGACCTTGGTGCATGTCCCTGAAGACATCCTTGGGCTGCCGGGGGATCCCATTCTGTTCCACTTCACGGAGCTTGCGGTGGTAATGCTCAAGCTTCTTCTGCAGCTGGAGGATGGTTTGTGCAGATTTCTGGTTTTTCTTCTCAAATACCTGTTTGATGCGAGCAGCCTGCTGCTTGTCTGCACTGTTGGCAAGCTTCAGGTATTCAGCAACGTTGTCGTCTCGGGCTGTCTGCGCAATCTTGATCTGTTCTGTTAGCTTTAGGATCTTCTGCTGCAGGTGTGCAATGGCAGCTTTTGTGCGCTGAGGGTCTGGTATTCCATCCACAGACTCTGTGTGGATGCTGCCATCGGTGCTGGAGGCCACCGCACTGGAAGTCTGGGCGAGGCTGCTTACTTCCAAACGCTCGACCTAACATTTTAAAAGCAAGAGGTGAATATTAGAAGCAGTCCAGAATCAATAAGCCAAAACGTGCTGAAAATCTGTTAATGCTCAACTCTCAGCACAGATGGCTGACCCATACAACCCTTGTCCTGTAAAAGCCCTGCTGCCCTCTTGGCTAGTCTTTATACAGTATTTCTTTAAATAACAAAGCCCCCTTTATGGGTTGAAAGCATGAATTAGTTCGCATTCTTATACATACATCTGTTCAGAAGCAAATCCATATAAGATAGCATGTCAGCTTTTCAATGAAATCCTATGAAAATCATTTGAGCCACACTCACAGATTGGTCCCCTGAAAATGCTAGCAAGAATAGAAAGGTTGATACTGAGATAAAAGCATCCAATTGTTACCACAATGTTTGTTAGTTTTAAATCACACCCAGGATAATGAGATCATTCCCTATTCTTGGGACATTTTGCTGCAGTGGGAAACAGAGGCTAGATTGGGGAGGTGCTGCTGAACGCTTCTGAATTAAGTAACTGTGGTGTACCCAGGAAGATGGTATGAATAGACAGGGACAGTGAGAGGTTAAATGATTAAACAAATCAGAGACTAAGGTTAGATCTTTTTAAGCCCCAATTTTGTGTTTTATACAATAAAAGGTTTGCCTTGGGTAAGAAACTACAATTAGAAAGCTCACACACTGTCGTTTCATATGGGAGAGTGTCACTAAAAGGAATGGAAGAAAGGACAACTGCTTAGACTTGAAAGCTTGAACTCCTTCCTACACGTCAAAGCAGTTAGTTAGCTGAGGCTGGAGGAGGACAGTGTTCTTACACCCTAGGGGTGTACTTCAGTGGTGAAGTACTTGCCTAGCACATAGGAGGCCCTGGGTGTGATGCCTAAGACTGAGAAAACAAAACAGAACACCACCACCACCACCACCACCACCACCACCACCACCACCACCACCACCACCACCACCACCGTATTTTCCTATTTCAATGATACTGTTGGAGTTAGGAATGCAGATCAATGGAAGAGCCCTGCTTCCCACCCCCGCACAGCAAGATACAAACCCTTGAAGGAGACTAGTACAGTGCCTTTTGCATTACTTCCTCCAAATGCTGATTCACCTTTGAGAAGCAGTCGCTAGAGACTGTAGAAGGGACAGACAGTCAAAGTCCCAGATGGACAAGGTCTCAAGAGCCTCAGTAATAGCTCTAAAAATCCTTGTTCTTAAGTGCTCCAAGATATTTAGTATCTTATAACTAAGGTGCATAATACCATTCTGCTTATCTATGTCCAATAATTAAGATCAAATTATACTGCAGAATATATAAAACAGTGATATGAAGAATCTTCAAGCAAGCTGCTCTATGTTCAAGTTCATGAATCTGTGGGATCAAAACTAATCATGCTGGGAGTTAGGGACATGGCTTAGTGGGTAATGGCACATACTGGAGTCAAGGTTGACAACCTGAGTTCTAGTCCTGGGAAAGAGTGGTGGAAAGAGTTCTGATCTCCACATTGGCTGTGGCATGTTTGTATATACTCCCCACCCCCACAAACAAATGAATCTAACAACAACAATAACAACAACAACAACAAAAGAAATTGATCAAACTGGTGAAAATATTGTTAGAGAAGGCTGAAAAGATGGTTCAACAGTTAGGGGCACTTGTTGTAGACCTGGGTTTAGTTCCTAGCATTTACACAGTGGCTTAAAACCATTTGTCATTACAAGGGCATTGGACATTCATATGGCACAAATACACACAGGTAAAACATACATAAAAAATAAAAATAAATCTAAAAAAGTTAAAAAATACTATTAAAGACTAGAATAAAAGTTCAACCACTTAAAAAGAAACCACAATAATTTTCAATATATAAATGTTTATAAATAATTGCACTTTGGTTAGAATTGTTTCTCTATAAAATAATTAAATAAAACATATTCTCTTTACTCTGATTCCTGTCCTAGCTGAGGCCAGTGTGTCTTTCCATAAAGAGTTCCCAGAGAGACATCACCATGCCTGTAAGAGGACAGCTGACACTGGAAACTGGAACTTATTGGAATACCCAGTAATACCTCCCAATTGTGAAAGGTACCCATTTTAAAAGGGGAGAAACTCAGAAATGGAGCAGGAACCAAGGTCTAAAGGGGAAAAGTCTGTGCTCTAACTATGAGAACCTGACCTGAGGACATGACTATCAATCAGAAAAAAGTTCCTTTGCTCACATGAGGTTGGATATAACACACAGAACTGGGTCTGTAACTCATTCCAGACAACTCAGTTCCAAACGTGAAAAAGTTTACAAAGGTGATACTAAAATATTCCCTCCCAAGGGTGGGGGGTAGGAGAGGGCAGAAGATCTAATCCCTTACTGATGTGGGATTCCCTTCTGTATGCTGTGAATTTTATTACCATTGTTTAATAAAGAAGCTGCTTTGACCTACGGAAGGGCAATAGCCAGGCAGAAAATCTGAACAGAGATATAGAGAAAGAGTAGGCTGGGGAGGTGGGGCTACTTGCTGCATACAGGGTCTAAGAGCCCTTGATGTACAAGCATGAAAGGTTGAGTTTAGATTTTAGCACCCATGTAAAAAACTGGGCATGGCTGCATGAATTCCTTTAATCCCAGCATTGGTGGGGGCATAGACAGGAGAATTGCCGGTGTTTGCTGGATGATCCCAGGTTCTGTGAAAGATCCTGTCTCAAGGGAAGGAAGCAGAGAGTGAGAGGATACTCTGTCACTTCCTCTGGTCTCTACATGAGCCCACACCTACACACACATGTATATATATATATGTATATATATATACATATATATACATATATATATATATCACTCACACACATATACATACTCCAAAAATAAAAAAAAACATAATCTCTAAGCATTCAATACTAACAAGTAGGTATAATTCTTACTTGATAACTGTTTTGTTATATGTAATTTTGCTATGTTAAAGTTAAAACTTCATTTTTTTTTATTTAAACAGAAAGGGAGAGGTGATGTTGGAGTCCCCTCTGTGTGCTGTGATTACCATTAATGAATAAAGAAACTGCCTTGGCCTGTTGATAAGGCAGAACTTAGGTAGGCAGGGAAGAGGGAACTGAATGCTGGGAGAAGGAAGGTGGAGAAAGAGACACTATGGATCTGCTGCCAGAGATAGACATGCTGGAACTTTGCTGGTAGGCTATGACCTTGTGGTGATATAAGGATTAATAGAAATGGGTTAAATTAAGATGTAAGAGTTAGCCAATAAGAAGTTATAGCTAATGGGCCAAGCAGTGATTTAGTTAATACAATTTCTGTGTGATTATTTCAGGCTTAGCTAACAGGGCAGCTGGAAACCAACAAAAGCAGGCCCTTCTCCAACACTGTTCTATATTCTTGTCCCTTGCAAGAAAAGTAACGTTGAGAAGACCAACTTAATATGGGTATGGTGATACACATCTATAATCTCAGGACCCAGGAGGACTGTTGCAAGTTCAAGGTTGGCCATGTAGTCAGTTCTGGACTATCTAGGGCTATATGGTAAGACCCTTCCATAACACATATGTGCCTGCCCCCAAATTAATATTTTGTTTTGGCTTTAATTTTTTCCCTGTCTTTAAAGATTAAGACAATATTTTAGTTTTTACTTATAAGTAAAAAATACATATGTGTATGTATGTGTCAATGAAGGTGCCTGTGGAGTCCAGAAGAGAGTATCAGACTTTCTGGGGCTAGAGTTACCTGATGTAGATGCTGGGAACCACATTCAGGTCCTCTGTAAAAATGGCAAGTGCTCTAAGTTTTTATTTTTAAATTACATTTAATTACTTATACTTATTTATATTCTGCCTATCCATCTATCCATGTCTTTCTCTAAGAATGTATATATGTATGTGCCATGGACATGTGTGGAGCTCAGAAAACAGCTTGTGGGAGTTGGTTATTTTCTTATTATCATGTGAGTACTGGAGATTGAACTCAGGCTACAAGGTTCGTGGCAAGTGCCTTTACCTGCTAATCCATATTGCCAGTTCTTTTTAAGTCTTTATAAGCTAGTCTCCTTTGCTTGGCTTACTGAAATGTCTATTTTACAGAATGAAATGCTGCATGAGCCAAGAAAAGTCAATTGAGATGATTACCTTAAGTGCTGCAGCTCTGCCTACAACAGACTTAAGAAGGCAATGTTCTCCAACCATCTTACCTGGCCAGCAGATCTATCCCCCAACTCTGCTCTCAAATCACTATCTTCAGTACAAGTTCTGTCTGGCTTATAGAATATTAGCTCTTTGTAGAAATCCCATATTCTACACACTAAACAATACACGTTACTGCTTCATGAAGTAAAAGAAGACAAAAGCAGATAGAAGTGGGCTATAAAGATAGCCTCTTGATATCCTTACCAGTCCAGAGGGACTTTGGTTAAAAGCAACATATAAAGCCAACATAGTCTTAGAATTTTGAAACTTTTTTTTTTTTTTGGTGGAGATACCATGGTATACATGTGGAGGTCTGACGGCAGCTTTTGGGAATCAGTTCTCTCCTGCCATGCAAATCCTGGGGGACTGAACCTAAGTTCAGCTGTCAGGTTAGTGCCAAGTGTCCACTGAGCCACCTCACCAGTCTTCAGCCAACATAGTCTTATTTGCTTGTACAGTCACTGATGGGATTGAATTTGCTCTGTAGACTGGCCTCTGTAAAGTTTTTATTTTCTTTTTTTTTTTTTTTTTATGATGTGTACTTGTTCCTTTTCTTTTTTTTTTAATTTATTAAAGATTTCTTGTAAAGTTTTTCTTAAAAGAAGAATAAGTAGCAGGCAGCTATAGCTTCCTTAAGCCCTGAAAGTGGGCCATGAAGTAGACCTGGCAGTGCTGATGGTAGCTGAGTTTTGTGTTAGCGGGCAATCGGTCCTGTGTGAGGAGTAGGAAGCTTCGGCTGTAGGATCTCTAATGGATACTCTATACTTGAGTTCCTAATCTGAACTGATGTCAACCTATAATCCTAGCACTAGGAAGAGGAACACTGAAAGTTCAAAGGCAGTCTAGTCTATATAGAGAATTTTAGGTCAACCAGAGTTAGAGTAAGACCTCATCTGAAAAAAAAAAAGGCTTTCCATTGGATTCTTGCCATCACTTCAAGGTTTTGCTCCCACGTGTCTGAATAGCAACCACTATACTAATCACCCTAGAAAAGCTGCAGCTTTCATTTCTCTTACATACTTGCTCTTGTCTATCCTGACCTCGTTTTTTTTTTTTAAATTTTATTTTCATTCTTTTTTTTTGGTGTGTGTATGTATATATATATATATGTATATGCGCAGGTACCTAAATAGGCCAGAAAGAAGTGTTAGATGCCCTGGAACTAGATTTTTAAGTGTTTGTGAACTAACTGATATGCATGCTGGGAACTGAACTGGGTCCTCTAGGAGAGCAGTGCATCAGTTGCTGAAACAGCTTTCCAGTCACTGATTTCAGTTTTCTATGTATATATCTTTACCTTTGTATATTAGGGATTTTTATATTTCTATGATTTTTCTATCTATCATCAGAAACTAGAATATGCAGTTCATAGAGGTTAGGATTCTGTGTTTTATTTACTTATATTAACCCAGACTGGTCATATACTCATGCATTCCTCCTATGTTAGCCTTCCACGTGCTACGACTATAAGCACCATCACTTTTGTTTCTCTAAAAAACAGTAACTGGCTGGGTGGTGGTGGTTCACACCTTTAATCCCAGCACTAGGGAGACAGAGGCAGGCGGAGATCTCCGTGAGTTTGAGACCAGCCTGGTCTACAAGAGCTAGTTCTAGGACAGCTAGGAGTGTTACACAGAGAAACCCTGTCTCGAAAAACAAAACAAAAACAGTAACTGTACACTGTCCTAAGTAGGTGCTCAAGCTCATTGCTGACCTCCTGATTCTGCCACTGTTGAGAGCTGACTGGCTCTCAATAAGGATAGCCTCTGTTCTTCTAATAGATCAAAATCTGCAGCATGAAAGCATACACCTTCTTCCCTTCCTTCGTAATGTTATAATTCCCTTTCTCCTTTTCTTTCTTCTCTCTCAAATAGCAAAGTACAAACCATTGTCTTCAAACAGGAACATAAAGCATACCACCTGATTTATTTGGTGCAGGAGATCTAACTCAGGACCTTGCACACACTAAGCAAGTACTCTACCACTGAAGTAGCTGTAGTCCTTTTCATAGATTTTTAGATCGGGTCTCATGAAGTCACACAGGCATTTCTGAGATTTAAAATGGAGGTATCTGTTCTTCCTAATAAGTATAAACAATCACTAATATTGAGGTATCAGAAGATCCTGGGTAAGACATACTACTGGTATCAATTAAGATAACAAGGAAATCTAATTATTCAGACTTTTGAAAAAGCAAGTCCTTATGAAGCAATATGAAATGGGAAGGTTCTGCCAGCAGGACTGCTTCTGTATTTCTCCAGTTAGTGTTGGGCTGCATGTGGGGCTGCCTGTAGGGTTGTATGTACAAGTGGAGGACCAGAACTGACTCAAAGAGTAAGGGACATCAATACTATTCCCCTACCCTGACATAGAGGGACCCTTTAGGAAACAGACATAAGCATTCTTCCAGCAGTGAAATGTTGATACTTCTCATTCAGACTCAGTCTGTGCTAACCTTCCCTCCCTCTCTTTCCCTGCTGCTTTTGGGTCAGAATTTCTACTCTTTGCCCAGGCTGGTCTTGAAATTTTGGTAATCCTCTTACCTTTGCACCCCAGTGTTGAGATTATAGTTACCAACCACATCTCACATCTGGCTCTTTTTATTTTATTTTGTGTGTGTGGGTGAGGGGAACTTAGTTTTCTGTTTTTTGAAGTGGGGTGGAATGGGCAGGGTCTTTGTAGCACAGGTTGGCCTAGAACTCACTGTGTAGGTATTTCCTTCAACTGAAACCCTACTTCAGAAATAAAACTTATGTAAAAACCACTCAATAAAGGTAGAGAATTTCTGTTCTCCAAGAACACATTCTCTAACCAATGAAACTTAACTATCAATTGAAAGGGAAGTTTTTGACAGAAGAATAAGGAGAGACCTTTCAGGCTAACTAACAGCTTAGAGTAAGAATGGCACTGAAGGGAGCCTTAGGATGACAGACTAACCTGAGGCTGTAACAGCGTGGCACAGGGAAAGACTATGTTAGGAGAAAAGCTCAACCCACAGTCTGAACTAGTCCAACACTGCATCCCTAGATCATCACTGAAGGTTTCACAATAGCAATAGTCTAATCTCTGGAACCAAGACTCAGAGTATATCACAACCCTATCAGAATCCTCTTCAAAGTCTTCTTCCTGGTCTCCTGGCCTTAGGGACAGTAATTATTGTCCACAAGTTAAACAAGTCAAAAAGTAAAGTGTACCACAGACTAGCAGCCCCTCTGACATCATCTGCTTCTCACCACCCCCAAGCCACCCCCAAGTTCCATCAACTTCATTCCAAATTTCTATCTGAGTGTATAATGCTCTGCACTCATCCCTGCTGCCACCATCTCAGGACAAATTCTCAATGCCTTTCTTCCGGACAAAAGATTTGCCTGTATTCATTTAGGTTCTCTGTGAAGTTGAAGGTAAAATAAAAGGGAAAAGAAAAGCCCAACTCCAAGGGGATGCTTATGTTTGCTTACCAGCTCTCCAGTTTTTAAAATAAAGAGCAAAGGTTTTGGGCTGGGGTACACCTAAGTGGTGTAGTATTTGCCTAAAAATGCATGAAGTTCCTGCACCCAAACCAATGACCCTCAAGCATTTCCCAGACCCTCCAAACACCAAGAATCTGAATGTGGTCTCTGCAGTCTCATGTTGTTAGGCCCTGCATCTAGACCTCCTCATTTCTAAGCCTCACCTCATATTCTCTCACTTTTCACCTTCATCACACCCTGAATTCACCCTGTTTGCTCCCCCCTGGTGTTACTGACTGCCAGTCCTTTCTGTAAGCTCCAGTGGGTATTTGCCAAAGAATAAAATCTTTTGACTTCATGAAGCTCATGGTTAAGTGGCAAGTGACAGAAACACAGAAACTGGTAACCCAACTATGTCGACTATGGAAACCACCATGAAGAAAAGAACAGGGTACTTCGAGGAAAGGGGTAACAGAAGGAGGAAACCTTACCTCACATGGAAAGCTCAGAGGCTCCTATAATGGGACATTAAAACTGAGCTCTTAAAGATAGAAAAGGAAGTCCTTACTTTAACGAAGAAGTGAGAGAAATCACTATTTCTGAAGGTGTCAAGTGCCAAGAGAACAGATGGGAATTTCATCATGGAGAGATACACATAGAATTTAAGAATGCAGCAATTCAAAAAGAGAAAAGGGATTTATCTTTTCACTGCAGTGAAACCTTATGACCATGTTAGCCAAAAAGGTTTAAGGGAAGAGCCCAAGGACGCAGGGTAAACAGGCAGTCTCCATTCCTCAACCTAGAGCAGTATATGGATGGCTGTTTTCAAGGCTTACATAACCAGTGAGTCAGCAGAAAGGCAGGTGTCAATGGACAGTTTCCGTGCCTGCTCTAAGCTCCTAGGAAACTAGGCTGTGCCTACTGTTGAGAGGAGGGGTCCAAGGACAAGATCTGAGTTTGGCCAACGAAATAGTCACAGATCTCCCAACAACACATGGCCAAGTTACAGTGAAGAAAAGGAAACCTTTATCCTTAGAAAATATAATAGGATCCAACTCAGACTGGACTAGAGCCAGATAATTCTGGCAGGACTTCATGAATCTAATGCAATCTCTTTCTTTCCCTTTTCTTTTCTTTTTTTTCTCTTTCTTTCTTTCTTTCTTTCTTTTTTTTTTTAAATTGAAGGGTCTCCTTATTCATTTATTCAGGGCTGTCCGGGAACTCTCTATGAAGATCCATTTCTTTAACTCAAAATAAACATCCATTATTAAGATGCTTAAATTTGCTAAAATCAAAACCTACACCTTAAAGAGAAAATGTTCATTATCTTATTTTAGTGGTCAAAATAACGTCAGGATTGTTCCATCTTTTTCCTGAGATGCTGGGGCTAGATGAGGGCTACTTTCTACATTTGTCTTTTCTCTAGTAAAGGCTACTATGTAGTAACACTAACAGAAAAAGTCTGCATGACAGAATTGGGTCTGACAAAGAAAAAGGTACAAAAGCGAATACAAAAGGAAATTCAGTTATAATAGAGGGCAGAGAGATGCAGCTCAAACCAGCCCTGGATACTGAACAGCAACGACAAAGAGCCCGAGACAGACCTCCACCAACACACAGCATGAAAATAGCAGACTACTCATTCTGCCTTCCCCCACATCCACACTCATGTTTCCAGCCTACTACTGTTCCAGGGGCAATGACCCAGTAACAGGATGAAGGCTTTATTTTTCCTTCCCCACCACAAGCTTTAGGAAAATCCTGGAAAAAAAATAAGGTAATTACAAATACCCAAAGACATTTGTTTTTTTGAAAAGAAGAAAAAGACCTAATTGTGAGTGAGCACCTCACGATCTAGAAATGCTTAGTTTCTAACTGCTCATGGGTAGCTGAGAAAAGCTTGATAATTATATCTGAAGGTCACAACCCGAGTAAGCAGCAAAAATATCTTTTCTGGCTCTCTTGCTCATCCTTTTCCACCCAACATGATTCTGCAGAATGGATACTGCTAAGATGCAATTCTATGTGGCTGATACAGAAAAATTAAAAAAAAAAAAAACAACAAAGAAAACCCCTCATCATAACACATTTATCTTACCAAAAACCCCCGTCAGGCAGTCTGCTGATTTTGCTTGCCACAAAGCCCATCCTTCATTTATGAACACCAGAGCAAGCTCAGATTGTGAAAACAAATCATAACCTCTCTTGGCCATAAGCGTTTTCCATTTGTTCCTGCTTCCAAATTGCAGAGGAGCTGTGGCAGATTCTGTCACTTTCCCACACTGTAAATGAGGGCAGTTACCACTGGGGACAGACACATCCTCCACCAAAGGGTTGGGCACAGTGAAGCTTCTAGGCGATCCTTCCTCCGGCTTCTCACCTTCAATCTCAGAGAAACGGCTCGCACACAACAGGCAGGTGCAGCAGCACCACATCAACACTCCACATAGTCGATGCTCTGCAATGCAGTGCCCACCTCGGTCTACACACTCAGTTCTGTCTTCTGCGTCAACTCAGTAGCCTTACATCTGGGCGCCAGGAAGACTGTGCTGAATAAATACAAAGCTTCAGTCTAACTCTCTCTCTCCTCTCTCTCTCTCTCTCTCTCTCTCTCTCTCTCTCTCTCTCTCTCTCTCTCTCTCTCTCTGGTTTGCTAGGGCTGCTAAATGCAAATGAACAGTTTGACTCTGAGAGCAAAGACAGTATCTGCCTCTCTGCTTCAGTTGTGAGCATCTTTTATAAAAGACAAAAGCTTCCAACTGGTTGGATTTAAAGCTACAGGACATTATTTCCACATTCACATTTGTCTCCTCATTCAGACAATGGTTGAGGACAGTTAACAAAGTAAAACCAATTCTCAACAAAATAACACCCTGAGGTAGCTTAGTCCAGTCAATACAATTGAAAGGCAACCTATACAGATTTCCATTAAACAACAGGAGACAATTCTACTTTCCCAATGTTTCTTCTTCGTTTTCTAGCCTACGTTTGGAAAACGATGTGACAATTGAGTAGGAATAAAAACAGTGAGCAAGAATTTAGGCAAGTGAGTATGAGACCCTAAAATCTGACACTACAGACAGGAAAAACCACTTCTTGGAAAGCACTGCAACCCTAAGATCCAGTACTGGATGCAAAAGCCATGCAGAGAGCTCAGGCCCGGGTCTGGTCTGTTTGGATGTTCTGTTGTTTTTGAGGTAGAATATCACTATGCAGGCAGGCTGTACTCAAGATCCTCCTGCTCTGCTTTATCTATAGTCTCACCTCACAAAAATCAAACAAATCATGGATTTCTATGCTCTATTGCTCTCCTCATTCCTTGCACAAGGGTTTCTTACTGAACCTGAAGCTGGGTCTCACCCCTTTTAAAACCAGCCTAGCTGGCCAGCAAGCCCAAGAAATTCTGTCTCTTTCCCAGAGCTCCCAGCATGTTGTTACAGACACTTGTGACCACTCCTGACTGTTTATGTGGGTGCTAGGATCCTAACTTAGGTCCTCAAGCTTTTGTAGAAAATACTCTTACCCATTTAGCCATCTCTTCCAGCCTCGCCACCGTGATTTCTATTCCTCCAATTTGTTTTATAAATGCAAGTATTTTCTGTTACTTGAAAACAGTAGCTCTTGTGATTTCAATTTTTATTTTGAGAGTAAACACTTATTATTAAGTAATGTCATATATTTGCACACTAAAATTTGATGTAAATTTTAAATAGTTACTTTAAGTATTTAATATTTTCAACCTAGTATAAAATCTATTAGGGAATACTTTTCCTTATAATTATACAGCTGAATGCTGGGGATTATGTTCTCTCCTGCAGGCAGGTAATGTTACAATTCTGAAATTTGAAGCAAAATTGTTCTCACTGATAGGTATTTCCAATGCTCCTTCCCTTCTGGGACACATGTGCAAGATAACATTTCCCACATCTCCTAGTCATCTTGTGATCAGTTATACCAATGGATTGTGAAAGAAAGGCAGTGAGTATGTCATCTGGTCAAAGCATTTCCAAGAAGCTCTGTAGGTTCTCATTTTACCACTGTGACCACTGAAGCATGCGAGACAAAGTGCCTTGGTTGAGCCCATGCTATATGGATAGTAGCCCTGGAGAGTTGACTGGGCCTAAAGCAGGCCTTTTGTGAGAGAAATGCACACTGTACATTTATTGTATTTTTTTAAGTATATTTGAGAAATAGGCAGAAAGCATGCTTGTAATCCCAAGAGATAGAAGCAGGAAGGTCAAGAATTCAAAGTCATCTTAGGTAGCAATGAGATGCCATCTCAAAGAATTAAAAAAAGGGGCTGGACTTGTAGCTTAGCAGGTAGAGGTGCCTGGCAAGCACCAAGTCCTGGGATAATTTTCCAGGACTACAAAAGAAAACAAACAACAAACAGGAATGGAAAAGGTGTAGTATCCAGGTATGATGGGAACATGTTTATATTCTCATTGCTCCAGAGATAGAAGTAGGAGGGTTGGGATCTCAAGACCAGCATTAGCTACATAGCAAGTATGGGGCCAGTCTCTGCTGTATGAGACCCAGTGTCAACAAAGACAGACAGACAGACAGACAGACAGACACACCAAACAAAGAAAAAGTCCTTTAACAGATTTGAGGGCTATCCCAGATATTAGAGGATTCAACTGATAGAATGGAGAGCTGAATAGATGAGCTGCATAGAAAGGATGGGCTTGTGGGTTACTGCAGTCTGACCATGTATCTTCTTGTCTCTCAAAGTAGTGCCATTTTGATTTTGCTGACTTCTTGGTTCCCTCAATATTCTTTCCTAACAGGTTCTAGTTCTGTTTCTGGTTTATTGACGAGTCTTCTCTAATGACAGCACTGAAAAAGAATTTGGTTCTACTGTCTGACTATATGGTAGTCTCTGGAGAAGACGGACAGGTATCTATTTTTCTCTGTGAGCCAAGAGACCACAAAGCAGGTCATCCAGTCTGTTGGGATTTTCTTTTTGGCCACTTGCTTATGCTGAGAGTAGTTCAATTAAGAATTGAATTGGTACATACTGTGAAGAACAGCTCTTCCAGAGGGGGACTGGTGAGGTCTCAGGAGTTTGGGTTTACTCTAGGACATGGCTGAGAAGCTGTTAGAAGCTTAGTCACAGATCTCCTTGTTTCTGTTTGTTATTCAGAAAGGACATGTTCTTTGACTATGTAGTATGAAATGCTGTAAACAGAAATGCTACTTTATTTATTTATTTATTTTGGTTTTTCGAGACAGGGTTTCGCTGTAGTTTTTTTAGAGCCTGTTCTGGAGCTAGCTCTTGTAGACCAGGCTGGCCTCGAACTCACAGAGATCTGCCTGCCTTTGCCTCCCGAGTGCTGGGATTGAAGGCGTGCGCCACCACCGCCCGGTGACAAAAATGCTAATTATCTTTAAGGATAAGTTAGATCATAATGTCTCTTACTCCCCTCCCCCATAGACAGGATCTCTTATATCCGAGGCTGGCCTCACACCCCGATGTAGTCTCTTCAAACAGTACTTTATTGGCTTTCTAAGCTAAATAAGCATGTAAATATCCCTAAAATTCCAATAAAATAAACTCATGAAGATTTAATACTTTAAACATGGTAGAAAGAGAAAAAAATCCATCTTATAGTTCAGATACATTTAAAGATTTCAAATGCACAGGCTGAGGGACGAGTGTGACACACTCAGTGACAGAATGTGTACTTAGCATAGTTGACATCTAGAGTTCAAAACAAAAACTACCACACATACACTCATGCACTTGGGTAAGTGTATTCAGCACATCAAGCCTGAGTTGCTGCATGCATTTTAAAAAAAGATTTATTTATTTATTATATATATAGTGTATGTATGCCTGCAGGCCAGAAGAGGGCACCAGATCTCATTACAGATGTTTGTGAGCCACCATGTGGTTGCTGGGAATTGAACTCAAGAATCTTTGGAAGAGTAGGCAGTGCTCTTAGCCACTGAGCCATCTCTCCAGTCCTGCTGCATACATTCTTACTTCACTTGGGTTTATTCTTTGATGTGCAGAAAAGCTCATCTGAACTTTCTAAATTTAGATTTACTGATGAAAAAAATAAAAAGAAAAAAAAGAATATTACTCTTTCTAAAGCACAGAGTTTGTGTTCAATAAAATGAGTATCAGGATGTCAGGAATGAGGCCATACCCTATAGGCCCAGAATTTTAAGGCTGAAAACATTGGGATTGCTGAGTTCAAGGCTGGCCGGGGTTAGATAGCAAGACACTGTCTCAAAATACAAAACAAAATCTAGGCTTGGTAGTGCAGTCTTATAACCAATCATAACATCTGTGAGGATGAGGATTGTTATCAGTTTAAACACAACCTGGTCTACATAGTGAGTTCCAAGCTAGACAGTGGCACACAGTGAGATATCATCTCAGAAACTCCAAACAGACACAACATAAGAAACCTGAAGGATAACAATAACAAAATTTTTATGGCCATGCTAGCCAATATTTCTAAGACTTTATGGTATTAAAAGCATTTATTTTTGCAGCAATGAGGACTGAACTTGGGTCATTAGGCCATCTTGCTGACCTGAAAATGGCTCTTAGCTATCCCCTTCACCTTTTTTTTTTTTTTAATAGTTTATAATTGATTCAGGTGCCTGGAATAACATTGGGAACAAAGTGACAGAACTGCAAAATATTAATTAAGTCCCTTTATTTATGAAGAGACAGGAAAAAGAAAAAAGACTGTTATTCTTTTCCCAAGTACAGTGGGAACTCTTCCAGAATTTGAAAAAAGGGAAAGGCAGAAAAACAACTGTATTTGCTTTAGGAATATTCTGCTGAAAAGATGCTGTAGAAACTGTCGCCATGTTTGGAAACTGACATTTTGGTGTGAGTCCTTGGCTTGCTGATCTGTAATAAGAAATAATTTTTTTTCTGTGTAATTTCCTCAGAAAACCAAAAACACTTTCTGGATTTTTCTTCTTCTATTTGTCGAGGCAACAAAGGGACTCACATAGTCCAAGCTGGCCTTAAACTCACTACGAAGTAAAGGATACCCATAAACTTTTGCCTCTAGCTTCCAAGTGCCAGAATTACAGATGTACAATATCCCCAATTACCTTTCTGGCTTTGATATGGTCTGAATTATTAAGATACTGAATAACACTATAATACAGAAGGGTGACCACAAATCCACTATAACTATGCATTTCATTAAAGAAATAGTAGCAAGGACTTTGAAGGTGCCAACCAATAATTAAGGAGTTAGAAATAGTAATTACTTTAATATGATTACTACAGATCATTCAGATAGATCTGATTATCATGGGTAGGGGTTTGTAGTACACTCAGGGGCATAAGCATGATTATGAGTTGGGCTTTAGCACCACAAATAAACAAAAACCAGAGGTTAAGAGCACTGGCTGCTCTTCCAGAGGTCCTGAGTTCAATTCCCAGCAATCCCATGGTGGCTCACAACCATATAATGAGATCTGGTGCCTCTGCATGCAGACATACATGTGGACAGAACACTGTATTTTTAATAAACAAATAAGCCTTAAAAAAACAAAAAACCCAAACCAAAAACAACCTAAAAAGCAAAAACAAAGGAAAATATCAGTTCTTAGAGAAAAAGATTATTTTTTGGGAAGGCACTAGGGATCTTAGCAGGACAGTCCTTTATGTGTTTACAGTAGTATGTTCTTTCATTATATTGATTAAACAACCAGGTACTCTCTTTTTTCTTGGCTTTTTCAGAGAGGATTTCTCCTTGTAGCCCTGGCTGTCCTGGAACTTGCTCTGTAGATCAGGATGGTCTCATAACTCAGAGATCTACCTGCCTCTTCCTCCAATGTGCTGAGATTAAAGGCATGGGCCAACACATATTGGCTTTAGGTTCTTAAATGGGCCCACACTGAGTTTGTTAACTTTTTGTTTTTATGACCCATGATCTCATTATGTAGCCCAGGCTAGCCTCCAATTCATGATCTTCCTGCCCTAGTCCAACCAAAGGATTACAGGTCTATACCAGGGTGTGGTGGTACACACCTTTAATCCCAGGAAGCAAAGGCACGAGGTCTCTGTGAGTTCAAGGCTAACCTGGTATAAACAGAGTTCCAGGTCAGCCAGGGCTACCAGTTGAGCCAAGGGGCACTGGGATGAGAGGTAAATGAAATAGTCATGGACGGTACAGAACAAATTTGTAGGGAAGACCTTAGTCAGCTGGGAATCCGTAGCCCTCAAGGAATCTTCTGTGTCAGCCCTCCCCAAACCCCCAAACTAGCTCAGTTCAAAGTAAGAAATTGTATTAACTTCCCACTGGAATTCAGGATGAGGGAAATTTTTGTTTGACTATAGCAGCTCTCAATTATATAAAACCAACCAGTGGGCAGGGGAAGCAAACTACAAAGCAAGGAGCTGGAAATGGTCATATGAGCATCTAAATAGGGCAAGCATTTTCTTTTACTGTTAGAGCCAATTAGTTCAGAAAGCAGGACACAGTTTTTTTTTTTTCTTAGTGGCAGAGTTTTAAGATTTCCAAAAAGAACATTGGCACTGACCATTTCAGACTAGCTAAAACAATACTTCAAAAATGAGTACAAGAGCCGGGCAGTGGTGGTGCACGCTTTTAATCCCAGCACTTGGGAGGCGGAGGCAGGTGGATCTCTGGGAGTTTGAGACCAGCCTGGTCTACAGAGCTAGTTCCAGGACAGGCTCCAAAGCCACAGAGAAACCCTGTCTCGAACCCCCCCCCCCAAAAAAAACCCAAAAATGAGTACAAGGGCTGGGCATGGTGGTACCTGTGTTTAATTCCAGGACTCAGGAGGCAGAGGCAGGTGAGTCTCTGTGAGTCTGAAGTCAACTATATAGTGAGTTCCAGGACAGAAAGGGTTATGAAGAGACACGGTTTCAACAATAGCAGAGTATAGGGAGTGATGGGATGGCTCAGTGGGTGGAGGCACTCAATGACTTGAATTTGATGTCCAGAATCCATACATGCACCTACACATATATATGTATGTGAACACATGCAAGCACACAAACAAACAAATGTGAAAAGTGCAGTATTTAACTTAGTACTACTAAGGCTCTGCCTATCTCAAAAGAACTATTTATAATGTCATTCCCTACTGCCTGGTCCATCTTCTGTTTCTATAACAAAATCCTAGAAACCATGTGATTGGTAGGGATATAAGTTTATTTAGCTCACGTTCTGGAAGCTGGATGTCAAAGTGGATAGCACTGGTACCTGGGTTAGGATTTTCCTGCTGCACTAACAAAGTACAGGCATTTTATGGTAAGACTGGGCAAGAATGTTGACGCTGCTCTCTCTTCATGAAGCTGCTTAGGCTACTGTGAAGGCCCCACTCAAATGTCATCTAATCCTAATTATTTCCAGTGGCCCCTCCAACAAATATCATTACCATTATATGTGGAAATCACATTTTATCATAAGAACTTTTAGGAGGTATATTCTAATCCATGGCAATCATTTTAAGGGCAAAAGGTGCAGCGGGGCGCTGTTTCATAGCAGCGATCATCATAAATCCTGCATGGTGACACATGGCCTTATACGAGGAAGTGCTGGGAAACTCCCAAGAAATCCCTCCAAACAAATGAAGAGGTGTATAAAAATTTACTTTGTAAGGTGAAGAGCCCAGTATTCTCAAGGTGATGACAATAGAGAACATCTTTAAACCCAAAGTTCACAAGGCACAACTGTTTTCAAGGTTTCCAGGAAGATAAAAATAACATTTCATCTATTTAATTTTGTTTGGAACTCAAAACTGCACATGGTATTGCTATATTAATACTATTCAGAAACATGCCTGGCTATTAAGATTGTGAGTTTGTGGTTTGACTGGGTTACATAAAAGACCCTGTTTCAATTTAAAGGAAGAAAAACACCTACCTGGCTCTAAGTTCTTTACTTTTTTTTATTTTAAATGAAACTAATGTCCAATGTTATAAAGAAACATTTTCAAAATAGTAGCCTTTCCCTTCCCTTTTTGGCAGCAGTAAAGATTGAGCCTATACCTTAAACATCCAGGGCAAGTGAAATTTCACTGATTGACAGTCTCAGAATAGCAGTTTCTTCAGGAGAGAAAGCAAACAACTAACCAAGACTCTTGGTGCGGGGCATTCTCTCTATGGTAGAGTGTAAGGATTCAGGTTCAAGCTCAGAACAAGGAAAAGAACAAATAACCACAGAACCCAGGCTGACTAAAGATTCTTAATCTTCCAAATGATCTTCTATGCTAAATAAAGTAACTCAGTAATTTCAAAAGAAGAAAATGAATCATCATAGCTTACTATACCACCAGAAAGCTACCATTCAGAGGAGGCATGGGTAAACTATGCTTTTAAAAAATGCTAACAGGGGCAGAAGATGGTCTGTGGAGAAAGTGATTGCCAGGCAAGTGTAAAGTCTGGAGTTCAGATTCATAGACCCTAGGTAAATGCTGGGTAGGTGTGACAGCCTGCCTGTGATCCCAGGAGCAAGCTGGTGAGGTAGACTAGCCAAAGTGACAAACCCAGGTTCAAATGAGAAACTCTGCCTCAATATATATGGTGGAGGGCAATTGAGGAAGATAACTTAAATCAACTTCAGGCTTCTACATGTACTCACAAACACAAATACACACATATGTTCACATCACCCACATACATAGGTAAATACATTAAAGGGGCTGGACAGATGGCTCAGAGGTTAAGAGCACTGGCTGTTTTTACAGAGGATCCAGTTTTGGTCCCCAGCATCCACATAGGGGCTTACAATCAACTGTACCGCTGAAACAAACAAACAAACAAACAAACAAACAACAAACAAAAAGTCAGGTGTGTGCAATGGTGGCACACATCTTTAATCCTAGCAATCGGGGGTGGGGGGGGTGGGGGGGTGGGGGGGTGGTAGAGGGGAGGTAGAGGCAGGTGGATCTCTGTGAGTTCAAGGCCAGCCTGGTCTACAAGAGCTAGTTTCAGGACAGACACCAACTCTACACAGAGAAACCCTGTCTTGAAAAACAAAACAAAACAATCCCCCAAACAAATCATCTGTAACTCTATTTCCAGGGGATCTTATGTCCTCTTCTGACCCCTGTAGGTAGTGCATACACATAGTGAATAAAGACACATGCAGGCAAAACACTCATAAACATAAAAATTAATAAATATTTTAAAAATGCATTGTTGCATACCTTTAATCCCAGCACTTGGGAGGCAGAGGCAGGTGAATCCCTGTGAGTTCGAGGCCATCCTGGTCTACAAGAGCTAGTTCTAGGACAGCTAGGACTGTTACACAGGGAAACCCTGTCTCAAAAAACAAAAAACCAAAAACCAAACAAACAAAAAAAGCATTGCTATTTACCACTTGAAAAGCCGTTTTCATGCTATATTCCATCACTGTTAGATGGTAATAACTCTCCTGAAAGTCCTACTTAGATAGCTATTAGATTTCTAAATCTCAGGTGAAGAACATGCCAGTCAAGTGTTGACAAAGATTCTTTGTTCAGCCAAAACTTCTGTAGCTATCTGAGCTTTTTCCTGAGCACATCTGTGTCCTTCTTAAAATCCAATTCTAGACAAATTGATTAAGTAAGTTTTGTTTAGAACTCCTTCCTTGATACATATTCCCTTCAGTGTCTGACCTGGCTCTCTGTCTTGTCTGTCTGTCTTTTGGGGAAAATCTTGTCAAGTCAGTCCAACCAGGACACACCAGCTCATGTACTCTTTCCCACCAAGGGACTGATAGCCTGTTCCACTGTGCTTCAGCAAGTACAACTGAATAATTGCTTTTTTTGATAGGTAATAGTATAAATATGAAAAATAAACATTGTCAGAAAATAAGAAAACTGCTAAAAATAATATTTGATGAGTTAGTTCAAGTCAATGTGAAAACAAAGGTTTATTTTAATTTGTTCTTTGCAAAATATCAGTTGTCACAGATGGCTTGGGGAAAAAAGTACAAAACCATGACACCATTTAACCACTTAGCTTTATCACTGTTGCTTTGCCACTAACCTGCAGAGAACACAGAGTTTCAAAGAAATGCTTTTTTTTTTTTAATTTTAAGACAATTACCAGAATGAAAAAAAGAGCTATAACAAGAATGAAGAAGCAGGAGTGAAGCTATCAGCTGGCAACTTACCAATAGGAAATCTTTCTCAACCTCTTTGTATTACAAATAAAGGAATAAATAACCAGTTTTTCAGCCTTTCATCCTTCCTCTTAAGATGCCATCACAGGATAGTATTCTATTGTTTGGGAACATTAAGCTCAAAACACTAGGTCACAGTAAATGGGTTTGAAGTATGCTAGTGTCTGCATAGCAGACAGATTTGAATCCTTGTTTTTCCAACCATTCCCTCTGAGACTGTGATTTATAAAACTTAAAATAATCATGGCCCCCAGGATGGCTGAGCAGGTAAAGGCACTTGCAGTCAAGCCTGATGAACTGGGTTTGATCCTCAGAACCCACATGATGCCAGGAGAAAACTGATTCCTGCAAATCGTCTATCTGATCTTCACACATATACTATGATGCATACTATGATGCCCCCCCCAATATATAATTAAAATAAATCGAAGTTTAGGCCAAGAAACAGGAAGAGAACAGACAAAGCATAAACAGGCTTGCTCAAGAGGAAAGGTGAGTTGTTAAGGGACAGTGAGCTGCATGAGGTTACCTACACCAAACAGAGTGGGTATTTAATGAGTTCTGATGAACACAAACATACGTCTTTGGGATTAGAAAGGAGGGAAGGAACACATTACTCTGCTGGGTGAGCTCAGGCTAAGCTACTGTGTTTTTCCACGCTGTTTCAGGCATTCTGCACTGGCAGTTTTTACTTAAGGGACAAAAAGGCTCCAAGAAAAGAGTGGAGACCTCTGAGAGGATGACTCACACACAGTGAAGCCTGGAGTGCTAAGGAAGCAGAACACATTAAAACAAACCAATAGTTCTTCTGCAAGCTGCTGCCTTTGTCCTGGAGATGAAGGAGAAGAGGGAAGAAATCTAGAGCCCTTGTTTCAAGCATAAAAGGAGGAGAACGTGACTAAAATATGGAAAACGAAAGCAGGGTTAGTTTTGAGAATAAAAATTCTAATTTCAAATTTAAATACTCTGAACTGCTATAAGGAAAAAAGTCTCTTATACAAAAGGTTAGAATGAAAGCAAAGACACTTAAGTTTTAATTCAAAGTGAATAAAGCCTCTAAAACATTTTATGACGCATGCCAATATTTAAGTTGAAACATTAAGCCAGATGTCCACATGTTCTTTGGCCTAGAACTCATGTACACTGTAAATACAAAGAACTAGTGAATATGGAAGATCTCTGTTTTTAAATTATGCTTAGAAAATCAACAATGCAACTTGTTGTGGTGGCTCACAAGTATTATCCCAGCAATGGGAGGCTAAGGAAGAAGAATGGCCAGGAGTTTGATGTCAGTCCTGTCTACAAAGTAAGATCCAGATGCTCACCTTCCTAGGCCTGGATGGAGGTGGGTGGTCCTTGGACTTCCCACAGGGCAGGGAAACTTGATTGCTCTTTGGGCTAACAAAGTAAGATCCAGTCTCAAAAAACACAGTAGGGTGATCAATACAGCACTGTCTCTAGTTTTTCTTAGCTTTGGCAACTGCCTAAAACAAACAAACAAACAAACAAACATTTTCCACCTACCTAGGTATGTGACAAAATTATTTTAGCTCCTTATAATCAAATTAAAATTAATTTAAAAAATACTTAAGATACTTGTTCTACAAACACAAGAACCTGAGTTCAATTTCTAGAACTTATATTTAAAAAACACTCATGTAGGGGAACAGGAGGAAGGGGTAGAGATGGCTCAGTGGTTAAGAGCTTGGGTTGCTCTTCCAGGACTCAGGTTTGGTTCCCAGCACCTAAGTGACAACTCACAACTGTCTCACAACTCCAGGCTCAGGGTACCGAATGCCCCCTTCTAGCCTTCTCTGGGATTAGGCACAAAACATCCATCCATACACTAAAAAATACACATTTTTAAGTTTTTTTGTTTTGTTTTGTTTTTAAAGCTGGGTGGCTAGACAAGTGGATCTCAGTGAATTCCAGGCCATCTTGGTCTACATAGTAAGTTCTAGGTCAGCCAGGGCTTCCAGCTTCCACGGTATTTGGGAAGCTGAGGCAGGAAGACCTATGATGCCCTATCAGAGACTCACACAAATGTGAAGCAGCTGTTCACAAGGTGTGCTGACCTCTGTCTGCTTTTCTTTGTGAATTTCCTGGATTCCAAGACTGCTGCTCAAATGAACTATTCTTTTTAGTTGTTTGACATCTTTCACTCTAATTAAGCAAGGCAGTATCTTTAATCAAGGAATTAACAAAGAGGTTGATCAGAGCAGGTAGTGTCCTGAAGCAAACCATCAGAGGCCTTCTTTCACACCGACAAGTATCCAGATTAGCTATAAAGTTACATACAGGACTCTGTTAAATGCTGAGCTGAAACCCAGATACTCTGATCTACCCCACAACAATCCTACTAGAAGTGAGGTTTAACATGAAATAATTTAAGTTTAGAAAATCTGATTCACACTTTAGTAATTAGGGTTTCCTTTTTAAAGCACTTACTTATACACTTTTTTTTTTTAAATGATAATAATTAAGTACTAAGGAACCCGAGAATTTATTTCTCAAAGCATTAACAGTCTGGTCTCAAACTCAGACATGCCTACCACTGCCTCCCAAGTGATGGGAGGCGTGCATTGACTACTATACCTGATTGCTTATTTAACACTTATTTTAAAAAGCTCTGATTGGGGAGGGGGAGGGAAGTGGGGGGAGGTGGAAATTTTTTAATAATAATAAAAATAAATAAAAAAATAAAAAGCTCTGATTTTAGTAAGGTGTGATGATACACAATGGCAGATCATGAATTAGAGACCAGTCTGAATTCTATGGTGAATTCCAGGATGGGGCGTGAGCATGTGCATACACATAGATGCACACGTTAAATAAACAATCAGGCAAGATATGCATATGAATTAAAATATAGAATAAAAATGTGCCTAAGTAGTAAGATGATCTGCTTTTAGATTAAAGGGCTAAGGGCTAGGCTTTTCATGAGGAGCCCAAAGTTAATGTGAGGGTGGAATGATTTAAAGACTAAGGACCACTTAGAGCTCAAGCTAAATCTAAGACTCATATTAGAAATCTAAGCGCACTGCAGATAACCAACTGCATTTTGTCTTCTCTTGTGGTTAATCCCAAGTAGTCAAGTCAATGACAATGAACTCTCGGGCTGTTTACATAAACACAGAACTCTATTTGGAGGTAAGGCCTTTACAGAGGCACCAACTACACATACCTAGGTTATCAATTACTGATTACGATGATACTGAATCAAAAGTCAAATGTGATATGATGGTGAGGCCAGGGTATGTTCAATTTAAGTTCTTCATGTGCCTAGACCTCTAAGAAGTCTATGCCCTTAATTGTGGCTCCCAACACAATCCATTCATGTGCTATTTAATTACAAACAGGTCTTTGTGAGATGATCAAGCTTTAAATTTTGCTTGTTCGTTCATTCATTCACTGTGTGTGCCACACATGTGGAGGCCAGAGGTCAACTTGTAGGATTTGGTTTTTTCCTTCCAATATGTGGGTCCTGGGGATCAAACTACTCAGGTCCGGGCAGCAAGTACCTCATAAACCATCTTACCAGCGCTAGGAAATTGTTTTCTAAATCTAATATAACTGAATATAAACAGAGAATGCATACAGTTTGGGGCTTAAATATCTATTTCTGAGAGAGATAGGAAAATGTATTACTTTTATTTTTATTTATTTATTTTGTACATGGGTGGCCAGACTTCCTTCAGAAGTCAGTTTTCTCCTCCCACCATATGGGACCTGGGAATTAATACTTAGGACATCAGGCTTCACGATAACTTCTTTTAACCACTAAGCCATCTTTATTTTGTCTGTGTGTATGTGTGTGTGTGTGGTGGGTGGGTGTTCACGCATTAAGCTTTGCAGCAAGTGCTCTTACTTGTAGAGCTATCTTGCTGGCCCTCATGTTACTTTTTTTAAATGCCAATTTATACAGGTCTGTGTATGCATATATATTTATACATACATACTCATCTAGGCACCCTAAATTGCAAGATCCTTAGGAGTTTTCTAGTGAAAGAGCCTTATTTCACAATAAGAAATAAAAGTGCTGGCATGCTAACTGAACTCCTGTTCCTATCTAGTTACAGCAGGGTGGACTCCACAAGTCAGGCCTCCTGAGCCTCACCTTCTCACCATGTTATTCTTTCCAGAGACAACAGAGACTATGCAACAGTGTAACCCCAAAGCCCTGGCCTCCAAATGGAAATGCTCCTTCTGTTCAATCTGAACCATGACCACATGGTCAGTGAGAACAGGGACGACTGTCATAATCTAATCCTGTTTTCACACTTCAGACTAGTTGGTCATGGCTCTTCAGGTCTGGTCCCTGAAAATGCCAAAAGTTGTTCTAAGCTATAAGTCCTATATCCTCTTTCCTTCATTTAGCCCCAAAACTCAGCGGTAATCTGATATAATATAATTAATTCAATGGAGAACAACAAAATAAGTAACACAAACTATTTATTGCTGCTTCCACAAAGGACAATCTTAAGATAAACAGGTATTGGACACTTTCTCTAAGAACCATCCCTGGGGGCTGGAGAAATGGCTCAACTCTGGATGAAAACTGTTAACACTGGCTGCTCTTGCAGAGGATCAGGGATGTAATGCCCTCTTCTGGTTTAGGAAAAAGGTTAAAAAATATTCTGTCTTCCTGTTTCTCCAGTCTTGTGACCCGGTTCTACATTCATTCATTTATTTATTTATTCATCCATCATCCATATACTTATGTATATATTTATGTATTTATTATTTTTGGTTGTTTGAGACAGTGTTTCCTGTGTATCCCTGGCTGTCCTGGAACTTATTCTGTAAATCAGGCTGGCCTCAAACTCACAGAGATCTGCCTGCCTCTGCCTCTTGAGTGCTGGGATAAAGGCTTGTACCACCACCTGGCTTTGCGTCTACATTTTAATAATGAAAATTAATGGGATGAGGAGAAGGTTCAGTCAGTTCTTGTTTCTTGTAAGACTGAGGTCCTGGGTTTGGTATAAAAAAGCTAACGTGGAAGCACACATATATAATCCTAATGCCAGGGACATAAGGGGCAAACCCTAGAGCTTGTTTGTCAGTCTATTTCATATGGGGAATCCCAGGTTCACTGAAAGGCACTGTCTTAAAGAGACAAGGTAGACAGCTCCTAAGGAACAACACGTGAAGGTGACCTCTATCTCCATATGCCAGAAGTTTAGATGTGAAAGAAATTTTATTGTATCATAAAAACCTAAAAACTAATCACTTAATAACAGTCCAATGTAAATAAAACTTAGGCTTAAAGAACATTGTATTCTAAACTTTCAAGTATACTTAGTACAGCATCTTTTTGTGGCCAAGCTTGTTTTAAGTTGCCATGGTAAATTTTTGAGCATTTGTAGAAAAAGCTCACATAATACTGTCAAGGAATTGTCTAGGATGTCTATGACCTGACATAAATATATAAAGGTGTGGCTACTGCAGGGTTACTGAGAAAGGAAAAGGGCAAAAAATCTTTAGAATGGAGTAACCTCTGGGGACACTATAAAATCTTAAACATTTAAAGTGCAGAAGAGTTCAATAGTGACTTCTAGAGTTCCCCTTCCTTCAAATTCCACACTGATTTTCTACAGTTAGCTAATTGTCCTTTTCTAAGTCTAATTCTGTAGTGTAGAAAGGTGTTCAGCTGTCACAAATGGTCCCAGTTGACAGCCTCCTGATGCACCTAGTTCTGTTAAGAATCTGAGATGCAGATGCAGGTACTTCATTGTTGTATATTTAAATCAATGCTTCAGTAAGAATACTTTAGTTGACCAGAGTGGATTATTAGTTTGAAGAAGAGATATGGATAATGAAGTAAGGATACTGTTTAATATAAGAAATCCACTCAGGCACACTGTGCTCCAGAAAACAAATTAATAAATAATTTATTTATTTATATTCAGTTTTGGGGTGGTGTGTGTGCGTGCGTGTGTGTGTGTGTGTGTGTGTGTGTGTGTGTGTGTAGGGGTTACTGAGGACTGGACCTAAGGCTTCTGCATGCTATGCAAGTGTCTACAACTGACCTGTTGGGTCCTCCCAGCTCTAGAAAGATTTCTACTACTATGAGTAATGCAAGTACTTGGTAAAGGCAACCGGAGTGTTTCAGTTCTGCATTATGTTCCTGTCTCACACTGGGCTGACGGAGTACAAGATGTAACTCTGATTGTGTCTGCCCTATCTCTTAGGGCTCTTCTATGAATACTTTCAACTTCATACCATCCCACTCAGCCTGTGCTACCATTCTTTTTTTCTTCCCTCACAGATTTATAATTTTTAATTATGTGTGTTTCTAAATGTGAGTGTAGGTTTCCATGGCAGCTAGAGGTGCCAGATTCCCTAGATCTGGAGTTATAGGCAGTAGAGATTCATTTGTTATGGGTGCTGGGAACCAAACTTGAGTCCTCTGCAAGAACAGTAAAAGCACTCTTACCTACTGTGCCATCTTTCCAGTCCTTGTACTAGCATTCTTAATAAGACACTGATAAATAAACTGACCTTTTATAACTTCAGAACAAACACAACATTTGCCAAGATTTTAGGATCAAGATTCAGAACAAACAGAAAAGGAAGGCACAGATCAGAAGCACAAATCTGCTAATAAGGTCGGCATTTACAAATCAAACTCCACAGTGAAAAATCTGTTTGGAGCTTAAGTCCAACTGTTCACAATCAAACAGTATTAATTTTAGAATCAGGAAAAAAAACCACTCTAAAGAATTTAGGCTTTGCTTTAAAAAAAAAACCATTATCTCTTAGAAAGTATTTATGCATTGTTTATAAAACCAACCCATAGTGAACTCAATCTAATGGCTCAGTTTTCCATTCAGAACTAAAAATGAAATGTGAGCATGGGGGATGTTGCATAAAGCTGGATCATTTTCCTGTTTAGTTCACTGTATAGCCTTGTGATGTTGATCTAAAGATGAAAATTAACAGAGATGTACATATTGTTCATAATTCAGAAAACCATCATTTCACAGGAAAAACAATGAAAACAAGTAGTGCAAAGATAAGAAGCCTTTTATTAAAAGAATGTGAGAAATATTTCAAACTGGCTTTAACTCAAATTCCTATTTGTTCTGCATGCCTGGCATCTTCACATTTAACCGAAGTCTTTCCTAATCTTCCAAGGCAAATAAAACCCTTTTGTTCACTTAAGGAAATGCTTGTTTTCCGGTAACATTGTAGCCTGAAAAACCCAGGATAACATCTATTCTGCATGGAAACAGGCCCCACACCCAAGTTGCTGGGATACTCTAGTACGATCTGAGCATGCCTATATAGCCACACAATACCCCTTGCATTCTGTCCAAATAACTATGAGTGAAACAAACAGCTAGGAAACATAACAGGATTCTCTATTATCTCAAACTCACCATCTTAAAATAGCACATGCCCTGGCTGAGCTCTGCTGCTGAAGAGTGCTAAGTTCCAGCAGCCCAGTTTCCTGTGTCTGCGCAACCAGCCCCCACTTAAAGCTGTATAACTAAAGGAACAAGGAAGATATATATAAAAAGAGACAGATACACACACATATACAACATACGGTTTCCGAGGAGAGTGCCGGTTCCATGCTTGTGAGGGAGGAGGAGGAATATGCCGCGTAACCCCTGAGTTTCTCCCAGGTTTGAACATGCTGTACTGTGGCATGAGGTCAGCAGACTGGCTCTAGCCCTGCGAGGCTGAATTCTACCCTGACAAAGCAGTATCACTGCAATATGAAGCAAGAGTACCCAGGGCATGTTGGCAGCTATACAGAATGCCTGTTCTAGAAAGTAATGGCAACTCCAAAACAAGAGCTCCATGCTGTCACATGAGATCATCTCCAGTCCAGTTAAGCAATGACACTGAAAACACCTTCAACACCAATCACAGGCAGCTCACAGTATTAAAATGTAGGAAAAAAAATGTTCTCATTGAACAGGAAGTGAGGAATCTGAAGAACTTATTGATTCACTCGACTTATATCACAAACACACTGATTCTGCTTTGACAAGAGGTTGGAGTCTCCTATTCCTGGACACTGAGACCTAGCTGAGGAGCTCCAAATCTTCTCTGTCATTTTAATACAGAGCAGGCAGAATATTATGAAAACATATCTTTGACTATGGATATACACTAGGACTGAAGGTATTACTAATAACTTCATTTTTCACACATGTCCAACTTCATATATCCCATTTCTTTTTAGTTTACCAAAAATGTATATGTGTGGGGCTGAGGATATAGCTTAACTGGCAGAGTGCTCACCTAGAATGTCTATGAGTTCAGTCCCCAGCATAGTATATATAGGCATGGTGGTGTAACCCTCTAATCCCAGCACTGGAAAGAAGGAGGTAGGAGGATCAGAAATTCATGGTCATCTATGGCTACATACAGAGTTTCATATCAGCCTGGTATACATGAGACTCTATCTCAAACAAACAAACAAATAAATAAATAAATAAATAAATAAGTGCTTGACTTCATCTTTGTCAAGTCTAGCACTCTACTGAGGTGACTATCTGCATAGAATCACTCACAGCTCCTTTCACAAACCTGATATTCATGTGGTAACAACCTATTTCTTTCTGGACATTAGCAATTTGTGCATTTTGTGTGTGGAGGTCACACAAATACGCTGGTTATCTTCCTCAAATGTTTTCTGCCTTTAAGCGTCTTTTGTCAAACTGGGACTCAGATTTGGTTAGGCTGGCTGATGAACAAGCTCCAGGGATCCTTTTGTCTTTTCTTCCTTAGAACGGTAACTGGCTTTTTATATGGGTACTGGGGATCCCAACTCAGGTCCTTGGGCTAGTTCTCTGCAAGGAATTTACTTATTGAGCCCTGCATCTACCAATTTTATTTTATTTTTAAGGGCAGAGTCTCACCATGTAGCCCTGGTTATATTGGAACCCTCTATGTAAACCAGGCTGGCCTTGAACTCACAGCAATCCACCTGTCTCTGCCTCCTAAATGCTGGGATTAAAGGTGTTCCCTACTATGTCTGGTTCTCTAGCAAATTTTGACATGATATACTATGATTTTCTGCTCAAATTATTCCCTAATTTGTTTCAGCTGGAGAACAGATTTTATGTCGCTTTTTATACCTCTAGTTTATGACCCATGACAGGGCCCACACCTTGATGCATGTTTTACAAACATTCAGAGTAATATGTTTTCTGTTGCTTAACATTTTCTAGAATCAAGTTTAGAAGAGATGCTCAACTTTTCTGGATCTTTGCTTACTTCCTGCCTGCTGGGTTCTAGAAATCATGGAGAGAGGTGGGCTGTCGTCTCTAACTGTGGACTGACTGACCTTTCTAGTTCTGGAGGTGTGAAGACATTTGATGTTTCTAAGTTTCTCTGGGCAATGCTAACATCAGTGTTATTTTAGTCCCCTCTCCTCCATATGAATTGATAATTTTATTACTTTTTCTAATGTCTGCTCACTTTTTATCGTACCCTACATATTTCCATTACTGCTGTAAAAATCTAGGCACTGCTAAGTACATATAAAGGGTAACAATCAGCGGAGCCAATCTAGTTTTCCTCAGTTTAGTTTCCGGCCAGCCTTTGTAGACTGTTCCAACATGAGCTAAGTGTTAAAGTCTTTGCAATGCTAAGCAGATCTGCTTCACATGGACACCAAGCCCTATTACCAGTCTGGGACCTAGCCATAGCCTAAGCCACATTTTGTTTCTCAGCCTGTTTGGGGCCAGACTGTGCATGCACAGCATATGGACACTCAGGCAAGTTGAATGGTTAGTGAAAAAAATCTAAGGAGTTTACTTCCTAAGTCTCCTACCAGTCTAATCTCTTCAGTACTTTCTGTGCAACCGGGGTCCTCCTTATCTAGTCAGAAGACTGGGAACTCATACTCTTCTCTCAGTCATGTAATTTCTAAACAGTGACTATGTTTGGAGCCACGCAGCTGAACAGAGGAAGCAAACATTCCAACCTTTTAGGACCCCTTTCCACTAATCAGAGATGATTTCTGCCCTCAAGAGTTTCAGGTTCCTGCAGGACTTCAATCTATTGTTACTTCAGAATTGTGTGGATTTCTTAGTATAAGAAAGAGAAAACAGAGAAACAAGGTCTTTCTGTATTCTCTTCTTCCTTCTCTTAGCATTCTCTCTACTCAGAGTGATGCCCACTTCTGGGGATGGGTGAGGTGATAAATTCAGTGCTGACACTATAAGAAATGACACCCTCTCCTCCATCAAAGGTAGCCTGTCCACTTACAAAACTTTTGTGCAAATCTCTCTCTCTTTCTTTCTACTTTGAAGACAGTCTCACTACGAAGCCCTGACTGTCTTCCAACTCACAGAGAGATCTGTATGCCTCTGAGTCCCTAAGTGCTGGGATTAAAGGCATGAAATACCAAGCCTAGCCCTCATACAAATCTTCATTTTTCCCAGCTGGTAAAGCTTTTGCTCACACTCCCCCTACCCTTCCAGGAACTGGATGATATAGAGCACTTTACCCTCTTTCTCTTTTCTTTCATTTCCTTTAATCAATTCTTTAAAAAGTAGCCAATTTCAAGACTGTGAGGTCATTCCCCAGCCAACAGGGAAAAAGACAAATCTCCACTTGCATTAGAATAAAACCAAGTGAGCTAGCTGTCCCATGTGTCTCCTAGCCTAGATTGGGTTCTGGAGACCATTTCTGGAAAACAAAATTACCTTTACAGCATACCTTTCAGAGTTTTCAAATAGTTGCTTTATGGCAGGTTAGAGATTCAGCTTTGAAAAAACAAGGATCAGAGATGTGGCTCAGTACTTACCTAGTAAATCTAAGGCCCTCAACAGTGCAAAAAAATGATCAACATTGTAAAAACAAACAAAAGTTTTGAGCATGGTAATGCATAGCTTTAATTCCAGCACTTAGGAGGTGAAGGTAAAGCAAACAGATCTTGAACTTCTACATCAATTTGGTCTAAATAGTAAGTGGTAGGCCAGCCAGAGCTACATAGTGAGACCTTGTCTCAAAACAAAACAAACACAACAACAAGCCAAAAACCAAAGAACCAAACAAGAACAACAACAAACCCAAAACCTAAAATGCGCAATCAACCAAAGAAACAAGACACATGATGTAATGATGCACAGAGCACTTGGTAGAAGCAGTGTGCTGTGGTTCCTGTGTTCACAGATGTCTAGTTCTATACACTCAGCTTTATGTTTTTAAATTAATGATAAACGTACTCCAGGCAGGCCCTTCAGGAGGCACTGCTGTTATAGGAGGTAACAGCAGCTCCATTAGTGTAGCTCACCTTTGCTTCACTTCTAGTGGGATAGGATGTGTGGTTGTAGACACTCAGGACTCTGACTCTAGTAGACTGTGCTCGTGTCTTACGGTTTAGGTTTTTGATTAAAAAAAATTTTTTTTACATTGACTTATTTACTGGAGGTTAGGGTTTGGAAGCAAATTCCATGGCACTCATGTGGAGGTTAGAATACAAACTACCTGATTTTTTCTTCCATCTTAAATTCAGGTTGCCATGCTTGGTAGCAAATCTTCATCTGATGAGCCATCTGGTGCAGTCCACGACATCTTTAGTTTTTAACAAAATGATTTTTAAAATAGCAACAATAACAACAAAAAGCTCAACAATAAAACCATCACCTCCAACACAAAAACAGCATTTTTTTTGGGGGGGGATACAGGGTCTGTCTATACTACTTGCTATCCTGGAACTCACTACGTAGATCCTCTTGCCTCTGTCTCTCAAGTGCTGGGATTAAAGACAGTGGGCAACCACACACAACTTGTATGTGTGTTTTAAGTGTCATTACCAAACAACAAAAAAGTTTAAGAGGTCCACAAAGTAAAATAACTCAATAAACTAAGGCTAGACTATAATGAAGAAAAATTTCAGGCGTCCTTATAGAGCAGGTCTGTACAGAAATTTCTGGTTCTTTATACCCTGACTTACCTAGCGCTACTTCTAGTCAGTCCTGCCAGCTTCTTCATATAAAGTGTCCAATACAGGCATGATATTAAAACACACAAAAAACCAATTTTTTAAATCTGGTATTTAATAATATCTTCTATGTTTATATAACTGTACTACAATTGTATTGATCTCAGTCACCTATGGAGAGCAAGACAACCTACGGGCAATAAATCATATTATATGCTCAGGCTAAACCACCTAGGTTTGTGACATGCAGGCTCACACACTCCCATTTATTAGAATGTATCACTGTTAAATAACACATGATTTGTGTATGCAATTGTGTTAGCTTTACACTGCTGTGACAAAACAGTCAGGCAAAGCAACTTCAGGAGAGAAAGGTTTATTTTGGCTCACAGTAGGACATGCCACCGTGCTGGGGTGGGGGCAGAGTTTCTGTCCTGGAGGGTGGGAAGTAGAGGGAATGCCTGCGGGTAGAGCTTCCTCCTTCTTCCCTTTTACTCTACCCAGGTTTCAAACTGAGGAGTGGTGCTGCCCACATTCAGGATGTGACACCCTGCCTTCTTCAATACTCTTAGTAACACTTCCAGACATACCTAGAGGTGTATTTTGTTAATCTCCTGGGTGCTTCTCAATTTAACCAAGTTGGCAGTTTTAGATGGGCTCCAGTAATACATAAACAAGTGTATGTTGAGAAAAAAAATCCCAAACTCAGAATAGAAACTACCTCTAAAGAAGTGGAACAGATCGAGGAGTGGCACATAAAAATAAACTCTGTCTC
Organism: Alexandromys fortis; assembly: GCF_014885135.2. NCBI lineage: Eukaryota > Metazoa > Chordata > Mammalia > Rodentia > Cricetidae > Alexandromys > Alexandromys fortis. The sequence continues at coordinate 5,765,466 of NW_026067943.1, forward strand.
AAGCAAATATAACAAAAAGCTTGGCCATGGTTATTAGGTATTTGTTATTCTCTATTTATTTTTGCTTAAAATATTTATAGTACAAAAGCAGAAAGGAAAAGTTACAGAGCTTACACACCAGTAATGTGCTAGCACCCAATGGTGTGGCTCAGTGGCTCAGCACCTGTCAGGCATGTGCAGGACCCTGGGTTTAATTCCTAGAAGAGCAAAAACACATATCAACAACCCCAATATTCTGCCTTAGTCAAGTGCTAAACCTTTGGTGCTCTGGGCCCACAGTTCAAATGCTGGTGACCACCGCACCCCTACCAACAATCTTGGAATTTAACACCCATGTTTTAGTTATTACTTAATTATGTTCAGAAACAGGTTCAGTGCCCTTATGAAAGAGTTCCTGCTACTCTCTCACCTCTTCTACCACATAAGAACACAACAAGAAAACACCATCAGAACAGGGACAGGTCCTCAGCAAAAATTAAATTTGCTGGTACCTTGATCTTGGATTACAAAACTGTGTGAAGTAAAATTCTTGTTGTTTCTAAATTACCTAGCCCAAAATATCTACAAATACGTAAGAGGTAAGAGCTGAGTACCACATAAAGCAAAAGTAAAACCAAACACACACACACACACAATCCTGGAGGTGGTCATGGTGGCATGTACCTCCAATACTAGCACTTCAGAGTCTGAGGCCAACCTAGGCTTCATAGTAAGATCTTGTCTCCATAAACCAAACAACAATGACAACTAAATAGAAATTATAATTTAAATAAACACAGACTAAAAACTCCCATGTGAGACGTACAAACTTAGTGACCACTTAACAATAGCTTACTGTTATTCAAAAGCTTAGAACCAGGTGGTGTATGACCCACTCCCTTCAGGGTAGGAGAGAAAACGTGTAAGCTTCAGGACTGTGTTTCTTCTTTCTTCAGAGCTAGGGAGTTATGGCCTTCATAGCTGGTTCCTTAATTCTAAAATTATGTTTCAAAAAGTACATCTCTGCTCATGCACTTCATGACTATAAATCTTGAGGCCCAGAGTTGTTTTTTTAATATTATGATGTAACTTTGCATATTACTGCATAATTCTGTCTTAATAACTGGCAGTTATTAATTCATATCCTACTTTACTTCTAAAAAAGACTTTAAGATAACTTACAAAGTTATGTGTGGTGGTAGCACAGGTTAACTTCAACACTTGGTAGTCTGGGGCAAGTAGATCACTGTGGTGGTTTGAATGAAAATGGCTCCCACCGACTCAGGGAGTGGCATTATTGGAGGTGTTGTAGCCTTTTTGGAGGAAGTGTGTCATAGGGGGTGGGCTTTGAGTTTCAGAAGCTCAAACCAAGCCCAGTGTCACTCTCTCTTCCTGCAGCCTTTGGATCCAAATGTAGAACTTTCAGCTACTTCTCCAGCACCATGTCTGCTTGCATGCTGCCATACTTCCTGGCATGATGATAAGGGACTAAACCTTTAAACCTATAAGCCAGCCCCAATTAAATGAGATTTGCTGTGGTCATGACATTTATCCACAGCAGTAAAATTCTAACTAAGACAATCTCTCCACACATGAGGTCAGTCTGGACTACAAAGACTTTTTTTTCAAACAAAATGAAAACAAGTTTATGTGCATTCAAAAAACTCAATAAGAAATAGGATTCACGCTGGGTGGTGGTGGCGCACGCCTTTAATCCCAGAACTGGGAGGCAGAGACAGGCGGATCTCTGTGAGTTCGAGGCCAGCCTGGTCTACAAGAGCTAGTTCCAGGACAGGAACCAAAAAGCTACGGAGAAACCCTGTCTTGAAAANAACAAATTAAACAAAATGTAATAAAATTTTAAAAATTATGCAGTATTGACATTAATATGCTTGTTTACTTTTGCATTAAAATTAAAACTTGGTTATGTTAAGTCTCAAACCAGGGACAAATGGCTATTAACATATATCTAAGTGGATACTGGCCCTCCAGATTCTTCCATCATGCCTTAGTCCCTACCTGTTACAGGATCCTCTTGGCTGGCATACCTGGCCCCATACCATGAATTCTCCAGCCTATGGGCTGCGCTGCCCTTCTCCCAGCTTCTCTTCCACATTTAACTTCAGTCATTTTGTCTACCAGCCCTTTTCTAGTTTCTTGGTCTCTGTAGGACTCAGCCATGATAAGCTTAATGGAGGCCTGAGTCTCACTCAGTAGTTTACCCTGAGGTAAGACTACAAACTGAGATTACCCAAGCACCACCCAAAACCAGACCATCCAAAGGAAATTCCTAACGTTCCAACCATAGTAGATAGGATCACCTGCCAGCACACATTCACCAGGACACCCCTAGACAAATGTCAGCCAATCAGGGGTCCTGAACCTCAGAAACCCCTCACCCCAGCCTTTACAACTATAAAAACCCAACTCTAACTGAGCTCTGGGCTCTCCGATTATTCCAATACTGTCTGGGTCCGGTGCTAGCCTGGACCATAAATTATTTGTCTGGACCACACCCCAACATAAACCATCTCTCTCTGGACCGGCGTGGAGACGCGGGAATAAAGACACAACTCACATGGCTTTATCAGGAGAGAGATTGTCCATGATCCCTCATGAAGTCCTGAGTTCCCATCCTGAAGAATTCCTCACGTTTATTCTCCAAACAACCTTATATATCAAAACATAAACTGAGGGGGAAATACATTAGCATTCTGTTTCCTAGGTAACCAGGTAAATGGCTTTTAGTCACATCTACCCCTTTGACCACACCTTTCTATGCCCATTTTGTCACGTCTGCAGCTCTGTCACTGGCTTGGAATTGACACCTCTTCTCGGGTGATTGACATAAAGCAAGGGGCAGCATATCTTGAGCTTTTTGTTAGGGTAACATCAGCCTGTCTGGAAGGGTACGTAACCAACTCAGGTGGGGAACTATGGCTTCATAGCCTGGTTGCCATATCATATAGAACTATGGGCCTACACAATACGTTGGACACACAGAGAGGACCGAGTTTGCAAACTTGCTTAAAATAAAGACTCTTTGCTTTTACAAATGGGACTCAGGTATGCTTGCTGGTTTTGGGGGGGCTTCACGGATCTGGGCATAACAGTCTCTTGGCCTCTTGGATCCATGTTCCCCTTTCTCCCTCTTCTCTCCCCTTCCCCATCTGCTCACAAGTTCGGTCTGTCGGTCATGTTCACTGCCAATTTTCCCAGATGTCTCTGCCTCTACCTACGCTCTTCCTTGAGTCTGTAATAAAAATCTCAACTCCAGCCTGGCGGTGGTGGCGCACGCCTTTAATCCCAGCACTCGGGAGGCAGAGGCAGGCGGATCTCTGAGTTCGAGGTCAGCCTGGTCTACAAGAGCTAGTTCCAGGACAGGCTCCAAAACCACAGAGAAACCCTGTCTTGAAAAAAAGCCAAAAAAAAAAAAAAAGCCCACACCCCCCCCCAAAAAAGAAATAGGATTCAAAAACAAAAATAATGAAGACTAGGAAGAAAGGTAGTTGAATTACGGATTGATATAAACTAAGGTCACTATAATGGAGCACTTTGGATTTTTTCTGACAACACCAGTTTTCACAATAATTTTTCATTAGCTGTTTAAAAAAGTGCTAGAGAATTCATCAACAACTTAAATGAAGGAAGAAATATGTATGTAAACAAGTGTGTAAGAAACTTTTAACAAAGGTTTTTTAAAAGGTAGAAAAGCATCCTTCATAGATGATTCTTATGTCTATAAAGTAAAAAAGGGCTTGCTCCACAATTAGGGTTTAGCAACTAGATTCCCTTTTTCAATAAAGGAACCAGTGGGCCTGTGGTTTTTGGTACTCTTACCTGATATTGGGAAACAGTCTGAGTGACAGACAGCCCATATGCCTCTTTGCATAGGGTTTCATATGTCAAGAGTTTAATCTGTTTTTTTTGTTGTTGTTGTTTTGTTTTGTTTCTCAAGATAGGATTTCTTTGTGTAACAATTCTGGGTGTCCTGGAACTTGCTCTGTAGACAAGGCTGGCCTTAAACTCACAGAGATCCATCTGCTTCTGCCTCCCAAGTCCTAGATTAAAGGCATATGCTACCACTGTTCATCTTAATCTGGGTTTTTACAGAAGATGGTCAGCACAAGGTTGAACTCATTGGGGGCAATAGCAATGGACTATGTAGTAACAGTTAAAGAATCCTCCCCCACATTTTAGTTTCCCTTAACACTCAACAGGTCCACTGCTGTGTTGATGAGTTGTTCAAAGGAAGAAGGATTTAGAAAACTATTCTGCAATTTTAGATCCTTTGATTTTAAGCACTATTTAAACAGGAGGAGGACCTACCTAGATTAAGAATACTATTACTATTCTCTATATTTTACATATTTTATATGCAAAATGAACAGTTGTTTGCTTTCTCTCAACTAATGCTTCTCAGGTGGGATGTCTTTTTTTTTTTTTTCTTTAATTCAGTTCTGCTACTTCTGATAAGCTGAGTAGAGTAAAAGTGAAGTCAGGTCTCTGTTATCTCTAAGACTTCCTGCCTTGGTCTTCACACGATCAAATGTCTCATGAGAGAATTGGCTCAGTATCAGTTATTTTTCCTATTCCATTCTTCTATCTCAGAACTCCTTTAGACCATTCACAGAGGGTTTCATGTAGAAACTGGAAGTTGATCAGAATTAGAGTTCAAAGTTCTGGACTTCCTTGTGCCAGTGGACATGCCAGTATCTCTGACAGCTAAATTCTGTCAAAGAGCAGCAGTTCCACCATCTGATAGCTTCAAGCCAGCAGCAATGGATGCAGCACAGTGGCCTTTGTACTTGGTGTCAAAAGAAAACCAGCACAGGACAGATGAAGGAATAAAAGTGGGTCTGGTCTTTCTTTAAGAACTCTTTTCCTGGTAAGTCTGTTCAGCTTATATTCCCAGACATCGTCTCCTAGCTTCTTGGAAGAAGCAGTGTACAACAATCATTAACAAAGTTTATCCTAAGTACCTCATGTGTATTTAAATTATGTGTTAAATAAAAATAAAGAATGTTGGGCTCAATAATAGAGTATTTGCCTAGCATGAATGAGGCCCTAGGTTAGACTCCTAACACCAACACCAATAAAATAATAAAAGCATAAATGCTGAAAAAAAATTTACTTTTAGGCTGAAGTGATACAAGCAGCTGCCAAACACTTGTATTGCCATGGAGCTAGCCTGTCACTGCCGTACTTCCCCACCATGACAGGCTACAATTACTCAAATCAAACAAAAAGTAACAAAAGTCTGTATTTGGCACCTACTCCTGCCCCACAGAACACATGAAATACTATTCCTGCAACCAACTGGTGATGAAGAAGAAGGTAAAAACAAAAACAAAACCCTAAAGCTGGAAGCAATAGAAAACTGAAGATCAAGCAACTTCTGAACAATGACAAAGGAAAAAGAGAAAAAGAGCCTTTTTTCTGCAGGAGCTGGAAGAGTGAGAATTTTGTAAAGACATAGAAAGTGATAGGGCTGCCAGGAAATAGCAAGGACAAATCTGTTGCACCCTGGTTCATGAAATCTTCCCATGCCTTTGTATAATACTGGCCTACAGTTTTAAGCACTTACCCAAGATTCTGTATATGTGAGATATTAATGATGTCTATTAAAATGATTTTACATCCTATCAAGATAAGAAAATGAAACACAAATTTTAATTTTAAAATACCCCTGATATACTTGAAGATACTCGTTTTTAGTACAGGATTGAATTTACTACAGAAACAAAAATACACTTTCAATTTAAACAAGAGTACAAATATGAGAACTCGAAAAAAAAATGACCTCTTATAAGTCTGGCAACTCCTTGTCTTCTAGTACTTACCTCTTCTCCCCACTGTGACTGCATCATCTTACTGATCCTGTCTTTCCTTTGACTTAACAAAAATAGTTTCCAGTGCACACTTGGATAAGCTCTATGTGACTGTGCTTCCAAGCACAATGCTTCCGGGCCTTACAGATTAATCACATGGGATGCACCTTTGACCCTGTGAACACAGGGCACTGTTCCACCTCTCCTCTGAAATCACCAACCTTAGAATTCATCACCCTTTTAGAATGGTATCTTAAGCTCTTATATATCTAACAATCTTAACCTCTTATCCCATTCCTCCCAGAATCTAGTATCTTTCCAGCTACAGTTGTGGTGGCAATAAAGAGAATAGGAAAACTGAATTAGTACTGTATTTCTATTGTCACTGGTGATATGAGTTTTGGAACTGTTGATAACTGGTTTCTTTATTATCAAACAGGGGTCCTGTATTCCTTGCTGAACAGAGACACATGTACTATCAGCTGCTGTTATCACCAATACATTAAACAGAGTCATCCTTCAGTATCCAAGGGGATCAAGGCTAGCATTCATTCTCCTTTGACTTCAAAATCTGCAAATGTTCCTGATTTGGACCTTGAGATTTCAGTCTGGTGCTCCAATGTGGGTCTCAGGAGAGAGAGCACGAGCAAGGAACTCAGGACCGCGAGGGGTGCACCCATACACTGAGACAAGGGGGATGTTCTATCAGGAACTCACCAAGGCCAGCTGGCCTGGGTCTGAAAAAGCCTGGGTTAAAACCGGTCTCGCTGAACATAGCGGACAAGGAGGACTACTGAGAACTCAAGAACAATGGCAATGGGTTTTTGATCCTATTGCACCTATTGGTTTTGTGGGGGCCTAGGCAGTTTGGATGCTCACCTTACTAGACCTGGATGGAGGTGGGTGGTCCTTGGACTTCCCACAGGGCAGGGAACCCTGATTGCCCTTTGGGCTGAGGAGGGAGAGGGACTTGATTGGGGGAGGGGGAGGGAAAGGGGAGGCGGCGGTGAGGAAGAGACAGAAATCTTTAATAAATAAATAAATAAAAAGAAAAAAATCTGCAAATGTTTAAGTCCCTTATATAAAACAGTGGAGAAAACTGGGGAAGATAGCTCAATTAACTAAGAGCTGTTCCTGTAGGTATGAGGGCCTGAGTATATTTTCCAGTACCCATATAAAACGCCAGGTGTGGCAGCATGCATTTTTAATACCAGCACTGGAGAGGTAGGAACAGATGAATCCTAGGGCTCAATGGCCAGGCAGGAGAGCCTATTTGGTGAGGTCTCAGATCCCAGAAAGAGGCTCTATTCTCAAAAATCAAAGAGAGACCATTGAGATGGCTCAGTGGGTAAAGATGTTTGCCACCAAGCCTGATGACTTGAATAATAATACCCAGAACCACATGGTGTTAGGCGAGAATTGAATCCTACAAGTTGTGCTCTGAATTCCACATATATGTCACAGCATGTACATGCAAGCAAACATAGTTAGAGTAAATGAATGTAATAAAAAACAAACATGGACACACCCAAACAACCAAGGTAGTCAATTTCTGAGAAACAACACCCAAGGCTGAGTTCCAGCCAGCCTTGTATGTCCACATGTATACAAACTTTTATACCTACATTAACATGTGCGCATATGGACACAGTATAGGATTTTCCCTGAAACCACATGTAAGCAGGTTTTTTCTTTTGGGCCACCAATCTGCTGTAGGATAATGCTTTTGTACCCTGTAGAGATTTGTACTTGTACTGCTTTAATAAAATGCTGATTGGCCAGTAACCATGCAGAAAATATAGGTGGGGTGACCAGACTAGAATTCTGGGAAGAGGAAAGGCTCAGTCTGTAGTTGCCACACAAACGCAGAGGAGTAAGATGAAAATGGTGTACTGAAAAAATGTACCAAGCCACGTAGCTAACATGGACAAGAATTATGGGTTAATTTAAGTTGTAAGAGCTAGTTAATAACAAGCCTGAGCTAACAGGCCAAACAGTTTATAACTGTCAGAAGCCTCTGTGTGTTTCTTTGGGACTGAATTGTTGCAAAGGAAGCCCTGTTGGTTTGTCCCAGTTGCCTGGCTAGTTTAGCCCTGAAATAACCACACAGAAACTGTATTAATTAAATCACTGCTTGGCCCATTAGCTCTAGTTTCTGATTGGCTAATCCTTACATCTTAATTTAACCCATTTCTATTAATCTGTGCATTACCACATGGCAGTGGCTTACCAGGTAAAATTCCCAAGGTCTGTCTCCAGCGGATCCATGGCGTCTCTCCTACTCTGCCTTTTTTCCTCCCAGCATTCAGTTCTGTCTTCCACTCCTACCTAAGTTCTGCCCTATCAACTAGGCCAAGGAAGTTTATTCATTAACCACATGAAGCAACACAAGAAGAGAAGGACCTCTTACATTGAATGGCTGTGGGACCAGGTGGGACTGAAACACTTGTCTACACCAACCAGCTACCAAATCATGACACAGAGACTTACTACTAGTTATGAACACTCTATTTTAAGCTCATTTCTTGCTAGCTGTTATAACTTATAACTTGTTTTACTTTATCCACATTTTGTCTCAAGGCTTTTTACCCTTCCTTCCTTCCTTCCTTCCTTCCTTCCTTCCTTCCTTCCTTCCTTCCTTCCTTCCTTCCTTCACTGTCTTAAAAAGTAATTTCCCTATAACATATTTTCTAAGAGAGTTACTCCCTCTTTAGTTATCCCTGGTCTCAAGATCAATGTAAATTTAATGCAAATTATACTTGATTAGAAGCATAATGGCACACAAACACACACACAGACACACACACAGACACACACACAGACACACACACACACACACACACACACACACACACGTCCCAGCCTTAGGGAGAAGAAGACAGATCCAACCCCAGTTTAAGCACCAATTACTGGTGAGGAGACAATACTTAGGCAGTTCAGTCTTCCTTATGTTTGAAGCTTCTTATATAAGAAAAATCCTCAATGAAATCAGTCTTCTTGTAATGTGAACTTAATGACCAGTGGAGAATTCTAGAAGGATGGGGTTAAGGAAGACACCAAATATTTTTATGAAATGTTACCTCCCTCTGTGATTTGTTATGGAAAAATTTGAGGGATGAGAAAATAATGATTCTCTATGTATTTTATGAAGTATTCTGAGCAGAGAATTAAGTCAAAGCATGAAGATGAAAGTAGTCATATTCAAAGCAACAATGTAGATACCACAGGAGTGAAAATAAAATTGAAAACACTCACAAGCCTCATTATACTGTTATATACCATGAATTCTTTTTTTTTTTTTTTTTTTTTTCGAGACAGGGTTTCTCTGTGGCTTTGGAGCCTGTCCTGGAACTAGCTCTGTAGACCAGGCTGGTCTCGAACTCACAGAGATCCGCCTGCCTCTGCCTCCGAGTGCTGGGATTAAAGGCGTGCGCCACTACCGCCCTCTACTATGAATTCTTTGGGATAAAGACAGGCCTCTTCATTCTAAGCATTGCCTTATAACTTCTACTTATACTTGCCAACACCAAGACAAGTGACAGTTGACAAATGCTGGTGAGGCTGTGAAGAAAGAGGATATGTTATACTGCTGGTAGAGATGAAAGCTGGTGCACAGAGTATAGAACTCAGCTGAGAGTCCTCAAAGACTAAAACTAGAACTAACATAACTATGCTACTCCTGGGAACATAGCCACAGGATGTTAATTAAACAGAGACAGATATCCACATCCAAACAGGTATCCATATTTATTGCTACATTATTCATAATAGCTAAGAAATGGAACCAGAGATGGTGAGATTTTATCTAGTGGGTAAAAGCACTTGCTGTGCAAGCCTAAGGGCCCGAGTAGAAGACTGACTCCTGAAACTTGTTTTCTGACCTCCACACATGATGCAGGGGCACACATACACCAACATACTCACTTACACCCAGACCCCATGACACCCAAACATCAGACTAGTAAATAGACTTTAGAAAAAAAATGGAAACAGCTTAAATGTTCATCCATGGATGAAATGGATAAAAAAATGTAGTGCACACACACAATGGAATTTTATTTGGCCATAAAAAAATAACAATTGCAGGAAAATGAATGGAGCTGAAAAACATCATATTCAGTAAAATAAACAAGATCCAGAAAGACAAATAGTGTTTTTCCTCTCATATGTAGTATGCACATACTTCTAAATGTATGTATGTGTGTGTCCAAACACACATGTAAATCATGAAAATAGAAAGAAGATCCATCCAATATCCACATTTATTGGCTTCATTTTTAAAGATAAAAAACTTAAGGATTAGAAAAAGTGAATTACTTGCTTAATTTTTAACATGCTATCTAATTGCTTTTGATACTCCCTTACTGTGGCCCTACCTCAGTTGATACCAACTCCTCAGGGAGATGCTTCATCTTAACTTGCTTATTCTATGGAGCGGTAACCGCTCTGCTACTTTCATTTTTGCTTCACTGTTCTCAGAACAAATCATGACAACAGCTCAACACAACTGATTATTTGGTCACTGTAATGCTCACATGGTATCTTCTGCCTCTACACATCCAAAGCTACTGTAGCCTTCAAAGCCCAACTGCCACAGCCCTTAGGAACTCCCTGAGTTCCCTTTGTGGAAATTCTCATCTTTTCTCCCCCTTTTTGCTTATTTTTGAAAAAATATCTCATATGTAGCCCTGGCTGGCCTGAAACTCACTAGACCATGCCTCTTCTGGGTTTAAAAGCATGTAACACGACAACTGGAATCTCTTATCATGAATAACAAAATATCTACTGCATATCAGGTACTTTGATAGAAACTGAGTCTTTCATAAAGATTTACCTCTTGGGGCTGGAGAGATAGCTCAGCAATGAAGAATACACACTCTTCTTGGACTGGTGGCTACAACTCCCTCTAACTCTGGTTCCAGTGACCCTCTGCCCTGCTCTTGCGCTTGCACTCACACATGCACAGCTCCCTTGTTTTCTATCTTCTAATTTGAGTTAAAACATTTTCGTTGTCATATAAAATCAAAGTCTTTCTTGCATTTTACTAGTGCACTTATTTTCTAAAGAGCAGACATAACCACGATGGTACTTAATGAGTCCATAGTGAAAGGCCTCTTGAGCTCCAAGGACATCAAAGAATAAGATTTTAAAACAACCTTACAAGAAATTATTCAAGTTTTCTGGGTCTGGTAGCACAAACCTATATTCCAGAACTCAGGACACAGAGGCAAAATGATTATAAATTCAAGGTCACCTCAAGTTATACACAGAGTTTGAGGCCAGCTTGGGCTACAAAAGATCCATCTCAAAACACAACCTAATAAAAATAATACTTCCCCCCCCCAGAAAAATCCAAGTTTTTACATATGTAGATTCATTTTCACTAACACTATTCCATGCATGTAAATGGATGTTTAATTGCTATAAGACACAAGATCCTACAGCCTCACCCTTGTAGGTTTAATATGGTGAGAAGGGTTTTTGAGGTACAACAGCTTTGCTAGTAATTCAAGGAAGCACATGGGTATCAGTGACAAGGAGGGTGACTTATCACAGAGTTTTTAGAACATCAAGTATTTTTAAGTTGAAAAACATTTATATTCACAATTGTCTACAGAAAATGAGTTTGCATGTGTGTGTCTTTGCAATCCTAACACACCCTAGTAATATTACTACATATAGAATTTTATTAGTTAAGGATGTAGCTCCATGCTAGCCCCTGGATTCTAATATGTGGGTTTTATGTACAGTGAACATAATTGTTCTAATAGGCCTAAATCTTGACCATTACTATGATCAAAGATAAAGTTTTGAGGATAGGAAATGTGCTCAGGGTAACAGATGACAGAAGACAAAGAAAATCTAGGTTTTTCATTGTCTAAAATCCATTTGTAATTTTAATGAATATAATTTAATTTTTTTTAGAGTACATCAAGAATCTTCATTATCACTCCACAGAAAGTAAAATTCACATTTCAGAACTGAAACAATTTTATCATTATAACAGAGAAAATATAATTTCTCAGAAAATAATACATTGTTAAGTGATGAATGACCATGAACTACATTTCAAGATTCCAGGTGTCACTGTGGGAGCAATTGCAATCTAGAGAAGATTCTCTGACTCAAGAACACAGAATCCAGACAAACACAACAGAAGAACACGTGCTGACAGCTTTCCACATGCATTCATGTTTGGAAACTCACTCTTCTCTTTGACTTGTATGAGGAGATTACAAAGCACCTCGTCGTCATGTCCGTTACCCACTTAGCAGTCTCTCCTTTGAGTGCATATTCAGAAGATCATGGCAGCTTCTCTGACATCTGCAGCCTAGCTGTTTCTACAAGAACCTTTGTGCTCGGAGCAAATGCCGATGGGAAATGTGCACATCTACAGCTGTGGTGTGCAATCTCTAGGGTAACGTTGCCAGACACCCTAAATCCTCAGGGTTTTAACCCTCCACCCACATCTCTGCTTCAGCTGAGAGGAAGAAAAAAAGTACCCTGTAGAAGATTTAGTAAAAACATATGTAGACTTAATTTTTTTAAATATGTAAACTGCTGTGTAACATGAAGTATTAAGAACTCTGGTCTAAAACTGTGATTCTGCTAATTGTACACTGCCTCATTTGTGCACTTGTATTAGAGGCGCTTTCCCATACAAGTTGGGAGACTTGAGAAAATGGGCGAATATTGAGGACGTAGAAATAGTTACCTTATCATTGTTTTTTGGATTACAGGAAGGCACACTATTTAATTTTCATATTTATTTAGTGGTATGTGTGTGCATATGTGTGCCCGCGCAGTTTGTGGGAAGCTGTTCTTTCCTTTCACTATATGGGTTCGAGGAATCAAATTCACGTTGTCAGACTTGGTGGCAAACACCTTTACTCATCTCACTGGCCCTGTTTTTTTTTTTTTTTTTTTTTTTTTTTTTTTTTTTTTTTTNTTTTTAAGTTTTCTACACTTGATACCTTCACATTCTTTTCCAGTGTGGGGAGCAAGGTTCAGCTGCAGTCAATATTATCTTTCCAACCTTTACCCAATACAGGCCCACAGCAATGCAGGCAGTGGGTTGGAGAAACTGGAGCAGAAACAACTGCTGCCTTACAGGGCTACTGTTAGTTCTGTGACCTTGGACCAGCTTTTTAATCTGAGTTTCAGTTTCTTCATCAGTACAAAGGGATCATATTTACTCTGACTCACTGCTGCTGTGAGAATGATAAGAATAATTTTCTTTAACGCGTATACTAGGCATTCAATAAATTACCGATTGCCTATATAATTGAAGGTTAAACTTCTATATTTAATTCTGCAAATATATGACCATTAATAGAGACTATAAAGATTTCTACAGCAATATATGACCATTAATAGAGACTATAAAGATTTTTACAAACAAACTTGAGTTCCCTTACTTAGCTACCTTCCTTTAAGAAAATATAATGGTTCAATTTTTTTTTGCTCATATACTATAAAGGTAATAGTAGCAACAACAACAGCAACTCATTCTTCCACCAGAAACAAATACAAATTATGTAAAAGCCCAGGACAGCCCTGGATTCAAGACTGAGGTGCCTTAAGTAACCTTTTGCTTTGGCTATCATGCAGCCCTCAGGTGGAATTGTAGCCCAACTTTATCAAGCATAACCTGATAGCATATAGCTCTAAGTTCTCCTTATCTGTTCTTTAAAACCTCTACCATTCACTTGAAGTAATTTCTGTCCACAACATGCCTAGTTAGAAGTTGTCTTATATACTTATAATATCTGATTTTAAAAGATTTAGAAATCAGTTCTTCCTTCAACTTCTATGATTGTCTTATAAACCACGTTTCTTTTAAAAGCTTACCAACACTTGGCAGCCCTTTTAAGGGGCACAACATAATACGTGGCCCATTTATTTATAAATATATCTATTAATTTTAAGCTATTGCTGTGAGATAATGCTCTGGTACACTGAAAAAAATTGTCACTTGTATTGGTTTAATAAAATGGTGATTGGCCAGTAGCCAGGCATGAAGTATAGGTGGGGTGACCAGACTGGGAAGAGGAAAGGCAGAGACACAGTTGCCAGCCAGATGCAGAGGAAGCAGATGAGAATGCCTTACTGAGAGAAGGTACCAAGTCACGTGGCTAAACATAAATAAGAATTATGGGTTAATTTAAATTGTAAGAGCTAGTTAGTAATTAGCCTGTGCAATATACACGTCTGTGTGTTTACTTGGGAATGAATGGCTGTGGGACCAGGCAGAACAGAAACTTCCATTTACAAGCTATATCTTAAACTATTCCCATAATTTTATTCCATTATTTTAAAATATTAAATATTAAAATTTTAGATATTAAAATCATTGAGATAATTTTAAATACTTAAAAATCTTACTTCAAGGTCCACTGAATCTTCCATTCTTTTTATATTGGAAAGTCCCTTTATCATAGTGAAGAATTATTATTATCCATTATCCCTACTATATTTGCTTATTTTGGCACTGCCCACTCACAGGCAACCAGTCTTTTATCTGAGAAGCCACCTTCTCATTGGATCTGAACCCTAAACCCTTACCAGTTTCACCTTATCACCCCAAATACTCTCAGTTCTTATGTATCTTAGGAAAATGCCCCTATCCACACTTACTCCTTCAATACACAAGACATAGTTCCCTTTTAGAATAAGAGTATGTGTGTTGGGGGGAGGTAGGGGTTGGTATAGTGGATATAGAATAAAAGGCCTTACAAATAGCTGGTAACAGAACTTAAGCCATATTCCAGGAACCCCAAGTCTCATGCCTATGCTGCTGTAAATGGACATGTCAGGTATCTCACAACTACCTGTATCTCCAGTTCCAGGGTATTCAATGCTTCCTTCTAGTCTCCATGGGTACCAGGCATACATACAAGGTGAGCATACAATCAGGTAAAAACAGTTATACATAGAAGATAAAAATAAATCTTTTAAAAGAGTTTTTAAATTGCCATAAAACAAAACAGAACCAAACTCAAATCCCAAACAAAAACCAAAACAAAAGGAGACAGACAACTTACTCAAAACTATACCAGGAAGGCATCTGGACATTAAAGCATATCTCCTCTAAGACTGATAAACTCTTCAAGAAAAAAAGCCCTTTGAGACAAGGTTCTCACACTCCTATTATGAACTTAACTATGGTAAAACCTTCAAAGAACAACCCAGGCTATTTAGAGAAGGGGATTAAGAGGGGGAGAATAAATGGCTGTATATATATATTATATTTAAAATTTTAATATCTTTTAAGCCAAATTTAAAAAAGTATCTTTATTATTTCAGAAGTAAAAACAAAAGTGTTTTAATATAAAAGTAAGCCATTAAAATCTCAGCTCATTAAAAAAAATCATGATTCATTCGAATTTCATTCGTCAACACTGTTTTAACCTGGGACTTTCTATGTAAATGGGGTTAGCCTCAGACTCAGAGATCCCCTTGTTTCTGTCTTCAGAGTCCTGGGATTAAAGGTATTCACTATTACAGCTACCCTACTGTTATACAAATTTGATTCTGAAGTGGCATATAGGATAACAGAAACACATGCACATACAGAAAAAGGTTCAGGTGTATAGACAGAATGAATCTTACCAGGAAATGATACATTCTTTCCTATGAGAATTCCAATATTCTGAGGACTCACTGAGTTTTAATACTGCAGTAAACCTTTAAATGGTAAGTTCATTTTTTTCAACAGAGTACTCTTTTAGCAGGACATAAAAACTGCATTATCATGAAGAGAAAACACATCATTTTTTTTTATTGAACAAGTTCCATCGGCCTTCATCAGGAATAGTTTCTTTGATGTGTCACTGACAGAGATAGTTTTTGTTTGTTTTATTTTTTTTGTGGTTTGAGACAAGGTTTTTCTTTGTATTCCTGGCTGTTCTGGAACTTGTTCTGTAGACCAGGCTGGCCTCAACATCTCTGCCTGTCTCTGCCTCGTAAGTGCTAGGATTAGAGATATAGGCCATCACCACTGCCCAGCTGAGAGCTTTTATCCTTTAAGTCAAAGAATGTTTCACTTATCTCAAAATCTATATGCATTCCTTGAATCAGACAGTTCATTTTTAAGGCATTATTCTATGGGAAAAGATGTAAATATTTAAAAATTTCACATAAGAATCAGAAGAACTCCAAAATGTTACTTTTTCTTTTCACAACATTCATGTTGAGTTCTAAGATGACAAGCTTTAGCATCCCCTGTGTCTGGAGCCTAACTGCTTTTACATGTGTGGGGAAGACAGAAACTCTACTTAAATTATGGATTGTAGCATGAATAATAAAAACCCAGAGACAGATTTTGGGATTCAAGCTGAAGATCAGAAAAGCAAAGCACCCAACCACTAGAGAGACTTTTTATTTCTACCAAATCTTCAGACCAAAAGGGTAAGATTCTGTTTCCACAAATCCTGACTCCACACTCCAGTGAGTTCCTGTCTCTTCCCATTTATATTCCTCTCTCCTCCCAGCCGTATCACTCCTGTCTCCACTTTCCTAGTGCTGGGATTAAAGGTGTGTGACTTCCAAACACTGGGATTAAAAGTGTGAGCCACCACCACTGGATCTGTTTCTGGATCGATCTTGTGTAGCCAAGGGTGTACTTGAACTCACAGAGATCTGTGTTGCCTCTGTTTCCCGAGTCCTGGGAATTAAAGGTGTATGCCACCGCTCCTTAGTTTCTAGTGGCTTAACTTTGAACTCTGACCTTCAGACAAGCTTTATTTGTTAAAATACAAATAAAATATCACTACAATGGATAATCTGAAAGTTTCACAAATTTAGACAGAAGTGAATGCTTACACTATGCAAGAATCTCCTTAAAGGTGGCCTTCAAAATCAGTAATCCTGTTACTCTACTCAGATACCAATAGTAAAGTTAGGTTAGTTCTCTAGATATCACTGTGGGAGGAGCAATCACTACAACACCAGAAGGCATGGTTAATCTCTGCGTGAGTGTGTGACTCCAACCAACCTCTCCCTCTTCTACCTGGATCTGGGTTAAACCTACCACTCATTATTCTAATATACCCATATTCAGTAGCACACAACTGTTGGTGATTTATTAAATACATCCCTACACAAGACTTCTTAAGTCCCCCAAACCTAACAGTCATTTATCGACAAAATTAACACAAGATTTGAGGCAAAGTCTGGGTTAATTGTTACATTTTGCCATTGCCTTTCAGTTGATGTTTTCCCTTCCTTTTTATTTTTGATATCCTGACTATAATATATTGTGGAGAGCTTCTACTCTAGTCATATCTATTTGGAGTTCTATAATAATTATGTTTCAACACCTATTTCTTTCTGTAAATCTGGAGATACTGGGGGTGATGATACATGCCTGTAATTCTATCCCAGCACTTAGAAACCAGAGGCAGGAGGATCTAGATCAGTGCTACTCAACCTGTGGGTCTTGACCCCTTTCGGGGTGCCACATCAGATATCCTGCATATCAGGTATTTATATTATGTATGATTCATAACAACAGCAGAATTAGAGTTATGAAGTAGCAATGAAATAATTTTATGGTTGGGGTCACCACAATGTGAGGAACGGTATTAAAGGATCACAGCATTAGGAAGGGTGAGAACCACTGCTCTAGATGATTATCAAAGATGGTTCCCTCTGTGATTTCATATGGTAACAAGGGAAGAACTTTGCATTCCTGACAATGTTGATGGCCATTACTTAGAAGCTGCCAGCAAAGGGTAACAGTTCTTGTCAAACAGAGAAACTAATGCGGTAGGAGTTATGTTTTATTTTAAATTAAATTACATACAGTGACACACAGACAAAGCCCTGGCTGCCTTGGCTTACTGTTGTAGGATATTTGATCACACTTGTGAAACCTTTAGAGTGTGTTAATAAAATCAACCTTGGATCAGGGGGTGGAGTCAGCAACTAGTTGATAAGAATTAGCCACAGAGAGTGTGGAAGACCCAGGAAGCCAGATAGAAATGCACAGGAAGGAGTAGGGAGGGACTTAAGGGATTCCTTGTCTTTCTGATCTGGGATGAATGGAGAAACTCTTGCTGAATCTCTAACCAAAATGAGGGTCAGTTGGTTGCTTCTTGACCCCTCTGAGCTATCAGGTTTTCACCTCCAACTTCTGAGTCTTTATTGATAGAGACTTAGTTAAAAACTACTTTTAGAGATGTTGTCAGCAGGACTATATATAAATCCTGCCCGGCCACAGCCTGAGCAGCATAGTGCTGACTGTGGGGCAGCAGGGCCACTGGTGGTAGTTATTTATCAGCAGATTCAGGTGTTTCAGGTGTGTGATAGTAGATTAAAACAGCAATACAGTTATTGATTTGGTTCCAAAGTTTCAAATACTCTAAGACAATCGGCACTTCTATTTATAAATGGAGGAATTTCACGTGAAAATTATAAAAATATATAATTAAGTTTTATTAGGAAATCCATTAAATAACATTTGAAGAAATCAGGCAAAAGACCTGGAGTGATGCCTCACACCTGTAACCCCAATACATGAGAGTCAGAAGGAGGAGGATTACTTAGTAGTTTGAAGTCAGCCTGAGTTCCAGAACTGTAAAACTGGACCTGTCTTATTAATAGGGAGGAAAGGATCTCATACCAAGTGAGGAAGTGGCTATAAACTAGATAAAAAAAAATCTGTTAAAAAAAGGAAGAAAGAAGAAGAATAGGGCTAGAGAGATGGCTTAGCAGTTAAGAACACTCCCAGACAACCCAAGACCTAGTCCCAGCAGCCATATGATGATAATAATAATCAGTAATTATCCTCTGTAATCCAAGTCTCAGGAATTCAATGCCCTCTTCTGGTTTCCTTGGGCATGTATGCATGAGGTGCAGAGACAATACATGCAGGCAAGACACTCATAAACACAAAAACAAACAAAAATTTACAAATCTCTTTAATTGTAGAAAATAGGAAGAAATTGGCTTTCACTTTAAGTTGCACTGTTAGGGTATTTTCCTTCTTCCTTTAAGTGGGGAGGGAAGATAAAAATGAGGGAAAGGGAAACCGTGAGAAGTTAGTTAACCTGTACTGACTTGGGGAGGAAGTTTCTTAGACTGGGCTTCAAACGTACTCAAATCTAGATGTTTGGAGAATCTGTAGCAAGAGTGAACCACCACCACCAAAAATCAACACCAACAGTGAAAACTAAAGATGGGCTGTGCCGACTTGTCTGATATATAAATAATGCCCCCTGTCCTTATAAGAAATGGCAGACCACGCCAGGATAACTCTTCTGCTAGCCTTACACAGCTAGAATTGCTTAGCAGAATACAAAGGTGAGACAGTGATGCTGTCCTTCTTCAGATACAGTCATTTCAATATTTGGGAATTAGAGCATTTCTAAAGATTTGTGCTAACATGCATAGAAAACAGTGATGATTCTATTGAAAAACTGTAAATATTACATTCACAATTTAAATCAATCTTATGATGAGTTCCACTGTAAACACTATTGAGATGGGATGCATGTACCAGATAATTCACCCATTTAAAATATGTAATTCCATTTTTCAGAACTATACACCATTCCATCACTATTGTGGCATATGTCCATCCATCCCTCTGAAAAGGAACTCTGTGACCTTAGCTACCAAACCCCTATTTTTAGCTTCCAGCAGCCACTCATCCACTTTTTTTGGTTGTTCTGTATAAACAGATTTGTATAAGAGGATTGTTTTGTGTTTGATCCCTCATTTAGCACGTCTGTAAGGCTCATTTATGCAGCATGTTATATGGATGCATTATTAAAATGGAACACTGTTTGGTAAAGCAAATAATCACCTCTAACTTAAAGAGGTCTACGGGCTGAAGAGATTTCTCAATGGCTAAGAGCACTTGTTGGCTTTGTAGAGAACCTGGGTTTGTTTCCCAACACACAGGACACCCTCAATCCTCTGTACCTTTAGTCCCAGGAGATCGAATGTCCTCTTTTGGCCTCTATAGGCATAACATGCATATAGTGCATCTACATACAAGCAGGCAAAACATACAAATAAACCTATTTTTTAAAAAAAGGGTATGTGTTTTTTGAGATATTTTATAGTTAAGATACTAGAGTATGTCTCCCTCATAATCTAGAATGAAGATATTTAATTAAATATAATTTTAACTTTTTAATCTCTGATGACTATTGTTTTAATTTTTAAAATTTATTTATTATGAGAAGAAGTGGCAAATGCTCTCTGGTATACATGTAGAAGTCAGAGGACAACTTTCAGGCTAGTTTTCTCCTTCTACCTAAAGTTCTTGGAATCAAGACCTGGGTTACACAGCAAGCATTTTTACCTGCTAAAATGTCCTGAGTTGACAATAATTTTGGGGAGAGGGGCCCTATTTTTTACAGATTAATTAATTAATTAATTTTTGAGACAGGGTTTCTCTGTAGCCTTTGGATTGCGTCCTGGAACTAGACCAGGCTGACCTTGAACTCCCAGGGATCCGCCAGCCTTAGCCTCTCAAGCGCTGGGATTAAAGGTGCGTGCCACCACTATCCAGCATCAGATTTACTTATTTTATGTATATGTGCATATGCCTGAGTGTAGATATATGCTCCCTATGGGTGTAGGTACCCTTAGAGACCACAAGAGAGCAATCAGATTCCTTAGAACTGGAATTACAGGACGTTGTGAGCTACCAAATGTGGGTGCTAGAAATGGAACCTGGGTCTTCTACAAGAGTAGCAAGCACTCTTAACTACTGAACCACAACAGTTTTCACTGTCCATTTATTTAGGCATAAAGACTTCAATGGCTCTGTGAGTTTATTATAAACAAGTTTCGTGAGAAATGCCTGACGAGACATGATTTAAGAAACTGGATCTGGGAATATGTTTTCACTCATTGTAAATTCTGCTGATTCAATTTGTCATTTCCCTTTCTTATTGTCCACTGCCTAGAGAAACTTACACCATTTACTCTTTATCTGTCTCAGAAAAATATGATTTGATAGCTCATTTTAAAGAAAAACAGGGGTCTGGGTTAGGCCTATATACTACAATACCAAGTGAAATTCATATACCCCACAGGAGAAAATAAGAGTAGGTTATAACCTTAAGGCTATCCCTTGGCTGTCTATTTCATAAAATGCTTTTCTATTCTTGCACTCTCAGTAGCTGGGTTTGAGCATCTATTAACAAAGGCTTGACTGATGTAAGTCTTAAGGCCGTCCATCTTTGTTTTCTTGAATCCTTTTGCATAGATATATAGAGCATGGCACTAAATAAAGTTTGTTAGCAGGACTGGAGGACTGCCTGCATATGTGGGATCTAAAAATTACAGCCTTATTAAGAGAAGGTAAGGGGCCAGGAGAAAGTTCAGCAGACTTTCCCATCTCTGCCCAGTTTGCTCACTTAAAGCAACAGGTCCTTAATCTCATTGCTCATGTTCTTATGCTGACACCTGCAGACAACAGAAACTTTGCATCCCCTTTCAGTCAGGGCAAAAAAGCAATCCAGAAGAACTAAGTCTCACAGAAATACTTCAAAAATACTTTCAAAAAAGATTTCCTGGGAGACAGAGGAGGCAAATTTGTGAGTTTGAGGCCAGCTTGGCCTACAAAGCAAGTTCTAGGACAGCAAGAGCAGTTACACAGAGAAACCTTGTCTTGAAAAACCAAGGAAAAAAGAAAAAAGTAAGTAAGTAAGTTAGTTTGCCTAGCATGTGCAAAGGCCTGGTTTCAGTTTACAGTGCCAAAAAAAAAAACAAAAAAAAAAAACAAAAAAAAAAAAACCCACTGTAAATACTCTTTGTCATTAGTCACAAGTATCCTTGGGTGAAAAGCAATGAAGAACCTTCTGGTTTTCTGTTCTCTCCCAGTCATGTGTATCATAACTGCAAATGGTGTTGTGATATTTTGTTTGTGGTCTGACGAATAAA
The DNA here is from genome assembly GCF_014885135.2 of Alexandromys fortis. Taxonomy (NCBI): domain Eukaryota; kingdom Metazoa; phylum Chordata; class Mammalia; order Rodentia; family Cricetidae; genus Alexandromys; species Alexandromys fortis. The sequence goes on from NW_026067943.1 coordinate 5,787,179, forward strand.
ACTTGCCTGGAGATCAGAAGGTGAAGCTAGCCACTAGTTAACCATAGAAGTCTGGAGGTTTGTACAGACAGGAGACAGGAAGTAATAAGGTGGGGGTGGAGAAAGGGGCTCAGCCCCTTTCAGTCAGGAGAGTCGAGAGGTTAAGAGGTGACTGAGGTGTCTTTTACATCTCTCATCTTTCAGCTTTTACCCCGATATCTGAGTCTGGGTTTTTTATTATTAAAACTAATTAGATCACACTTCAAAATGGTCTTCCACACAATGCATTTTTGGTAAAAATGAAACATTGTTTTCAGGTTGATTTTTTAGGCATAGTCTCACTCTGTAGCTCAATCTAGTTTAGGACTCATGGTAATCCTCCTGCATCAGATTCCCCAGGGCTGGGATTACAAGCATGAGACACCATACCTGAACAAAATGGAATTTTTATTTCCTATGTGTCACTAAAGGGGCAACCACATTATTCTTGGTAAGCAAATAGACCTTTCAAGACTGTATGTTTTATGTCAACTAGACATAAGCTAAAGTCATCTGAGAGAACCTCAATTAAGAAAATGCCTCCAGCTGGGTGATGATGGCCCACACTTTTAATCCCAGCACTTGGGAGGAAGAGGAAGGCCAATTTTTGTGAGTTTGAGGCCAGAGTGGTCTGCAGCTCAAGTTTCAGGACAACTAAGGCTACAGGGAAATCCTGTCTCAAAAAATCCACAAAGAAAATGTTGCCATAAGATCGGGCTCTAGGCAAGCCTGTAAGGCATTATCTCAATTAGAGATTGATGGAGGAGGGCCCAGCCCATTGAAGGTGGTGCCATCCCTGGGCTGTGGTAGGGTTCTGTAAGAGAGGAGACTGAGCAAGCCAGTAAACAGCATTCCTCCATGGCTTCTCTTCTTCATTAGCTCCTGCGTCCAGGTTCTTTCCCTGTTTGAGTTCCTGTCCTGACTTCCTTCTATGATGAAGAGCAATGTAAAAGTGGAAGAGTAATGTAAACCCTTTCCTTCCCAAGTTGCTTTAAAGGCTCATGGTATTTTATCACAGCAATAGTAACCTAGTAGGACAGGCTGATAAGTTTTGGAAGCTCCAAGGGCCCCTGTAATGATCTCTCATAATGCAATTCAATCAAAAAACAAAAATCTAAAACGGTAGATATACTGCAGAGTATCAATAAGGTCAGTTGATACAATACTTGCAACACTATCAAAATCTTTCTACAGCACAGATTTCAATTCTAAATCTTAATCATGAAGTGTCACACCACAGGAAGCATGCTATGATGTGGGTTCTTGGATCCTGCACAGCCTTTGCAAAAACACTTTCGTCAACTTGAAGAAAAGGCTATGTCAGGATAAAACCAAAATTAAGTGTCTAGTCTCCTAAACAATCAAGATCATTACCCTAATAGAAACTGAAGTGATGGAACAACAGAAGCATTACCAGCCCTGGGGTTATTTGAAAGAAAATGGCCCCCAAAGGTAGTGGCCTTGTTGAAGCAGGTATAGTCTTGTTGGAGGAAGAGTGCCACAGTGGGGGCGGGCTTTGAAGTCTTTCTTGCTAAAGCTTTTCTCAGTGTTGTTGGGCTTTATGAGGCTGGGGCATGAGGCCCAGTTTAACTTCCTAAGCCTAGCTCGAGTTTGGAGACTTGTCTGTGACCATGACTTTTACTTATGAGTGACTCAGCACAGCCTGACCTAAACCCGTCTCTGCCCAGCCACCTCTAACATGGCAGGGTATTTATTATTGGCCCTTATTTCTTACTCCACCTCACCCCATCCCAAGACTCCCACCCTATCACAACCCTATATAAGTTCCTGCCTAATATAAACACTTTGACAAGACTCCCAACACCGTGTGTTTTTCTCTGGTGGTCAGGGGAGGTTTGGGTCGTTGACACCTACCATCCTGCTCAGCTCTAGGGAGAGACCAACAGGACCAGGACCAGCTCTGCCTCTCTGCCTCAGCCCTATTAAGAGTGACACGGAGACCACTTCCGGTTGCCTAAAAGCCAAGAGGTAGGATACTCAGCTACCTCTCCAGCACGTCTGCCTGCACACCACCATGTCCCACCATGATGATGACAGACTCAATCTCTGAACTGCAAGAGAACCACCACAATGAAATGTTCTCTTTATAAGAGCTGTTGTGGTCATGGTGTCTCTTTACAGCAATAGAAATCCTAAGACAAGTATTACCTTAAAGTGATTAATCAAAAGTTAGGAAAACTCCTGACAAACATATGGGAAGATAATTCAACATTTTCAGTTATCAGGAAAATCAAAACTACACTGAGGTTTCATATTATCTCAGTAAGAATGGTCACTAGAAGAAAACAACAAGAGCTGGCAAGGATTTGATAGAGGTGAGGGCTTTATACTGTTGGTAAGAATGTAAATCAGTGCAACCTCGAAGAAACCAGGTATTGATGGAGGAAGGTCATTGGCTAATAAAGAAACTACTTGGCCCTAATGGGTTAGAACACAGGTGGGTGGAGTAAACAGAAAAGAATACTGGGAGGAAGAGGAAGTGAATTCAGACGCCATGCTCCCTTCTACCGGGCAGACACAATGAAGCTCTGACCCAGGATGGACGTAGGCTAGAATCTTCCTGGTAAGTGCATCTTGGGGTTGCTACCCACATTATTAGAAATGGGCTAGTCCAGGTGCGAGTTAGCCGAGAAGAGGCTAAATATAATGGGCCAAGCAGTGTTTAAAAGAATACAATTGGTGTGTTGTTATTTTGGGGCATAAGCTAGCCAGGCAGCCAGGAACCGGGCTATGGGAAGAGGCCTGCAGCTCTTTCAACAAGGTATGGAACAGACTTACAGAACCCAGATGTCATACTAAACAGTCAAAAAAATTCAAACCAGCACGTAACAGAGACACCTGCACACACACTGAAGTACAACTTCCAGGAGCAATGTTATAGAATTAGTTTAGGTTCTGATGGATAGATAAAAAAATATGGTATGTATAAAATGGAATTTTATTTTGTGGGAAAGAACAAAATCATGACATTTCTGGGAAAACAGATGATTTCCTGGATCATTATGTTAAAAGAAATGAAGCCAGCTAGATTCAGAAAAACAACTATTATATGCATTTTCTCAATCATAAAATATAGAATTAAAAAAATCCAAGTAGAAGATAGACTCTGAGAAAAAGAAAGGATATGAAAAAGTATCAAGTAAAGTGATTTTGATTAAAGTATGTTCTGCACAGATATGAAAATGTAACAATGAAATCCATCATTATGAAGAATTAGCATACACTATTAAAAAAGTAAAAAAAAAAATGTGTACCAAACATGGTGACAGATGGAGTGAGTACTCAAGGAGATTGAGGCAGAATACGCTTGAGTTTTAAACTGGCCTGGGATAATACACAGTGAGATCCTATCTCCAAAATAAGACAAAATAGGATTAAACAGGTGGGTCAGTGGTTAAGAGCACTGGTTATTCTTCCAGAAGTCCTAGGTTTGATTCCCAGAATCCGGATGGCAGTTTACGACCATCTACTACTACACTTGTAGGGCCCTAATATCCTCTTTTCGCCTCCATAGCATCAGGCATGCATGTGGCACACAGACATAAATGCAAAACATTCATACACATAAAATTTAAAAGCAAAATAAAACCTATCAACCATTCAAAAAGAAAGTAAACAAAAGAACAAAAAACCACTGGAAGGAAGTACTATACTTCTTTAATCCCAGCACTTGGGAGGCAATGTCAAGAAGATCTTGGATCTCTGAGTTTGAGGGTAGCCTGATCTACAGAGCAAGTTCCAGGACATACAGGGCTACATTGAGGGAAAAAAAAAAAACCAACCAGAACACACACACACACACAAAACACCCCCCCCAAAAGTAAGAACAACAAAAACAAAACCACCATCACAAAACCCAACACATACCCTACACCTCTGGATTCTAGATGGCCACCTTTAGAATGGTTCATAGTCAAAGTGCTCAGAAATCAGTATGTCCCTAGCAACAGCTCTGATATAGAAGATGAGAGGTGTTGAAGGACATCTGATGCCACTGGTTGAACAGTGGGTAGAGTTTCAATGAAGAGAGAGGGCTAGCCAGAAAGGAGAAAAAAGGGTCAAGTGATCTGGGCTAGAAAACAGAAGTAGAAAAACAAAGTGAATAAACCCAGAGCATTGAAAAGCAGTGAACAGCATGCACTGATGTCACAGATGAGAACTAAGGCTGCAACACTGGATTCAGTGATACATGTTATATAGGGTGTGAACAGTGTGTAAAGAAATAGGAATTTCACTCTGACAGCGTGCACTGAAGGCACACACAAAGAACAACTATGAAAGACAGAGTTTAGAAAGATCCATGTGATGTTTGAACAAAACAGATTTGGTAAAGGTGAAATTAGAAATGGGTAACTAGTTAAACTGCTACTATAATTGTCTTATAAAAAGTGATGCTGGCTGGCGGTGGTGTTGCATGCCTTTAATCCTAGCACCTTGGAGGCAGACAGATCTCTGTGAATTTGAGACCAGCCTGCTCTACAGAGTGAGTTCCAGAACAGCCAGGGATACATGGAGAAACTCTGTCTCAGGGAAGAAAAAAAAAAAAAAAAAAAAAAAGGTGCTGACCTGAATGAGGCTAGTGGCAATGGGAAAAATGAAAAAAAAGAAAAACATAAAAAAAAACAACTACGGAAGAATTATGTAAGTGTAGAGAACAAAGAAGAAAGAAAATTTAACGTAAAAATGTCACTTATTTAAAAGAAAAATACTTCCTATCCTTTCCATATAAAGAAAAAAAGCATAAAGCTGAGTGCTGTGGGACCCTGTCACTTGTATTGTTTTAATAAAACACTGATTGGCCAGTAGCCAAGCAGAAAGTAGAGGCAGGGAAACGAGAACAGGAGAATTCTGGGAAGAGGAAAGAGTTAGTCTGTAGTCCTCACCCAGACATAGAGGAAACAAGATGAGAAGGCCTCACTGATAAAAGGTACCAAGTCACGTGGTTAACAGAGACAATAATTATTGGCTAATTTGAGAAGTAAGAATTAGTTAATAAGAAGCCTGAGCTAATAGGCCAAGCAGTTTATAATTAATGTAGACCTCTGTGTGTTTCTTTGGGACTGAATGGCTGCAGGACTGGGCAGGAGAGAAACCTCTGGCAATAGCTGAGGATATTCAAACACCTATGTGGAAAAAGAAATACAAACAGCTTTCAATATAAGAAAAGATGCTCACAATGAAACAATGCAGATTAAAGTCACAGTAAGATACTGTTTCTAGTTTATCAGGTTGAAGAAATTTACAAAGCTATAAACTGTGCTCCTCAGGAATAGCTGATGGGATAAAAAAGTGTGCTCCCTTTTTGACAGAAGTATCACAGAACGTAGCAAAATTACTTCCAGCAGGGCCTGGAGAGATAGCTCAGTGGTTAAGAGCACTGACTGCTCTTCAAAAGGACCTGGGTTCAATTCCCAGCACCCTCAAGGCAGCTCACAACTGCCTGTAACTCCAACATCTGACACCCTCACACAGATATACATGCAGGCAAAACACCAAGGCACACAAAATAAAAATTATTAAAAAATTACTTCCAGCAATTAATCCAAAGATAAACTTGCAAAGACCATGAAAAGAGAAATATAAGTTAGACAGCTAGCTCAGCGATAAAGAGCCTGGGCTGCTTGTCCAGATGACCCGAACCTTGTTTCAAGCACCCATGTGACTAACAACTACTTATAACACCAGCTCCAGGTAGATTTCAAAGTTGCTGGCCACAGCAAGTACCTGTACTCAATGTGCACATATTTATATATACATAATTAAAAATAAGAATAAGTATTTTAGCTGGGACATGGTAGTGTACACCTTAACCCCAGCATTCAGAAGGGAGAGACAAGCAGGTCTATATGAGTCTGAGGCCAGCCTGTTTTACATAGCAAATTCTAGGTCAGCCAGAGCTACATAGTAAGACCCTGTTCCAAAAAACAACAAAAATGAATTAATAATAAATATGTTTTTGTTTGTTTGTTTTTCGAGACAGGGTTTCTCTGTAGCTTTGGTGCCCGTCCCGGAACTAGCTCTTGTAGACCAGGCTGGCCTCGAACTCCCAGAGATCCGCCTGCGTCTGCCTCCCGAGTGCTGGGATTAAAGGCTTGCGCCACCACCGCCCGGCTAACAGTTCCTTATCTTATGTGACAACAGAAACATTGCTGCAGTCATGTCCAGATACTTTAAAGTGTCTTAAATTATTTGATCACTTTATTCAATTAATGTATTATCTACACACTCTTCAGTTTTCTATAAAAATATCATACTGTACATGTTCTATTAATGCACCATTTTTCTTCTTTTTTGTTAGTGTTTGTTTTGTTTTTCTGAGATAGTCCCTCTATGTAGCTCTGGCTGGCCTGGAACTTGCCACGTAGACCAGACTAGCTTTGAACTTGCAGATCCTTCTGACTTTGCCTCCATAGTGTTGGGATTACATGTGTCATGATGCTTGGCTATTACACTCCCTTTAAGAAGTTGGAAGTTGGAAGCATAGTGGTATAGACAGATAGACTGTTCTTGTCTCAAGAAGCTTTCATTCAGTAGAAAACAAAGGCAAATCAAAACAGTGACAGTTCCTGGAGGGAGCACAGAGGAACTCACCTAAAGCAGTGGGTCAGAATGGCTCCTAAGTGAGCCCAGAGGACAATCAGAACCTCTGTAGGTTTGCTTGTTTGTTAGGGATACAGGGTAGAAAGTGGTCAATAAGGGGTGGAGTGGATTGAGGGTTAGAAAAAGTAGCCAGGAACAGAACAACTAGGGCAAGGCTCACTGACAGTAAACAGTTGCTCTGTGTGGCTGGTGGGAACAAGGGTTAGCAGGCTGAAGGATGAAGCTGAAGAAGTACACAGACTCGGTCCTAAGAACCTCTATAGATCATTCTAAGGACTTTCAATGCTATCCTCAGGGGTCAGCCAAAAATTTCTGGGAGAGGTGTGATAATTAAATCTATTTTTCAGTAAATACAGGAAAAGACATAGGGGCCAGGAGACCAGCTAGTTAGAAGGACATGAAGGAAGAGGCATGAGCACCTAGAAATGTGCTAATTGTTAGGTATTCAGAAAGTAGAATTGATGACCTCTGTTGGGCATATAGGGTATGCGGGGGAGAGGACAAGAAACAGAAGACAATGCACAGTATTTGTCGTGAGAAATAGGGCACATTCAGCAGGTGACATGCAGGAAGGCTCGTGTTCAGTGTTCTGTCACTGTCACAAGGGCCTGAGATAAACAACTTTGTAAGGCAGGCTTGTCAGTTTCAGAGGTTCTAGTCCCTGGCTGGTTGGCAGTGCTGCTTTCAAGTTCATGGTGACGAAGCATGTCACGGCATGAGCATGTGACAGAACAAAAATGAGAAAAGGAGAGACCAGAATTTTACATTTTCCTTAAAGGACACTTCCCTAATGACTAGGCCACACCACTTAAAGGTTCTACCACCACTCAAAAGGTCCACAAGCTGGTAGCCGAGTCAGCCTGTGTCTTTAGCGGCTCCTTTAGACCCCAACTAGGGCATATAGACTAAGGATACCCATCTGACTGCAGACCCAAATCAAAGCAGTCAAAACCCTGGAAAGGTAGGTTCAGGGAGCAAAAGGGAAGGGAAAGATGAGTTCAATAGTAAACATCCCAGAACAAATATCAAGCAGGCAATTGTCTCTTCCCTTCATTTCTTATATTCAGTTCATCAAGTTTCACAAAGGCTCCATATCTTTACTGTCCCCCATCACAAGGCATCATCTCCTTCTATGGTCTCCACACTGGTCAGAACCATTTTTTTCAAAGTATAAATCCCAGGTGATGGCACACACCTTTAATCCAAGCACTTGAAAGGCAAAGGTAGGCTTATCTCTGTGAGTTTGAGGCCAGCCTGGTCTATGACAGTCAAGGCTATATAGAGAAACCCTGTCTTGAAAAACAACCAACTAACCAACCAACCAACCAACCAACCAACCAACCAACCAACCAACCAACCAAATGAAACACTTCAAGTGCAAAAAAAGAGTATAAATCCCATGTTACTCTCTATTTAAACCCTTTGACTCCACTACTGGCAGGTTTGTATGTATGTATGTACATCTGTACGTGCATATATAACTGTCTTGGTAATGGGAAATGAACATGTGTTTGCTTGGTGAACACTCAATTATTGAGCCACATCCCCCTACTGAATTTTAAAAGGAATCAAACTCCTACAGTTGCCCTCATGACCCCTTCCTCTCTAGCAAATGCTCTAGCAAATGCTCTGGCTAGTGCTCATTTACATTGGTTAGTTTCTACTCAGCTTTGCCTAAGAGAGTAGTTCTATTTTCTTTAATTCTTCTTGTTCCATAAACATAAACCTTGCTCTTTACCCTTATACCTCATCTCCAGCCTTAATCATTCATTACCCCAATCTAGAATCATTGTACACCACTATCTGTAATCTGCTTTGATTATTTACTTCAAGCTAATTGAGAACAGTGGCAGAACATTTTAATACCTTGTAGAGATGGTACAATTTTCAATAAATGTATGTGGAATGAGTTAATAAATAATAAAATAAATAGAACTAGAGTTTAGCACGGAAGAAAGTTCTTTGCTGGAGACAACTATTTGGACATCTTCCAAACGTGAACAAATTGTTGCAATGATTACTGTTCACGGGAAGTATAGGGACAGAATAAAAAAAAAATCTCTGAAACAGCTCTAAGAAATGTGAACATTTAAAAAATGATCAGAAGGAAGGAGGGGAGAAAAAGCAAGAAAAAAAAAGGAAAAACAGAAAAGTGCAACAAACTCTTGCTGCCACAGAAGAAGACTTCTCATTTGGAAAGGCAACTTGGCAGTAAGGAGATGCAAACATAGAATAAGGTACTTATCTAACAAATGTATTGATCGGGTACCCACCATGTGATAGGGAGAACTATGCTAGGATATAAAATTAACCAGAAAAAAATGGCGCAAAACAATTTATACAATGGCACAAACTCTCAGGGAAACTCTCAGTTTCAACTGTAATTATTCTAGCATTGAAGGAGTAATGGAATCTTATCCATCAACTGCTGGTCACAGAATCTATAACATAATAGGTACCCTGACTCACTTCTACTACTGTCAAAATATATCCCCTTCACTGATGGAAAAATTAATACTTGGGACACATGCAGCCTTGATAATTTTACAGCATCTTCCTAGGGGAATACTTAGATTAGAGAATGCATGTTTACTTTAAGAACAATTAAATAATGGTGTTCTTTTTGGGAAAGCCACAGGCAGGTTCCATTTCAGGTGTCCCCCAAGACTCCAGGTTAGTTTTAGGAAGAGCAAAAAGCACCTAAGTGACTTAAACCAGGTCATCAGACTCATTTCAGTGCCAGGCAAGTGTATTATATTACTTTATTTTCTATTTCTAGGATGAGATATCATGACCTTAATAACTTATAAACACCCCCCCCAAATCATTCACAAACAGTTCTATTAAATGATGACCAAGTATTCAAACATTTGAGCCTATATGGGTCATTCTCATTCAAGCCAGCACAGCAGGTGAGCTCCACCTCTCAGGTTGACACAGACAATGACCATACATCTATCTTCTCTCTCAAAACACAAGATCCTTGAGTTTATTCCAGAACAAGGCCCCTTGACTTTCCTAAAATTGAACAGTTTAGAAGGAAAAATGCAGTTGATCCCCTACCTTCCATTTCATGCAGTCCAGGCCCCAAGCAGGTACACCTTCTTCCAACATACAATGATTCCCACTGATCTGCTCTGATTTCTGGGATTCTGCCTGAATTCTAGCCACCAAGACTCCAGAGAAATCTTCCAGCTAAAGAAAAATTATTTTTCTTGCTTTTCTTTTGTTCTTCTCTAACAGACTGCTAGCTCTTTTGTTCATATCATGTGGGTAGCAGGGTTAAAAGCCTCTGGCAGGCAGACACACTTAGCAAGCAAAAAGTAAACAAGATACATTCTGTTACGCTGGTGTGCTCTAACAGCAAACCACAGCATTAGAGTCTAAAAATTCCCAGATCATTTACTTATTATGGCACATTAAATAAAACAGAAGATGTTTCCATTTATTCGTTCCCTTTCTTCTTCCAGACTGTAGGTGCAATGTGATCAGCTGCTATAAGCTTCTGTTGCCTTGACTTCTCCATAGTCCCACAGGGAAACAAACCCTCTCCCTTGGGCAGCAAAAAAGAAAAAAAAGAAAGAAGGAAGGAAGGAAGGAAGGAAGGAAGGAAGGAAGGAAGGAAGGAAGGAAGGGCAAAAAAGAAAAAAGAAAAGGAAAACCTAGTAAAAATTTCCCTTTACCAGTAAGGCTAAAAGAACATAGAACTGAAGCAGGAGGTCATAAGAATATCTGTATGTGCTGGCTGCCTCAATGAAACCAGGCTAAGGATGCTCTGCCCTTTCAGCCTTCACTACAGGCCTAACTCCTCAATTCCTGAAGGAAAATAACATTGCTAGAGGGACATTTTTTTAAGGCCCTATAGTTTTCTTTAACAAAATTATTAAAAGAAGCCAAGAGTAGTATCATAACAAGTTTTTGTTTTCTAGTTTTACTTTCCCCTGTGGTTTGAGACAGGGACTTATTCTGAAGAGCATGTTGTCCTTGAATACATGGCAAACCCTCTAGCTTCAGCCCTTCAGTGTTGCGTACTGCTATGGTCAGCTTTACAGCTTATTTTTGTGTGCTTTGTTTCTCATCTGAGAATCTGGTCCTGAATAGCTGTCTTGATCTAAACATCAGTCAGATTTCAACAAGTGATCACACAGGCAGCATTCCTAGCATCAGTAAGAGATGTGGAAAGGGCATATGTTCCTGGAAACTAGATAGTAATGTATGATTTCCACCTTCAAGTACTCTGTTAGATTTTACTTCTAAGATATCCATTGACATCATTGCAAAATTAAAAAATCTCTTCTATTCAAACACAATTTTCTACTCATTGGTTAAACTCTGTTAATATCATTTTCTTTCTAGTAACAACTACAGCACAAAGTAGTCTTTTGGGTCCTTAATCTTAAACTCTCTCCAACTTTTAATTCCATCATCTGTATTAACTATTTCACTAAAATTTTTTTCAATAATATATCATAAAAAGATGTGAACAAGTGTTATTTGTAGTATCTTTAATTTTATAGCACTTGGTTCTTTAATATGATAAATATCCTCAAGATGACAACTAAGTAATTAAAAGCCATAGAAAGAATATATTCAAAGTCTTTAAGCTAAAGATTTGCATCCTAAATTCTTTTTAGACTTTAGCAGATCAAGTAGCCTAAAGAACAGGAAATATGGGTCAAGAAAGATGACACAAGTTAAGAGTACTTCCTGCTTTTATAGAGGTCCCAAGTGTGGTTCCCAGCACCCATGTCAGGTGGTTCAAAACTACCTGTAACTACAACTTCAGGGCATCTGATGCCCTCTTCTGGCCTAATGAAAACAAAACATCCACATACCCATGCACATACAGACACAGACATACATACACACAAATAAAAACAAATCTTTAAAAGAACAGGAAATATAAAGTCCTATTTTAGCAATCAAAATGCCAACCATACCAACAATCTCCACCTAAGACACAAACAGTGCTGGAGAGTTGCCTCTTGGACACATTCTGTCAGAAGGTCCTCTGTAGAAAGGAGCGGCGGGGCTGCATTCCTGCCACCCAGCTCCCGGCCGCCTGGCTAGCTTATGCCCAAAAATAATGACACACAAACTGTATTCATATAAACACTTTTTGGCCCATTTCTATTAATGTATGTAGCACCACAAGGTGCACTTACCAGGAAGATTCTAGCCTACATCCATCCTGGGTCGGAGCTTCATTGTGTCTGCCCTGGAGAGGAGCAGTATGGCGTCTTGCTCACTTCCTCTTCCTCCCAGCATTCTGTTCTGTTTACTTCACCCACCTACGTTCTAACCTATCAGGCCAAGCAGTTTCTTTATTAATTAACCAATGAAATCAACAGATTGATATGACACTCCCATATCAGTCCTCAGTCTTCAAGCCTATCCCTAACTTCACAGGTGACATTTCTGAGTCAGTCACTTCATCTTCTTTGGCAACACCATCAATAAATACCTTCTGTGACTTTTATTCTTTAGTGTTATAGAGGAGAAGGTATTCAGTGTTCTTTCTGGTACCGACGCCTGACTGGCCCCCCCCCCCCCCCCCACATAACTGCAACACTTGCATCACATTCTCTTCTATATACCAACATAGGGTGTTTTAAAACAAGACAAAACTAAGAACATTTATCTAAACTAGTTTAAAATCTTTATTCTGGTATCCAAACAGACAGACCTGGCTCCATCCACCATTAGTAGACATTCTCTTTGACAGTGTACATGCCAGTGGTCACACTGTTCTCACTGATTATTGTTCTCACTCATTCATTCACATGTGGATGGATTATATGCACGACACTTTCAGGTGCAAGGAATACTACAGAATATAAAATTCACACCCGTATTTTGACTGATGAGGTTTTAATTCTTTGTTTCCTTCCTGTCACTGACTCTTAAAGCCCACTCCTTCAAGTTTGCCTAGAGTTCTCAGGAAAATGGTATGCAGTCACATTTTTACACAACTTAACAGAACTTAGTTTTGACTTTTTTCATGACGTTGTCTCAGCTAGAACCTGAGGTACTCAAAGGAATCTGAAAAGGAATAGGAAAGGCCAACCAGTGTGGCTGGAGTAGGATGAGCAAGGAGCTAATAGAATATGATGTCAGAGAGTATGTAGAGAAACATGCTGTGTATGGCTTTACAGGCTAGATAAACTTAAGAAATGGAAGATATGGAGGGTTTCTGTTCTGTCCCAGGAGTAACACAAATAAAACTTAGGACAAATAGCCTCACTCTGGCTTCTATGTTAAAGGTATGAGGCAATATTGATAGGAAGTTGTCAGGCCAGCTGGGATGCTAATGCACCATAAAGTCAAACAGTTTAGTATCAAAAATGAGGCCATAACTTTAAAATTGGTAAGCTACAGTCAATTTTTAAAGATTTATCAATTTTTATTTTTATGTGTATGGATGCTTTGTCTGCATTATGTCTGTGTACCATGTGTATATCTGGTGTCTACAGAGGGCAGAAGAAATCCCCTGAGAGTAGAATTACAGATGGCTGTGAACTGCCATGTGAGTCCTCTGGAAGAACAGTCAGTATTCTTAACCACTGAGCCATCTCTCCAGCCCTGATAGGCAAATTATAGGTATGTTTAAGAACTGTAGAGCTGGTTCAGTGGTTAAGAGCACTGGCTGCTCTTACAGAGAACATGGGTTCAATTCTCAGCATCCACCCACATGGAAGCACCCACATAGTAGCTTGCAACTGTCTGTAATTCCATGGGATCTGACAACATCACAAAACATACATGAAAGCAAAAATACCAATGCACATAAAATAAAAACAAACCATTAAAGAAAATAGCCAAAGGAACCAGGTGACATATTTAGAGGAGGAGGAGAAGTGGCTAACATCTTTAATCCCTATACTCAGCATACAGAGTTTTGAGACCAGCTTGGTCTACAAAGAGAGTTTCTGGATAGCCAGAACTATGTAAAGAGATCCTGGAGAGAGGTGGGGATGGGTATTAATATTTTAGTCCTAAAGGATGGGTGTGACACTAAACTAGATGAGAAACTGAAAAGAACCAGGGGATGCGAAAACTGTACAAGTTTGGGTTTAGGGTATATTACGTTTAGAAAGTCTGTGAGTCACTCTAGAAGATGTTTAAGAGGTGAAAATACAAATCTAGGATGCAGCAAGGGGAGTAAAATTTACACACACATACACAGCAGATGGATGAAATCACCAAGAATGTAGTAGATTAGGCTGAGCCTAGGCCATATCAGTATTAATTAAAAGATAAATACCATAGGAATAAAAAAGACGAAGGTTGAATGAAGAGTGAAAGGTCAGAAGAAACCAAGAGTATAGTACCCTAGAAAATAAGTAAAGATGGTTTCAATGCTACCATTGCAGACATGGGCTACCACGCCAGGCTTGGGCCACATGGAATTTCTGATCCTCTTGCCTGAACCTCCCAAGCACTGGGACCATAGATGTGTATCACCATGCCTGAGGATTCAGCCCAAGACTCATGTGTGCTAAGCACTCCACCCAGTGATATACATTCCCAGGCCTTGAAGTCCTACTGGAAGAGAAAGAATTTACTGATGCAAATCCTCTAGGGTCACCTGAAAGTTTACTTCATCTACTTTTAAATTTCACCACAGGTTCCAAGGAAGAGTTCAACCACACCTCTAAATGCAATATTTACCGTTAATTTCATAAAAATAAAAGGCTGACTTCAGCCTTTGGTTTGTTCTTTTTAGACAAGCTAGGGATTGAACCTGGGACATACTAGGGACTTTCCTAGTATGGCAGATAAGCACTCTACCACTGGGCTACACCTGGACCCTTACTTTAGCTTTCTACCTGTCATATAGTCTGATAGACAAATATTTTTCTCAAAATTGAAAGCAGCCTATTTTAATAAAAAACGGGTGCAGCACTCTTTACTTCTAACACAGGTGTGTGTTCAGAGTTTATCTTATTAGAGGTCTCATTTCATGTAAGAGAATGCTATTGGTCCTTTTATTTGGGTTTTATAATACACCAGAAGTATTCTATAGATTACACCTGATGAGTGAGTTCAAGTTCCAGAATGCACACAGACACAGCAGCCAATCATGGCACTGTCTGATTTAAGCCTCCTAAAAACAAAAACAAACACACAAACAAAAAACAGGTCAATGATTAATAGGAAAATGCAACGTTTTCTTTCTAGTAAAACACAAATGCAAAGTGCTCTATTTCCAATTACAAAGCTCACCAGTGGATAACTTAACAAAGAAAATTTAATGGAAGGAACACAAAAAGAGATGCTGCATGTCTACTGCTTAAAAGTACCCACCCAATACTGACTCTTTGCCTATACATTTGAAATTGTGATTACAAATAATACTGTACCACTTTACTGTATCCCCAGGGTTCATCACTGAGAAGGCAGACTTGATATACTTTTAAAAATTGTAAGGGTTGCCGGGCGATGGTGGCGCATGCCTTTAATCCCAGCACTTGGGAGGCAGAGGCAGGTGGATCTCTGTGAGTTCGAGACCAGCCTGGTCTACAGAGCTAGTGCCAGGACAGGCTCCAAAGCCACAAAGAAACCCTGTCTCAAAAAAACCAAAAAAATAAAAATAAAAATAAAAAAAAGTAAGGGTTATTGAGGTGGCTCAGAGGGTAAAGGCACTTGCTGCCAAACATGACAATGACAATGATCTGAGTTTAAGCCCTGGGACCCACATGGTAGAAGAAGAGCAGCAATGCTCATATTTTACCGATGAGAATAAATTCAAAGAAAGATTAAGAAAGTCATATATGCCACCACATAACATACAACAAAAAATTTGGTAGAACTTTAAAAACCGATTTCTAAAGAATAATCGTTTTTTTAACTGAAAATTCAAGTTATCAATAATCTATATTTCTAGAGAATAGCTATAATTCCAAGTTTCCTTTGCTGACACCAAACTGATAGCAAAACAGGGCACTGTAGAGAGGACACTTGTGGACTAAAAGATTGTTAGACTGTTCTCAGCAAATCAACAGCAGAACTGAAGGTCCATGGGACCTTTCTTTAGTACCTTTATAGGCAAACTCAAGGCATGACTGCAAAGTTACTTCCTGGGTTTCTATCATATGAAAAAATTAAACATAACAAAGGGAAGCTTTCAGATGGAATGGGGATGAAATCTGGTATGACAGAAAAAGAAGTCATAATGGGTTGATGATATTTCAAATACTCTCTGAGACAGAAAGTGGACTCAGTGCCCAGAACCTTGGAGCACACCTGTAATCTTGTCCTTGAAAGTCTCAGGAAAGAAGCTAGTAAGTTCAATGCCAGAATAGTCTCTCTCTCTCTCTCTCTCTCTCTCTCTCTCTCTCTCTCTCTCTNNACACACACACACACACACAGGAAAGAAGAGGGAAGGATGGATTCTGTGGGGCTGACTGCCTTTAATGAAAATGTGAAACTTGCACTAAGTAGAGCCTATTCAGAGCATGTCTAAAGTTGACAATATTACAAGCATTGCCTTGTTGCATGAGGAGGGTGGCCCTTTGTTCTGTCTCGGCTGCCCAGCTATCTTACACCTGAAATAATCACACAGAAACTGTATTCATTTAAACACTGCCTGGCCCGTTAGCTCTAATTTTTTATTGGCTAATTTTTACATTTTAATTTAATCCATTTTTATTAATCTGTGTATTGCCACATGACTGTGGCTTACCAGCAAGATTCTAACAAGCGGCCCTCTTAGGCAGGAGATCCATGGCGTCTCCCACTCTGCCCTTCTTCCCAGCATTCAGTTCTGCCTACTCTGCCTACCTGAGTTCAGCAGTTTCTTTATTCATTATCCAATGAAAGCAACACACAAACAGAAGGAATGTGGATTTAGCTGACTGTGGGTGCCACTCTGTAACATGAGGGCCTGCTTGTTGGGGTTTCTGTCCTGCCCGGTTCCCACAGTCATTAGGTCCCAAAGAATCACACAAAAAGTCTACACCCATTATAAATCTGATTGGCCCATTAGCTCAGGCTTCTTGTTAACTCTTATAACTTGTATTAATCCATTGTTCACAGGGCTTGGTACCTTTTTTAGCGGGGCAGGTCACATCTTCCTTCTTCTGTGTCTGGGCAGGACTGGGGAGGAATGGGCTTCCTCCTTCCTCCTTCCCAGAATTTTCCTGTTCCCACCTCTACTGTCTGTCCCACCTATACTTCCTGCCTGACTACTGGCCAATCAGTATTTATTTAAAACATAACTGACAAAATACAGACAACTGTCCCACACCACTGTTTCACTTGTCATTCATGTTAGAAAGCTCAACAAAAAAATACATATTTACATAAACAGGAAGAATTTAAAAATGCTACCTCTAGAGGTAGGGTTATAATCTCCATAAAAAATATGCTGGAAGTAAAATCTCATTTAAAAAATTTACTTTTGAACATTGGGAAATAATTATCATTTGAAAGTAAAATCAAAGGGCATTATTACTGGAAACATCAATCAACTTTAAGAATCATTAGGAGAATTAAGTGAAATGCCACACTGGAAGGGGCTGGATTCCATTTCTGGCTTACCAGTAGATGTATAGCCGAGAGAAAAAGGTTTTGTTAGTATTTCTGAAGTAACATGTAAACAATCTAGCAAGGAATAAAATAATGTGAAATGGCGAAGAAGCTGGGATCCACTCAAGGAGATAGGAAAACAATGTTCTCAGGGTCAAGGACTCTTTTGTTTGACATCAGGTAGGCGTGTTTGGTCTAGAACTCACTCTGCAGACCAGGCTGGCATTGAACTCACAGAAATATACCTGCTTGTCCCCTGAATGCTGGGATTAGAGGTGTAATAGGAAAGAAGAGTTTTACTCCTCCTATAGCTCCACAATTTCCTTCTTTTTTCTTAGCCCATCTGTAAATAGTAGCTAGCCTACAGGAGTTACATGGCAACTCAAGTTAGGATCAATGGATCCTGATGTTAAAACCACCACAAACCTTTACAGATATTTCCTTTCACAAACTTTCTAACAGAAATTTCTATCAAAACACTGAGATAGTAAGAAAATTATATTCTTGTACAAGATTCTTTCTTATTAGCAAAACTACTTGTATGATAGGGCAGAGGTAGTTAGTTCTTTAAATCTCAGTGAGTATAGGAAAAATTCAAGGACATCCAATTCAGTTTCTTCCTTATGTTCAAGTGCCCTGCAAACTGCATTCACAACTGAATACATACTAAATCAAGGGCACAAATTCCGTAAGGTTTTGTCATAACCACCTGTAACAGGAACTATAAACACTGTTAAGATAAGCAGAAAGAACTGCTCTGCTCACCCTGATTCTCTCTATGTAGACTGTGCTTCCATCCCTTCCCTAATTCTCTTTATGTAATAAATGATAACCTATGTAAATTATAACTTGGAGAAAAATATCAGCAGCAAAATACCCAGAATGCAGTTTTGTTCTAGTTAAGTGATCATTGCCTGGCTCTTAGCTCTAAGATCATCCTGTGTAGTAGTGTCATAAAAACACTACAGTGTCTGTTACATTACTACATATTTGAAAATTCACCACTAAAGAATACTGAAGGAATAATACGAGGATTGTTCATATTGTTTAGTAGAAATGTGGGCCTCCTGCGTCTCTCTCTACACACAGAATAGGAAATGCATTTCAATAATCCGAAAAAGTCCCTGTCAGGTGAGATCATGAAGCTATCACATGGTCTGGGATAGAGGCAAGCATGACGTCCCTTCTGTTTCAGTTACAACGGGGTCACCTGGACCCTAACACATTGCAATACAGATTTAACAGTTCTGATTTACAGTCAAGAAAGTTGAAAATGCCTACTGATAATTTGTTTACATTTCTGTCTACAAGGAATGAACTGTGGTACAATTTAGCCACTAACTGCCATGTCTTTAAAATAAAGTTTGTGGAGATCACAATGTTCTGAGACAAAGCTCACCTCTTACCTCCTCTTTCTACACAGCTTCTGCACTAGCTAAGGAGAGGGCTCAAACTATATATATCCAGGCTGTGTCCACCAGAGTCCATTCATAAAAACTACTATTCTTTCTTAAAGGGGCACTTCACCATTTTATCTCGTACTTGAAACTGTTCCCATGAAACCGACTTTTTACTCTAAATATTTGTTCCATCAGCTTCCCTGTGAGGCCTCCTACATATTTCTTCACTAGATGTGCAATTCTTCACACAAGCCCTCATCTTAACATTTTCCTGTGGGCCTTGGCGGCTCCTAGAACTGTTTTGTGCTAATTTCTTGTGTTTATTAGTGAAATTTCTATGTAAGCCTTGATTCCACAGAGCAGGCAGATTTTCTTTTGTTGGTCTACAAGTTACTTATTTAATTGCTAATTAAATATGCACATTTGGTCTACAAATATTTCTTATCCACACTCTTCTGAAATTCTATCGGGAACACATGACAAGTTGGTCCAGATTCGCAGATGACAGCTGCAGTTTTAGGGGCACACAGTCTGGGGCTGGCAGGGCTGGCAGCCTTCAGCTTTGTGTCCATCAGATCAAAGAACAAAAGGCAGTGCTTCCTCCCTAGACCTTCCTTAGCACTAGAGGAAGGCAGGCTTGACACAAAAGTCCCATCAGAAAGGAAGCCCTGCTAAAGCCAGTCAGAGTTCCCGGTAAGACACACCAGAAAGCTGACCCACCTTGGAGAGCTGCCGCCTGAGGCTAAAGCGCTGGACCATGGTCGTGAAGATCTCCTAACAAAGCGATCTACCCAGCCAGGGTATCTTTTTCTTCTTTTATTAAAACACAGCTTCTTGGGGAAGCCTCTGGCGGCACATTTGAAGGCTGACAGAGTTCGATGGATTCCCCAGGAGTCTCAGCAAACTTGGAAGCACTTCATTGTTCTGCGGAGACAGCACAGCCTAGGAGAGGCAGGCGGGGCGGATCCCCAGCCCAGTGCCAGGCTCTCCCCGCACTTCCTGTATCAGCTGGAGGGTCCAGCCGTAAGGACCACCCCTTCCCCTCCCGCCAACCTTCAGGCAGGGTGCCGGGTGCCACCTGAGCCTCGGGTCTTAGCTCTTGAGGCCAAGGCTGGAGGTGGGTGGCGCCGGCTAGTATCACATCATCTGCTGCCCTGTCCTGGAGTCCAGGGCTCAGCTTGCACCAGGTAATCCCAGAGAACGGGAGGTGGGAGTAGTGGGGGAGAAAAGGAGGTGGGAGAGCCAGCCTCTATCAGCTCCAGCTCTAAACGGAAACTCCTCCCAGCTGACTCGCAGCTGTGTGGCTTTGTCTAGCATAATTGGCTGAGCCTTTCCTCTTATTCACTGGGAGGCTCCTGCGGGAAGGAATGTCAGGTGCAGGGAGCATACTTGGATGGTGACTTTAACTTCAAGCTCAAGTTAAAAGCTAAGGTGGCAAGGTAGCCCCCAGAGTTAAATGTTCTCTTGCTGGCACAAAGTAATTTTTAAAAACTGGCACACATACCAAATAAACCAGTTTAAAGTGAATCAATACAGGTAATTGTTGTCAGTCTTCTTCCAAGTGAGGACAGAGCTTGTGGGCATCCACTGGTTCTATGCTTGCCATGTCCTCCACTGCTGTGAGCAGGGTTAGGTCCTGTACTAGGGTTGTACCCTTTGTTGGCCTGAACACCCTATGTACAATCAGAATTCACATCTGCTGTCCCACTGACTTCTCCCAACACCCTTCTCAGGTTTGTGCTAGTGTCAGAACTTTTCAGATAAATCAGGAACCTTTTCTAAGACCTCAATATAATTCTGAGGAAATGAAGAGTTGTTATATTCTTCAGGCAAGAAAAGTGAGAAATTAATTTGAAAACAAATGCTCTTCTTTTACTTGCTGTCCTCTGCACTGGCTTTCAAATACGAACAAACTGTATGCAAGATGAACAATATTATGAACAACAGGATGCAAGATGCCTTCACCTCATCCTACTTAATAGGGTCTTTGGCATCACTGACAAGTTACATCAAATTCAAACAGCAGGATGCCAAGGTAGGCTCCAAAAGCTTATTGCACACAAAGTGAATATAAAACTGCCTCTTAAAAACTATAAATAGAAAATAGGTTTGTATTGCTTAAACAACAACAGCAACAACAAAAACTTTCAAAGTTTGAAAGCAACAACTGAGATCAACTATGACTAAATAATTATGACCATATTTATGGTGCAGAACATGCAAATGTAACCTAACACTAAAACTAACAGATGAAAACAGCAGTTCTCAATCTGTGGGTCTCAACCCCTTGGGGGGGGGGGGTCAAAGGATTGCTTAAGACCATGAGAAAATACAAACATTTACATTACAATTCATAGCAGTAGCAAAAAGAAAATCATTTTATGTTTGGGGGTCACCATAACATGAAGAACTGTATTAAAAAGTCACAGCATCAGTAAAGCTGAGAACCACTCGATTAAAACAATTTCAAGTGCAAAGTTGTCTAACAGTAAATTTGAGCTTTTTGTTGTTTTTAAAATGGTTAAGTGGAGGTGTCAGTACTACCCTTTTCTTCTCACAGAAAATGAAATAGGGTCCGAAGCTGAGCTTGGTGACCCACACCTGTAATCACAACATACAGGAGATGGAGCAGAGGATCATGAGTCTAAGGTTAATCAAGACTATACAGGGGGCCCTGTCTCAAAGAAAAAAGTGTGTGTGTGTGTGTGTATGAGAGAGAGAGAGAGAGAGAGAGAGAGAGAGAGAGAGAGAGAGAGAGAGAGAGAGAGAGAAGAGAGAGAGAATATCACACATGTATGGTCAGGAAACACAGGAATCTAAAACTAAGCCTATATTATGGCTATAAGATTCTTTCTATTCAAAAATAAGGAGAAATGGAAGCAAGAAAAAAATGTCAAAAGATAATAGACAGTACACATTAAGTATTAATTATGAACTGAGGAGAGGAGGCTGAATAGATTTAGTTCTGTAGTAGAGCACCCAGAACTGAGTAGAACTGGGCTAATAAAAAGAGAAAAAGAATCACAACTGAACTGATGGTAGGAGTATAAATGTGTAACGTTCTAGAATTGAAGAGGACTTAGGTTAGGTAGATCAAACTTGTTTGATTTTCTTGTGGAAACTCATTCCTTTTACTAGTAAAATAAAGTTTAATTATTTGTTGCAACTAATTGTGTTAAAATATCATTATCAATGAATGTTACATCTGGCCCTTCATTAAAAAAAGATAATTTAAAACAGAAAACATCCTTAATTACCTAAGTCATTAGGGAAAAAAGTTACAATCTCTAAATGTGGCTTATTTTGAAGAATCAGAAGCTTTTTTTCTGATGAATAGACAAAGTTAACAAAATAAAAGCAAGAAAGAAGCATAACCTAAACAAAAGTCCACAGCTTTATAATTTCTCTCTCACATTCTAGGAGTCAAATAACAATGCCTTTGTTTTTGTAGTTTGTTAAAAAAAATTGACAACACTTTACAATCTCTATGGAAAAAGACAAGAATCCTTCATAGAGTGACAAAGGTCATTTGCCCTTTGTGAACTAGTTAAAGGTATGCACTCAGTTCCTGGAGCCATACACACATTAACTATGCGAATGACCATCACAGTATTTAAATACATTCTGAATAGTTCACAGATGTAGAAAACCATAGAGTCCATAACTAGAACAGAGTTCTAGTCATGACTAAAGAATATGAGCATCAATCACTTAGCAATCTTGTTTTCTAGTTGTCTTTGATATTTTGGCCCTAACTTCCAATATTTTCTCATTATTTGTCAAATAATCTATTTCTAAAGCTGGTAAATAATTGTGTATATTATCAGTTTAGGTGAAAAATCTTTTTTATATTTTATTTATTATCATGGTAGAAAAAAATTATTCCTTCTTGTTTGTTTTTCAAGACAGGGTTTCTGCGGCTTTAGAGTCTGTCTTGGAACTAGCTCTTGTAAACCAGGCTGGCCTCGAACTCAGAGATTCACCTGCCTCTGCCTCCCGAGTGCTGGAATTAAAGGCGTGCACTATTACTGTCCAGTCTATTCCTTTTAAATCAATATCTGTAACACCACACTAGAAAAGTAACATGTACTTTTTTTTTCCTATTCATGTATAAATGTATAACAAAATGAAACTGAAGACTAGATGGGCATGGCACTTGCCTTTAGTCCTACCTAGCATTTGAGGAGGAAGGCAGGCACATCTAGGTGAGTTCAAGGCTAACTTGGTCTACATAACGAGTTCAGGAACAAGTGAGAACTTGAATTTCCACATTCCACATTCTAAGTAACAGCTGAGTTTACCTAAAGCCTGGCGCACCTAAAAGTACTTTAGGTAGGGTTTCCTCCCCTCTTTGGTAACCTGTCTTAGAACAGTTATATGAAATAAATTGTATTCTTCCAGTTACACTGTGGGTTTCAATCAGCTTTTATGATAATCTAATAGGAGTAACTACCAATTACTCAATAAAGTTGTAAGAATTTAATAAGACTTTATTACGCAATACTTATCATTATTTCAGAGCAAGCACTTCGGATACCAGACATTAGGAAATGGAATGTAGCACACCCTTTACAAAGAAGGGTACAATCTGGGATGGTATTACACAACAACAGTGCTACTAGGGATAAGAGGCATAAAGAATGATGAAATTTGGGATAGAAAAGTCTGGAGGTCTGAGTCTTCAAGTTTTTTCAAGAATTATGTAAATGAGCAAAGATAAGAACACTCATGAGACAGCTTGTGTTGGCATAGGTCTGTGATCCCAGCACTAGAGAAACTGAAGTAGGAGGGTCAAGAGCTCAAGACCAGTCTGGGCTATGTGAGACTATGTCTTAAAAGAAGAGGAGTGGTGCCCCACAAAAATAGACAGGCATGAAATGGACTGTTACATATTTGTACAATGGGAATGTAAACACTAAAAAAATTTAGTTGCTAATTTTAAATTTGAACATACATATAAACTAATTTCTAAAAACTGTTGGGAAAGAAATATGATTCTTTACTGTCTGGCTTTCAAGCAAGATAAGAGAAAATCAGCTTCCAAAAATCCTCATCAACAATGCTGCCAGTTTTAGGGTTTCTTATGTATTTTGGTTCTAAAGTGACACAGATTTTTGTTATCTAAAAACTAATTTGCTGAAACAATCTCATAATAGGTGAGAGATAAGATACTTTATCTAGCTGAAGTAAATAAACTTCTGTAGTTTGTAAAAAGCCAAGTAACTGTCAGTGTAAAACAGCACTGAAAGTAGCACAATTCATTAAGTAATAAGAAGTTAAATTATGTTCATGGCCCAAACCAAACCAAACCAAACCAAACCAAACCAAACGAAAACCACGTCCCTGGTTCAATCTGTAGCTTACTAGCTATAGCAGTTGACTTGAAGAGCAGCCACACTTGCCAGGTAAAGTTATCATATTAATGATCCCTTCATGCTCTTTAAGATACATTAAAGCAGTCTGATATTTTTGTTTTTAATAAAAGCAATGCTTGATGATGGGCATGGTAGCACATGCATTTAATCCCAGTACTCAGGAGGCAGAGTCAGGCAGGTCTCTATGAGTTTGAGGCCAGCCTAGTCTAAACAGCAAGTTCTGGAACAGCATGAATTACATAGAGATATCTTGTCTTATAAAACCCAATAAAGTAAAATAAAATAAAAGCAATGCTTGAAGTTCTGTTTCTCCCCTCTCCAAACCTCATAACATGCGATTACCTGATGTGAATGGATAAAAGGAAACAAGGGAGAAGCAGAAAGCAGTTTCATAAGATACTGGTGCACACACACACACACTCACACACAGCACATACAATTATATATATATTTCCTAAGACACTGTAGCTTTCTCTTATCCATTGGTTCTATCTGCAAACTCCCTGATCCTTCTACTTAAATTTTACAAGTTCTTCTTTTCCATTGTAAAAATTAACTATTATTTTTGTTATTTATTTCTCATTTATAAATGGATACTTATGATTTAAAATATGTTTATGAAAATTTAGAAACTATATCAGGCTTAGTGGGGTACCCAAGTTATACCAGTACTGAAGAGGTTGACACAGGAGGATTACTGCCTATTCAAGACCAGCCTGATTTATTCAGACAATTAGAAGACAGCCTTTGCTATAGAGAACCTGTCTCAAAAAAATGAAGAGCCAGTAAATAAATAAAATTTCACAAAATTTAGACAATCAGGAATATAGAACAAGATAAATTCACTCATAAACCAATTAGAATATTGTAGTGATTTGCTAAATTTTCATTGGGGTTTTTAAATTTTTTTAAATCTGCAATTAATTTTTGAAAATTTAATTGTTATAATCACCATTATCCATATCCTTTATTATGAATCTGTGTATGTGTGTACTTACAAAATCATACAGTGTTATCTGTAGTCACAATTTGTTGGCTTGGCTTTTAAACCCACTTTATACTGCTATCTTCTCTAATTCCCTCCATCCCCAGTTCTTGCAGTATAAGCCAGGCTGACTAGCCCAGTCTTGCAAGTCTGTACCCTCCTACCTCATCATCCCAAATTGTGGGATTACAATCATGTAACTGGTTTGATAACCCTTTTTGGAAAAAAAAAAAAAAAAACCTTAGTGGTCTGGATCAATTGGGGAGGTTAGCCACAGATAAAAATAATTTTAGATAAAGAAATAAAAGAGATCTGTTATACAACATGATGCTTAAAGTTAATAATAATAATTATTTTTCTGTAAAATAGAATTTTAATTGATCTGTTAAAATAGTAGCTGTGGTAATATGTATGTTAATAAGCTAATTTTATCTATTCCACAATGTTTATCCATGTATATATATATATATATTTCAAAACACCAATGTATATGATAAAATGTGTAATTTTTGACAATTAAAATATAAAACATTGAGGCTAGGTGGGGATGGCACATGCCTTTAATCCCAGCACACGGGAGGCAGAGGCAGGCAGATTTCTGTGAGTTCAAGGCCAGACTGGTCTACAAGAGCTAGTGCCAGGACCAGCTCCAAAGCTACAGAGAAACTGTCTTGAAAAAGACCAAGGGAAAAAAATAGAATGTTGAAAAATAAAAATCCAATTTATTCTTAAGCCATTATTCTTAGTACATATGGTCTACACATTTTACATTTACCACTTTCTCATACTACCAAGTATCACATAGCATGGGCAGAGTAGTCTGTGTAGCTACTCTGAATGACCTCTCGAGTATTCCCACACTTCTGCTAATACAAACAACACTGCCTATACCAGTCTGCATAACAATTTTCTTCAGGGCTGATACTGAGATAGAATCCTACAACAATTTAGTTTTTCCAGAAGCCCCATCTACTTCAGTTCCTCAGTTCAGTGCTTCTCAACTCAGTCATCTCTGGAAAACTGATCCATTGTGTGCAGTATAATGAGTACAGTTCTTATACGATAGTGTGTGCTACTTGGCTCCCTACTTTTACTTGGTTTCTCATGCATTAAGGTTGCTTCTCATACAAACTAAAAATGAGCACTTTGTGGGTTGAAGTGATGTGGTTAAGAGCACTGGCTGCTCTTGCAAATGACCTGGGTTCAGTTCCCAGAACCCACACAGTAGCTCACAAACATTTAGAACTCCAGTTTCAGGGGATCTGATGTCCTCTTCTGATTTCTGTGGGCACCAGGCATGCATGTGGTGCGCATATATACATGTAGGGAATACACTTATACACATAAAATAAAAATAAATTTTTAAAAATTTAAACAACAGGGGCTGGAGAGATGGCTCAGCGGTTAAGAGCATTGCCTGCTCTTCCAAAGGTCCTGAGTTCAATTCCCAGCAACCATATGGTGGCTCACAACCATCTGTAATGAGGTCTGGCGCCCTCTTCTGGCCTTCAGGCATACATGCAGACAGAATATTGTATACATAATAAATAAATATTTAAAAAAATTAAACAATAAAGAAAAACACTTTGAAGGAATGTCTCATATTCTCCATTCCTCAACTGTACAGTGCCATACTGGATAACTAATACTTATGGAATGCTGGGAAACTCTTAAAAGAAGATATGTGATGATTATTATCTTATGCTTTTATTACAGCAAAATGAATAATATAAACTCTAAAGTTGTATTATCAGTAGTTTCTATTTCATTTTCTGTTTGTAGATATGAACTTCACAAAGGAAAAAAATGAAATGGTGTACATAGGCTGAAATAATTCCTCTATAATTTCTTTTACTCAGAAATGTTGTGCTTGCTAGTTTTATGTGAACTTACTGGAGAGGAGGTGATGTGAGATTCCCCTCTGTATGCTGTACCATTGGTTAAAGAATAAAGCTGCTTTGGCCTACAGCAGGACAGAATTGAGTAAGGCAGAAATTTCAAGTAGAGAGAAGAAAGAAGGTGGAGTCAGAAACAGAACCACCGAAAAAGAAAGAGCCCACGGGAGCTTGGTGAAACCTTGCTGGTAGGCCACAATCTCGTGGTGATGCACAGATTGAGAGATGGGTTAGTTTAAAACGTAAGAGCTAGCTAGCAATACACCTAAGTGATTGGTCAAACGTTTTAATTAATACAATTTTTGTGTGATTATTTTGGGTCTGAGCAGCCAGAAATTAGCAAGCAGCTTCCAAGTACAAGGAGGGAGCTTCAACTGAGAAAATGCCTTTATAAAATTGGGCTGTAGGCAAGTCTGTATGGCATTTTCTTAATTAGTGATTGATGGGGAAGGCTCAGTCCATTGTGGATGAGGCCACCCCTGGGCAAGTGGTCCTGGGCTCTACAAGAGAAAGCAGGTTGAGCAAGCCATGAGAAACAAGCCAGTAAGCAACATTCCCCCACAGTCTCTGTATCAGCTCTGCCTCCAGGTTCCTGCCCTGTTTCAGTTCCTGTCCTGATTCCCTTCCATGATGAACAGTATTGTGGAAGGGTAAGACTAATTAATCCCCTCTCCCAAGATGCTTGGTCATGGTGTATCATCACAGCAATAATAACCCTAACTAAGATAAATATATGGTGTAGGAGGTCCTGCTTTTGTGTTGCTTTCATTGGTTAATGAATAAAGAAACTGCCTTGGCTTAGTTGATACGGCAGAACTTAGATAGGAGGGAAGACAGAACTGAATGCTGTGAGGAAGAAAGCAGAGTTGGAGAGCCACCATGGAGCCACTAGAGTCAGACATGCTGTATTTTTTCCCGTAAGCCACTGCCAAGTGGCAATATACAGATTATTAGAAATGGGTTAAATCAAGGTGAGAGTTAGCCAATAAGAGGCTATAGCTAATGGGCCAAGCAGTAATTTAATTAATACAGTTTTTCTGTGGTTATTTCAGGGCTAAGCTGGGCGGCCAGAATGAACAAGCAGGCAGCTCCTCTTGCAACAAATATATACAGGAAAAAAGTTCTTGGGCAATATTGATGTTTTAATACATTAGGGAGAGTAACATCTTTAAGATGGCATATGAGGAAGCCATGGGCGAGCCACCATCCACAGATTCAGAGCTTAAATAATCTTAGACTGTAAAGTCACTAGATTTTCTAGAGACCAACTTAGTTCTAACATTCAGAACACTGTAAAAACGAACAGTTTTTCAAGTAAAAAGAATAGGAAAACCTCTGACATTTGGTTTGCCTGTTCACAAATTTCCCTTCCAGATAGAAGAGGAAACCCTCAGATGGGATTTAGAGTACATTATCCCAACATACACTACTATGCAGGTTATAATACTCTATTATCAGAGTGCCTTCCCCACACCTGGAGAAAAGCAGTACCTTCATCTCTGAAGATGAAGCACAGAGAAGGATGTGAACAAGCAGGACTTGCTAAGGGTATTCTAGTTTGGTACCATTATATCACAGTCTTTATCCAATCCTAGGACTCCACCACTATCCACTTCTAAAGCCTGACATTAAAAGCACACCAGGCTTGCTGGGCAGTGGTGGTACACGCCTTTAATCCTAACACTAGGGAAGCAGAGGCTGGTGAATCTCTGTGAGTTGAAGGCCAGCCTGGTCTACATAGTGAGGTCCTGGACATCCAGAGCTACATAGTAAAACCCTGCCTTAGGGGGAAGAAAAGGAAAGAAAAGAATAGAAAATATTAACAAACTAGCTTAATCATCCATTTGGGTTTTCTTTTCTTTGGGGGAGGGTAGATCCAAAGTGATGCAAAATAAAAATTATGCTACTTAAATCTGTATACTTTTCTTACTCTGAAGGGTACAGAAAAGATGTTTTTCTTCCTACAGGGTGACCCAAATCAGTGTGGACCTTGACTAACATCTGGCTTATTACCTAAAGTACTATTTTGTGCTATATGACTTAAGCCACTGGCAGAAAGGGCACAAGAATTTTGAAGCCAGTGGAAAAGGGCAAACTAGCATGTTAGAATTGCAGTTTTGAAAGATGCCAGGAGAAAGCAAGAAATCAGAAAAAACTTGAGAAGCTCCAGCCTGCCTAATGGAAAAAGCCTTCTATGCAAGAAATTTCCCAAACACCACATAAGAATGGTTAGAGTTCTGGCAATTTTATATCTTTAGTAATCTCTCTCTCTCCCTCACTCTATCTTTAGCAATCTTTCTCATTCTATCTCTTTAGCTATCTCTCCCTCCCTCTTCCTTCTCTTCCTTCTCCTTTGCCCCCTCCTTCCCTCCCCCTCTCCCCCACCTCTTTGGGTCTCACTGTGTAACAGCCCTGGCTGTCCTGAAACTCACTCTGTAGACTAGGTCGGTCTCAAACTCACAGAAATCCACCAGTCTCTGTCTTTGGAGTGCTGGAATTAAAGGTGTGTGCCACCATCACCTGCCTACATTTCTTTCCTTAAAAGTCTAGCTTGTCTGATTCCACCCTAGGTATATGGACTTTCTTTGGGTGGTGATGACATATTACCTCCTGGCCCTTATCTGTTTATCCAATCAGTAGAATCAAAATTTCTCAAGACAAAAACTTCCTTCCATTATTAGTCACACAATACAATGTACCAACTATTTATACTGCATCTATACTGTGTTAGATATTCTAAGAGGAAAGGATTTCAGTACACAAGAGATTGAAGCTGTATGCAAATGTTATCTATACCATTTATGTAAGGGACCCAAACACCTACAGATTTAGTGTCCATGAGAAATGACAGGGGGCTGGAGCCAATCACCCACAAATATCAAGGAACAATTGTAGTACATTTTCTATCATTAAGCTTTGGTTTCCCTCCTCTCCTCTCTTCTGTTATGTTTCACCTTCCTCATCTTTCTCAATGTGATAGTCTGGCTATGTAGTCCAGGCTGACCATGTAGCCCAAGATGGCCATGAACAATCACACACCTCCAGCTTCTGGAGTATAAAGACTATAGATCTATGCCACCACACTTAGCAATCTGTTTTTTATCTCTCCTTTTCAATTAAGCAGTCATATTCACTTAACTTATATTATCATTTACTAAAATTTTTGTATTGTTCTTTGAGAGTTACTCTGCAAATTGCGATATACAATTTTAATTTCTTATGTTCTATCTTAACAATACCCCCAGATAACTAAGTCTTTAAAAACAATGTAACTTTACTGGATATAGTAGCGCATCCCTTTAATCTTAGTACTCAGGAGGCAGAGGCAAGCAGATCTCTGAGTTTAAGACTACCCTGGTTTACACAGTGAGTGCTAGGTCAGTCAAAGATACATAATGACACTTTATCTCAAAAAGAAAACAAATGATGTAATTCTTTTAATGACCCATTTACTACTGCATGTGTTTTATTTCTACAATGTTTTAAAACGATTTTAAAGATTCACTGCTAAAGAAATACACAGGAGGGATGGAAAGATAGCTCAGTGGTTAAGAGCACTGGCTGCTGTTCCAGAGGACACTGGTTTGATTTCCTCTACCCACATGACAATTCACATCATGTTGTACACAGAAATACATGTGTTTTACAACAGAGTGGCGCTCCAATGTGGTAACTAACACCACATAAAACCTAAGAGGGCTTAAAAAGGAATTCTAGACACAAATATAGAGTTCAATAAGCTTTTTGCTGTTTGCTAGGGCATGCTGTAGAGAGATTTCCTGATTCAGCAATAGCAGCAGTAGCAGTAGCAAAAAAAAAAAAAAAAAAAAAAAAAAGCTGCGCTTTTTTAAAACACAGCTTCCTGGGCTGTGCCGCCAGTACGAACTCCAGCTATACAGCATTTCAATGGCTTTTGTGGGACCGGATGTTTGTGTGCCTGCTTGGGATCAAGAAGAAAGTAGCTGAGACCATGCCCTTGGCTCAGCTCTTCCTGCCTGGGCAGACAATGGAATCAGGCTTGGGCAGGCGGGAGAGCATGGCGGATTTCTGCCACCATATGGAGAGATGTTTCCAGGCTACGCAGTGCTCTGCGTAGTAGATTTGGCTGTAACTCAAAAAGAAAGAGTTTATGTGCCGCATGCTCAGTCTCAGAGTTAAAAGTGCTGAGTGCAGCTCCTACCTGGTGGCCCCAACTAGCAGAAATGGTACATCCACCATTTTGAAATTGGACAAAGGTGGAGCCAACATCCAGAACAGCCCACCACTCCGAGGCTCAGAGGCACAACTGACTCAGAGGCACAAGCAGCTCTGCCATGTTGGAATAGGCAGGGCAAGTCTGCAGTACCTGTTTTTGACCTAGGAATGTCACAGCTTAAATTCTTAAGCGCTTAGTGATTTAAAAGTGCAAAGCAAAATTGTTCCTGGACAGTAAAGATTACAGACAATGCAACAGAAGAGATTCAGACATAAAAGACCTCTAAATGGGTCATAGTGTTACACATATGTAGGCTTGGGAGAGAGAAGAAAAAGAATATAGAGAAAAAAGTTAGGGCTGGAGAGATGGCTCAGCCGTTAAAGGCGAGGCTCACAACCAAAAATATGAGAAAAAAGTTAATGCCTTTAAGAAAACGGTAAAGTCTTTAAAGAGACAGAGTACAGATAGTTATAGATTAAAAGAAATAAAGAAAAAATAAGCCACGTAAAAATGGAAAATTCACAGAGTTTGGATTCTGTATATTATTGTATTTTCTTTCATTTTTTGACTGTGAGGGAGCTAAATACAGAGAGACATTTCATTGTGTGGTCTGCTAAGCTAATCCAACATGTGTATTATAAAGCTATCTTGACTTCAGAATTTGGATCTAAGGATATGATGCTTTGGAAAAGAGGTTCTTCTTTTGTTTTCACAGAGGATGAGACGCTGTGGATTGCTTCTATCCCAATATGGTATGATAGACCACGCCCTCCTGAAAGGTTGCCGTGAACACCTTCAGAAAATTATTTCACTCAACTGCCGACTGAGATGAATCTAGCACACAGGTTATACCATGAAAACACCTGAATAACAGCGCCCCATTCAGCATGAAGCAGTTTGGAGAGAAAAAACTGCGCCCATATTCCCAAATATTGTTTATAAATGTTCTTTTACATTTAAAGGGGGATATGATATAGAGATGAATAATTTGCATTGGTATAAATCTTGATTTATTGATACAATTTTAAGGTCAATTTTGTTATATGTATATGCATATTTCTAATCTTGATTAAGGTATTGTGATTGTGTAGTTTATTTAAAAATGTAATGCATAGGCCAGGCGGTGGTGGCGCACGCCTTTAATCCCAGCACTCGGGAGGCAGAGGCAGGCGGATCTCTGTGAGTTCAAGACCAGCCGGGTCTACAGAGCTAGTTCCAGGACAGAGAAACCCTGTCTCAAAAAAAACAAAAAAAAAATTAATGCATAATTAAGAAGTATAGGTTGTTAATGTATAATCATCAATAATAGTCAAGCTTGTCATGTTAATTAGATTTTCTAGATATATAGAGATATATTTCAGTTAGATAGGCATTCTTCATATCTATCAAAGACTATAGAATATGTAGTCTTTTAAAACTACATTTTAAATGTTTTAGTAACTTAGGGCTTTTCACGACAATGAGACATATCAGCACCAATATACTTCAATAGGAAGATAGGCATTGATAAAGCTCCTTAAGAGTTGATTAGCCATTTGGGCAAGAACTGCTCTTGCCTGGACTGTTGCATAATAAACTGGACACAAAGAACTCCAGAAAGAAGACTGCTTAACTTGCCTAAAGGTAAGATGATCCTTTGGGGTTCCTGCTTCATGAAAGAGTCTGCTAGACATTCTGCAGGACACAGAAGAAAGTGACTGAACTGTCTTTGAATTTTCCTGCTTCATGGAAATGTCTGCTGGATACTATGGGCCTGTAGGCCGAAGATGGATGCCCCCCAATGGTACAGAGGAACTTGTAATATTATATCCTTCTGGAATCTTTGATAGATTTGAAGAATGGTTAGTTATACTATTCCTTTGTAATGATAAAATATCAAATAGATATAAATATTGTAACTGCAATTCTTGCTTTATATCTGTTTTGCTATATGTAATTTTACTATGTTAAAGTTAAAGCCTTTCTTTTTTGTTTAAACAGAAAAAGGGGAAATGGTGTAGGAGGGTCTTCTGTCTATGTGTTACTTTTATTGGTTAAATAAAGAGACCTTTTGATAGGGCAGAAAATTAGGTGGGCTAAGTAGACAGAACAGGATGCTGGGAAGAAGGCAGGCAGAGAGAGCAGCCATGAAGGTAGCCACCAGGTCAAGTATGCTGAATTTCTCCTGGTAAGCCACAGTCATGTGGTGATACACAGATTTAATAGAGATGGATTAATCAAGATGTAAGAGTTAGCCAATAAGAGGCTAGAACTAATGGGCCAGGCAGTGTTTAAATGAACACAGTTTCTGTGTAATTATCTCAGGGCTGAGCTAGCTGGGCAGCGGGACACAGCCTTCCGCTCATCCTACTACCCATGCAGGCAAACAAATCCACACAGATGAAATAAAATAGGGAGAGTGGATTCACAAGCAAACGGAAAGTAGGATATACAAAATAAAGTAGTACTATGTATAATTTTAATTAGGATATTTGCTAAACTCCTATACAGGGCCACAGCCCTGTATGTCCAGGAATATGAGGCAGTGGCCACATTGCCAAGCACTGTGCAGCTTGTGCAGCACATATGACTCTGGCACAGTTCTAACCTAGTTAGTGCTGTACTCAGTAGGGGCTACAACTTTCCTTTTACTTAGCATGAGGAATTCCTATTTGGCTTAGTCTTTCCTCCTACTATAATGTTCCTATGATCAGAATGAATTTCTGCACTAGACAGGGTCTATTAACCTGGCTGCTAAGCCATCTTATTCTTTTAAAGCTGATCATATAAAACTATTTTTGTAGGTCCAAACTGCTCAACTATTGGTAATTTCATATTGTTCAAAGTTCAAGATGTAATGAAAGCCAGGCTTAAGGAAGAGATCACAGAAACAGCTCTAGCAGAAAGAAGTGAGAACATAGTTCAAAAGAAAACCCCTAGCCAGGAGGTGGTGGTGCGCACCTTTAATCCCAGCACTCAGGAGGCAGAGGCAGGAGGATCTCTGTGAGTTCAACCCCAGCCTAGTCTACAAGAGCTAGTTCCAGGACAGGCACCAAAGCTACAAAGAAACTTTGTCTCGAAAAACAAAAACAAACAAACAAACAAAAAACCCCACCCACACAATAAAGAAAAACCCTGAAGTCCATAAATGAATGACTTCTTTCACCAAACGAAGATTGAGAAAACCAAGCCCGAATATTAACAGTCAAAATGTAAAATATCATTTTATCATGGTACTCTCTAAAACAATGAAGAGAGAATTCAAGTTTAGGTATTTAGCAGAAAGAATCTAAGATAGAAGATAATCAACAAGTTACCTAGAAGTAATTAGTTGCTGCAGGAATACTGTCCTAGCTGCTTGAAGAACTAAAAGGACTCTAGACTTTAGTATCTCTACTTCAAAACTGTGATTCCCTACATTTCAAAGGCTGTACATTAGCAGAAATGTGGGAACTAACCTGGATTAATAACACTATGCGACATTTTCTATATTTTTTCACTCTAGGCACAGTGAAGACCCAAGAGCAAGTTTGTGCCAAAGCCCTTTAAAGCTGGTCATGGTGGCTGGGGCATGCCTTTAATTCCAGCACTCTAGAGGCGGGAAGATTTCTGTGAGTTTGAGGCCAGCCTGGTTTACATAGTAAATGAGGTCTAGGACAGTACAAAGACTCTGTTTCAAAACTAAAAACTAAAGTAAAAGAAAGGCTTCTCATCTTAGGTAATGGACTACACATGGGACTACTCAAATTATCTCAATTATTATCGAAATTTAACAGTGAAAAAGCATAAACCCACAAAGGCAAAGAGGACACAAAAAGATAGCAAAAGACAAGAGATGTCAGCGTCAGCAAGTTTTTTTTTTTTTTTTTCCCCTAGAGTCAGGTAAGTACTTGGCAGGGTAGCAGGTGTTATGGTAGAAAACAAGAAGCCAGCCAATCTGTTATAGTCTTATGTCGAGCACCGGAGGTTGCTTTAAAAGCAGGGCTGACTCAAATGATTAAACATATCAACTAATCATTTTAAAATAACTAAAGGTAATGTCCAGAGGTCTGCTATCGAATGAAATTGAATCAACAAACAAGAAAGATTCTAGGCAGACTCTAATTCTGCTGTGGGCTGGACTAAGGATAATGGAATTGGATTACAACAGAGAATTTCAGTATCTCTCCTGTTCTTTCAGAACCAGCATCCAGGCCCATTTGCAGCCTATCACTCAAACCCAAAAGTTAAGGGTTAAATGAAGGGGGGGGGGGAGAAAGTGCGGGGAGGTACCTACAGATACTGAAACTTGAGGGCTTGAAAATAAAAAAAAAAAGAAAAACAAACTGGCCTAATTATTCTATAACAAAAATCTACCAGTGTACAAAGCAAGAAAGAATTTCCTACACCATCTTAAAGGCCCTCTCAAATGTGAGGAGAAAACCATGGTTGACCAGATATTTGAGACAAGTTTATAACAAGAAAGTTTATAACA
Organism: Alexandromys fortis; assembly: GCF_014885135.2. Lineage (NCBI taxonomy): Eukaryota > Metazoa > Chordata > Mammalia > Rodentia > Cricetidae > Alexandromys > Alexandromys fortis. The sequence goes on from NW_026067943.1 coordinate 5,822,651, forward strand.
TGAAAGACTAAAACAAGATAGGAGTGGAGACATACACACTACAAGAAGCAAAAGAAAATATTCCTGAAAGACAAAAACAAATTTATAAAATAACAAGTTTGCTTTAAAAATAGACAGAGCCAGATGTGATGGTGCACATCTTTAATCCCGTACTTGGGTGGCAGAGGGAGGCAAATTACTGATTACTGAGCTTGAGGCCAGCCTGGTCTACAGAGTAAGTTCTAGGACAGCAAGGGCTACACAGAGAAATATTGTCTAGAAAAAACAAAAAGTCAGATGACCCTCCCTCCTATAAAAAAGAATCACTTGAGATTAAAATAAGTTGCCTTCTGATTTCTAAGCATGTATATACACACATCAAGTAAATAAATAAATGTAGTTTTTAAAAAAGTCTATGGTGAAATTATTTCTAATCCACAATTTAACATTAGCCAAGCTACCAATAAAGCGTGACAAAATACAGAAAATCAGAAATTGTTTTAATTTCTGCCCTCTTCTTTGTAAGCATTCTAGAGAACGTACTTTGGAACAAACCAATGAAGGCAGAGGATGTCATAAAGAAAATAAGGATTCTGTTATTTATTAACGGATTTTCAAAAAATTTCAGGACAAAAGGTTGCACCAATCTTACAGAGAAATCAATTCGGACTAGAAGAAAAGTGAGAGCTTCCAGAAATACATTTTCAAGAAAAAGACAAAACCAAGAAGAGACTATGATATTTTGAAACTACTGGAGAGATTTATAGATCTTAGAATTTGTAAATAGCTAATAGAAATTATAAAAAATTTAAAGTAATAACTCCATGGACAGTGACAACTACATAAAAGGAGAAAGAAATATATTCATATTGGAATGGCATTAACAGTATGCTGAGATTTAAAATTTAACTAAAACATGTATGTGGAGGGAGAGATTAAGAAGCTAACTTATCATTTTCAGTCAAATGAAATTAGGAACATAAGCTAAGCTCTTGAGAAAAAAATTCCAGAATAAAGTTAAACAAACAATAAGGATTTCTGAACAAAGTGGGGAGTGGATAAGAGAAATTCTCACTTTAATTTCCAAAACTCAATAGGGGCTTAATTCCTTTTTTTTACAAAACAATTTTATAGTGACAAATATATTAACAAAAATATACTTTCCCTGAAGTTAGATACACTGAAGAAAGACCTGTATGTGAGCATTCGGAAAACTAGATGGTAGTAAATAAGCCTGTGGAAATGTCTTCATAGGAAATAAAATAAAAACAATATATTCAGATACAGAAAGTGTCATGTTCCTAGTACTGATAAGCAAGTGAAGGATTTTTAACTAGTTGTTTTCACTAACCCTCTGAAATACTAAGGTGCATATGGAAACAAGCTTTAGCTTCTGGTTTCTACCTGTTCCCATGGCCAACATGCATCACAGCCTTAGGGGTACAGTTCAGTCTTCCTCTGTCAAGGCTTTTCAGAGTCAAAGCTGTTATGAATTTGTGTGCCAATCTATAAATCCCTACTCTGGTGCAGCAAATTCCAGTGACATAAAGCCATGAGCAAAACACAAAGAGCACACATATTGTCAGCAGCATGCAGATCCAAAGCAGGTGACACTGTGACCTACATTCTCCTCAGCTCTAATCAGCTTAGAAAACCTTTATTCCCAGGCTCACAAAGCCAACCTTCTGACAGAGAAAACAGCACTAGTCTGTTCTCTTTATGGTGAGAAAATCAAATTCAGAGGACACCATACAGTCCTTGAGACATACATTTCTAAAAGGATCAATTAATCTAGCGAATATATGGCATCTAAGGAAAATGGAAGATAGAGGAGCATTTTATTAAGGAGAAATGCTTTGACATAGTCACACTGACATAACAAACCTATGTACATCCCTATCTTCTGTGCTTTGTATCACCACAAAAGAGGACAGCCCTATGGAGCAGGCTATGGTTTCTACATGAAGTGTTTCCTATATGTCTGCTGCCTGGCCAATGGAAGATTAAGAAGACTGGAAAGTTTAGGAAATGGGATGTGGCTGCAGGAAATAGGTTATGGGGATAAGCCTTTGAGGTATATTATAACCCTGACCCCCTACTTTCTAGCTCCATTTTCATTCTACCATATAATAAGCTCCTCTGCCAGTTTCCTGTAGCCACAACATTCTAACCATACACACAGGGCTAAGCAAACATGGACCGAACTCTCTGAAACTATGAGCCAAAGTATTTCCTTTTCCCGTAGATTGTTTCTAATAAGAATTTTTCATGGCAGTGAGAAAAGTAACTCATTTGAATATTTCAGCCTAGAAGAATGTAATAGTTGTAAGCTGATGAAGTGGCTAACTGGGAAAGGTACATACATACCATCAAACATGGCCATTTGAGTTCAATACCAGGAACCCATGGTAGAAGGAGAGAAGTGACATCTGCAAGCTGTCCTCTAACCTCCACGTGTCGCATGTGCAGGTACATGTCTGCACTCATGCACAGACACACATAATGCACTTATAAATGACTTAATATGTTAAGTTAAATGTTAATTATGTTGACAGCCACTATAATTAGGAGAATATAATAACATCATTGATAACCTTAAAAAAAAACAGATGTTCTATCCTATGCTGTCAAAAGATCGTTTCAACATCCATTTGCACAGTGGCCTTATATACTGTGAAATTTTTGTTGTTGCTGTTAATAAACCATGTGAACTCTAGAGGATTATGTATGTTCTAATAGGTTTCCATTTGACTGGAGTTCTAGAAAACACATGCCCAGAGGATGTATGGGAAGGAGACAGGAATTATATTCTGTCTGAGCAATGCACTCCTCCACAGTTCTGTTTCTTCTGAAGAGCTGCTTAGAAGCATCATACTTAGAAGTTTTTCTTATCTCATGCTCACTCATGTTACTGCTATTCACTTGATGAAGAAATGTGCTAGAGAAATGGAAGTCTTCTCTGAGATCTTTCCCACAAAGGCAAGACTACTTAGCTAGTTTGGATGATTCTTAGTATCCACATTCACTGAGATAGAAGAATTTTGCCTCTGTGTTGACATGAGGAAGAATGGAGCATTTTATATACTAGGAAAAAAGAAAACAGCAACACACTCTGCTCAGGCTGCCACTCCAGCACTGTGCTCACATCCATGACACTCACATCAGTTCTTGGCTGGTGCTCAGAGTTTTCTTCTAATAGTTTCTATTCCAGCTAATCTTGATTTTCTGGCTTTTACAAAACAATTACCCCCCCCCCAAGGGAATGCACTAAGTGGTTTTTAAAGTGATACATTCTGAACATTAAAATAAGATTACAGAACTGAGTTGGTAGCATGCTTGCTTAGCATTCACAAGGCCCTGGGTTTCATCACTAGAAATGAATATGCTAGCTGTGGTGATGCATGCTGGTAATCACAGCATTTTGCAGGTTGTTACAGAAAGTCATCCTCAGCCTCACTGGGAGTTAGAGAGCAGCCTGAGCTAGAGATTAATTTTCAAAAATAATAATCAAACAAATAGATACAGAGCTATGTATATAACTTAGTGATATACAGAGGCACTAGATCAAATTCTCAGACCATAGGAGTGGGAAGATGAATTACAGAGTATTCTTAATGAAATAATACATGTCAGAGGGAATTAAAACAAAATGAAAGTCATTTACTAAATCATCTGTGCTATTAAATATTTAACTGGTCACTCATTCTACCTGGATTTTAGGTATGCTTTTCTTGGGGTATGGAGACCATAATGAAACAAGACAAATGATGAAACTCCAATAACGCAACTTACTAATATGCTTATTCTCTTGTACAATCAGTTCAACAGGCTTGCAGGAGTTTTATGACTTTTTCCTATGGGAAGATAGCTTAAAAATTTAGAAAGCACATTTTTGAGCAAAACGAAAGGAGTTCTAAGTAGAAGACATGCACAAAGACAGCAGTTTCCCAGTGTACTTAGAGGCAGCTCTTTATTTATAACCTAACTCTGGTGCTCAAGCACTCACCCTGTGAACATCTACCTAGCTAGGGTTGGGGAATCCTGAAGGATCCAGAGTCTAGCCCAGCAGTCTCGTAATAGTTATGGATATGTGGTTCCAAGCCTTTATTGGGTAAACTCTAGGCTAGAACAGACCTTCACGCAGCCTTCCCCCTCTAGCTGTTTGAAATCTGTTTGGGGATTGTGGTAATTTCTGTAACCACTAAGGCTTTTCATAATATCCAAAAATTCCTTGGATATTATGAAATTATTCTTTTCATCTTGGTCTAAATACTCATCACTATGCATCACAATATAAAATCAATGAGATGTGGAAAAACTTCCACATTTTTAAAAACTCTATCCTTTTTATTTAAATTTTATTATAAGGTATGTACAAGAAAAGGTCTATGTGTATTATTTGTAACTAAACATAGAAACTTGAGAGATATTTGAAGAGGGAGGTAAGTGAAATTCAGTGCTGTTAGTCTATAGAAATAATAACTTTCCTCTTTTTTGAGTATTAAATATCAAGGATCCTATCCATATTATTAAGGATTATGTTGGCTAGTTTTATTTAATTTTGACACAAGCTAGCCATTTTTGGAAGAGGGAACTTCAATCAAGTAAATGCTTCTACCAGACTGGCCTCTAGGCAAGCCTGTGAGGCATTTCATTAATTTCTGATGGATGTTGGGGGGCCTAGCCCATTGTGGGCAATGCTACTCCTAGGTAAGTTCTTATACACGATACTGCTATTGTCACCATCCAGGCAAATGCAAACCTGGACCCTTCCCTTGGAGACCTGGTAGAGGCAGAGTGGCCACCCCAGTAAGCTTGGTAGGTAGGACCCTGACTTTATGCAGGTGCAAGTGTCTCTTTAAAAGACAAGCTCCACATCTGCTCTCTCCTTCTGCCCTTCTCTGAGGAGGCAGGTCCCTGTCCCTTTCTCTCTTTTCTCTCCCCTAGTTCTCCCCCTAAAAAGTATTTAGCATGAGAACTTCACAGTACACTACTCAACTTACAAAAGAGCAGTTATTTCCTTGATAAACGTACAGGGCAATGGAAGAGGGAAATTATTTTAATCTCCCTAAGCTTACACTGTACATGAGGCTTCTGGCAATTTTTAATCATGAATGCATGTATCTCAGGCACCTGCACCCATACCACATGCACACAATATGATAAAAGTTTATGGAAACTTTATTATCTCTCCAAAATAAATCTAAAAATAAAATTGCTCTGGTTGAATTTATCAAAGTATTTGATTTAAAAAGCTTAAAAGTTTAAGCAGAGTATTCCCTTACATTACAAGATATGTTATTTTGATTGGTTTAATAAAAACCTGAAAATGGCTAATATAGTTAGGCAGGATTTCCAAGCACAGAGAACCCTGGGAAGAAGAACAGAGACACGAGGATGTAGAGGAAACATGACATGTAGGAGATGAAGTAACAAGCCATGTGTCATGTGGCATTGTGTAATTAACAGAATGGGTTAAGTTATAAGAGCCAGTAAGAAACAAGCCTCAGTTATGGGCCAAGCTTTCATAATAAGTCTCTGTCGTTTGTTTGGGGGCTGGCTGAAGGGACAGAGAAAGACTTGCTACATATTATCTTTTAGACCATATTTGCAGCGGTCGGATTAATAATCACCAAAGATAATAGGTATTTGAACAAGTTTAATAACAAAACCAGACTCACGAAACCAAGGTTCCAGCGGAGTAGCCGGCAGAGACAGGAGAGAAAGGGAAGGGGCGCGCAGCCTCTGCCCGCCCAATACATCAGTAAACATACGCCCGAGGGCAGCCCACCCCCAAGGGGAGGGCTTATCCCTACACATATTAAAAATTATTTCAAAATATTTTAAAACAGTCAAGTACAGGAAGTATGTTAAATTTCTAAACAAAATGCTCATGTTATTACAAGTCAAATACTTAAAGCAAGGAAGAGTGCAGAATGACATTTTGGAAAGCTGCCATAACTAAGCTCCGTAGAAGGCAAGCACGGGTATTCAGATTTCCAAGACAGGCAGTCAATTTCCTATTATGTAGGAAGAAAACTACCATGTTAAATTATTTACTATTCATAAGAGTCTGTAAAATTTAGGACTTAGGCCAATATTAGTTAAGAATTGATTCCAGCAGACTGGGGAAATGACATAGTTTGTGAAATCCTTGCCTTGCAAGCATGAAAAATTGAGCAGTTCCCAGTATCTATATGGCATCCCAGCAAACCAACCCTACCTCAAAAACAAAGTGGTCAGTGCCCGAGAAACAACACATGAGACTGTCATCTGTCCAACCCCCTCACACATGCACATCATGCACAAAAGATTTGTTCTATATTGTGTATATTTAAATTTTTATTTTTGAGACAGAGTTTCTTTACACAGACCTAGTTGTCATGTAACTTACTATGTAGATTAGGGTGGCTTTGAACTCATAGAGATCTACCTACTTCTGTCACCCAAGTTGAGGAGTTATAGATGTGGGCCACAAAGTCTGCCAGGCTGATAATTTTCAGAAGATGGTGGGCTGAGTAATAGTGGCGCACACCTTAAAATCCAGCACTTGGGAGACAGAGACTGGCAGACCTTTGTGAGTTCAAGGTAAGCCTGGTCTACTAAGGAAGTTCTAGGCCAGCCAAGGGCTACACAAAGAAACCCTGACTTGGAAAACAAAGACAAAAACAGTAAGAACAAAAAGACTTTGGGATTGTAGTAGGGTTAGCCACAAATGCATATAAAATATATGGAAGGCAATTAAAATCATCAATGCAGAGGTATGGGCAAAGCTACAAAAAATATTAGTTCTACATATAATGAACAGATGACCTCCAGAAAGTGAGGTATTCAAAAGTCCTAACACAGTTTTTTACAATTTCCAGTGGATGATTTTTAACTCTCTGGCACCCATATTTCCTAAAAATATTTAAGTTCAAATTAAATTATCAAATACGATTAAGGCTCTAGTTCAATAAACAAGTACAATCATTCCAATGTAAAAAATTCAGCTGGGGAATAGTGGCTCACACCTTTAACCCCAGCACTCGGGAGGCAGAGGCAGGTGGATCTCTGTGAGTTCAAGACCAGTCTGGTCTACAAGAGCTAGTTCCAGGACAAGCTCCAAAGCTACAGAGAAACCCTGTCTCAAACTGAGCCCCCCCTCCAAAAAAAATTCATCCAGCTGGGCATGGTGGAACATAGACCTGTGCACGTGCATTCTCTCTCCCCCTCTCTCTCTCTCTCTCTCTCTCTCTCTCTCTCTCTCTCTCTCTCACACACACACACACACACACACACACTCTCTCTCTCTCTCACACACACACACACACACAAAGATTTTAAAAAGAAACTTCCTTAAAATTTTTGGTTATCAAAGAAAAACATATATAGACCCACCTGGAAATTGGAAACAGACAAGAATGCCTGACAAAATTGGGAACATGGGGGCGGGGGGAGAACGAAGGGAAAAAGGGGAAGAGGAAGGTTCAGGAGAACTTGAGGGACTGGGATAGTCAAGATGGAGGAAGGACAGAGATAAGAGCAAGGAAAGATATCTTGATTGAGGGAGCCATTACAGGGTTAGCAGAAACCTGGCTCTAGGGAAATTCCCAGGAATCCACAAGAATGACCCTGCCTAAGACCATAAGCAATAGAGGAGAGGGGGCTTGATCTTGAGGTGCCCTGTAGTCAGATGGATGACTATCTTAAAAATCACCATAGAACATTCATCCAGCAACTGATGGAAACAGACAGAGACCCACATCGGAGCATTGGATTAAGCTTCCAAAGTTCAACTGAAGAGTGGATGGAATGAGAATATGAGCAAAGAGGTCAAGACCATCATGGGTACAACCACTGAAACCGTTTACCTGAGACAATAGGAGCTCACCCACTCCAAACGGACTGGGAAGGAACAACATAGGACCAAACTAGTCCCTCTGAATGTGGCTGACAGTTGCATGACTGGGGCAGACTGAGGGACCACTGGCAGTGGCACCAGAATTTATCCCTATTGCATGTACTGGCTTTTTGGGATGTATACCTTGCTCAGCCTAGATATAGTAGGTAGGGCCTTGGACCTTCCACAAAGCAATGTGCCTTACCTTCTCTAAAGATTTGATGGGGGTGGGATGGGGGTGTGTGTGGAGGGAATGGGAGGAGGGGAGAGAGTGGGAACTTGAATTAGTATTTTTTTAAAAGAAATTTCATAAATTAAAAAAACAAAACAAAACAAAAAAGTTGGTTCTAATACCTAGTTAGAGCCTCTTATCAACTGTGTGGACATGGCAAGACATTTCTACTTCACTTGATCCTTGTTTATTATTATTTATAAAATAAATTTATTGGGGCTGGAGAGATGACTCAGAGGTTAAGAGCATTGCCTGCTCTTCTAGGGGTCCTGGGTTCATTTCCCAGCAACCACATGGTGGCTCACAACCATCTGTGATGGGGTCTAGTGCCCTCTTCTGGCCTGAGGGCATACACACAGACAGAATATTGTATACATGATAGATGGATGGATATTTTTTAAAAAAATAAAATAAATTTATTATTTATTCATTATTATAAAATAAGTAATAATATTTGAAAGTCCAGTTGTTGACAAAAAAGGTCCATTACTACACCTATAGCCCTTCCAAAGCCTGTATTAATACTTTCTGATTTATAAAAACAAACAATCAAACACCCCAGCCACTAGAGATTATTACCTGGAAAAGAGAATCATGCAGAAGAGGCTTACTGAAGACAATTCCAGTGCAGAAAGAATGACACATTCTCATAGCCCTACCAGAGAAACACAGGAAGCAAGATTTTTGGCCTACTGGTGAGATCTGGCTATAGTGACACAAGGAGAATGGGATGCTTTGGGAGATCTGAGAGGCTAGACCAAAAATGCTGCCGAGTTGTCATCCTACCAACAACTGAAGAAATGCCCCCACCAGTACAATTAAGGCTTCTGTATTAATGGAAAATTCTACAGGAAAATACCCTTACATTTGTATCTTTCCTTCCACATGGTTAGCAAAACAACAGGGGAAAAAAAGCCCACAAATCAACAAAAGCATCTTTGTCCTGACTGCCAGGCTACCTGCCAATTATGGTAACAAGTAAACAAAACAAGTCAGCTAACAATAATTTGTTTTCTTTACATACACATTGCTTGGGGTGAAATACAAATTGTTTGAGGGGAAGTAGTAGTTATTATCTGGCAATTTTACTGTGACCTTTCAATTGTAAATAGAATAAAAAATTGGAAACATGGGTTTCCATTTCATCTAAGTTTCTTTTTTAAGAGTAATTATTAGTTTAAAACCATGTCAATTACTTAATAACAATTTTTTTACCTTTTTGTTGTTTTAGGAAAATTTGTAGTTCATTAAAATTTTTTTTGCCAATCTACTTCCTTCTAGCATCTTCAATAGCTTCTTAATTTACAATATATTGGCTACACTAGATATACAATAAAAAGCAGCCAATTACTATCTCTGCTATTGAAGATCCAGCAAGACTAATCATTAGCACTCTGGTCATGGACAAGTTTGAAATTTTCCCTAACCCTAATTACCTCATTAAAAATATTTTTAGATGTATTTATTCAGTGTTTTGTCTGCATGTATGCCCATGCACGAAGAGTGTGCCTAGTACCTGTTCAGGTGGGAAGAGGGTGTTGAATTCCCTGGAACAGGAGTAATGTGTAGTTGTAAGTTGCCATGTGACATGCCAGGAACCAAACCCAAATCCTCTGCAGCATCTCCTGAGCCATTTCTCCAGCCTCAATATACCCAATTTTAAAAAAAGTTATAGTCCTGTAAACAACCTTACAAAGAATCTTGCCAACTATATCAGGAAAGGCTCAATATTAAATGGTCTGTTAAAATTCAATATTGCCAGCCGGGCAGTGGTGGCACTCGTCTTTAATCCCAGAACTTGGGAGGCAGAGGCATGTGGCTCTTTGTGAGTTCGAAGCCAGCCTGGTCTACAGAGTTAGTTCGAGGATAGTTAGGGCTGTTAGATAGAGAGACCCTGTCTCAAAAAACAAAACAAAACAAAAAAACCCAAATAAACCAACCAACAAGCAATCAATATTGCCAAGGCAGGTTACATAGGTAAGAGTTTTGCCTTCATTGCCTTTTCTAACTACAACTCTGAAATGTTGTATTGTGGCTTATGTGAGACTTTAATAATGAATTCTCTTCCATACACAATGCAGAAGTACCTCCACAAAGACTGCTTATTTAGCTGGTTACCTCCCTAAATAAGACTTATATTTTAGATATTCTAAATAATCCTTTGCTAATTTAGAAATCTGAGCATGCACAACATCACTGCTCACATTTTACTGTAGTATTAAAAGTAACTCTATGGCCAGAGAGACGTCTCAGTGGGTTTAAGCCTCTGAACCCACATAAGAAAGCTAGAAAGTGGTGAATGCCAGCATTCTTCTAGCAAGATGGGAGGTAGATAAAAAATTTCAAAATATTTTTAGTTGTATCTACACACAAAGCATTCATTAATGCAGAATGTGTAATAATTGTGATTCTAAATGTCAAGGTTCAAAAGTGAAATCTCATGGGCTTATACTAACCAATGAAATCAAAGGTCATGATGATGTAACATCCAAGTAAACAAATTTTAACACATACTTGTCAATTTCTGAAATACACAGTTTGCTAAGCCCAGTTTTTTTGCTAACTTGCCAAAGCTACCTGTTTTTCTTAAAAAATGCTATGCCATGATCACTGAGGAAAACAATCTAGTCTAGAGGTTGTCTGGTATTAATATCTGACCATGGTCTGTCCCTCTGAGTGTCCATTATGAATCTTTAAAGGTGAGGTCTTGTTAGATAACAAGAATCATAACCTCTTTGGGAAACTGAAGTTCTCCCAGCTACTAAGATTCAAGGTTATGATAAAGTACCAAGGCCCCTGTGAACAAAAGGGGAAATCAGAAACCAGGTCTATGTTAGACTCCTTTAGAGGTCCCCTTTACCCTAAAGCATGTGACTACTTTTTTTCTATTTTTTTTTAATTTATTTTTACTTAAAAATTTCCACCTCCTCCCATTTCTCTCCCCCTCTCCCACCTCCCTCCCCTTCCCTCTCCAGTCCAAAGAGCAGTCAGGGTTCCCTGCCCTGTGGGAAGTTCAAGGAGCACTCCCTTCCATCCAGGTCTAGGAAGGTGAGCATCCAAACAGACTAGGCTCCCACAAAGCCAGTACATGCAGTAGGATCAAAACCCAGTGCCATTGTCCTTGGCTTCTCAGTCAGCCCTCCTTGTCCGACATGTTCAAAGAGTCCAGTTTGATCACATGCTCCATCAGTCCCAGTCCAGCTTGCTTTGGTGAACTCCCATTAGATCAGCCCCACCAGGCAAAAATTGGAAACTTGGGGGTGGGAGTAGGGTGGGGGTAAGGGGGGAGAAAAAAGTGAGAAGGGGGGGATGGGGAGAGCTTCGGGGAATGGGACGGTTGGGATGGAGGAAGGGTGGATATGGGAGCAGGGAAGTATATATCTTAATTAAGGGAGCCATTTTAGGGTTGGCAAGAGACTTAACTCTAGAGGTGTCCCCAGGTGTCCATAGAGATGTCTCCAGATAGATCCTTGGGCAACTGAGGAGAGGGAGCCTGAAATAGCCCTATCCTATAGCCATACTGATGAATATCTTGCATATCACCATAGAACCTTCATCTGGTGATGGATGAAGCTAGAGACAGAGACCCACATTGGAGCACTGAACTGAGCTCCCAAGGTCCAAATGAGGAGCAGAAGGAGGGAGAACATGAGCAAGGAAGTCAGGACCGCGAGGGGCGCGCCCACCCACATGCGACTACTTTTTAAGACAAAGAATAATAGGTAAAATTTAATTTTTTGTTTGTTTTAATCCAAGGTCTCTCTGTATAGGCCAGACTGGCTTCCAACTCAGATCATCTTGCTCAGCCTCCTCAGTGCTGGGATTACAAGCAAGCACCACCTCAAATGGCTTAAAATTTAAAGAATGGACTACTGTTTGCTTTATGTCATACCTTCATCATAAAGCTTGCTGTTTCTGAACATAACACACATAACTCAGATATGAAAAGCAAACACAGTTTAAAAAAATCTACCTATGATGTTCAACTTTGCACAATTCAGTCATTTCTTCCAAATTTCCAATTTACTGGAATGTAAGTTTCTCAGGTATACCCTATTTTCTAGTGTTCATTGCTATCCACTGTCAGGTTTTCCTTTTCACTTATTAAGGACAATAACACTTTTTCCTATCTATTTCCACTCAAAACAATCATATTAAGTGCTGACATTAAATATGTACTTATTCTTATTTTATATATGAGTATTTTGACTGTTTGCATATCTGTGTAACACATTTGTATTTTTGTGCCCCTGAAGGACAGAAGAGGTGGTTGAATCTCCTGGAGCTGGAGTGATAGGTGGTTGTGAACTGTCAAGTAGGTGGTAGCAACTAAACCCAGGCCCTCTACAAAAGCAGCAAGTGTTCTTAACTACTAAGCCATTTCTCTAGTTTATGACATAAAATCTTTAAGAAAAAAAAATCTTCTGGGACCACTATCTATATATTTGTTTTTATTAATGTGTCTATGGTGTATGCGTATGACATATGAGTGTAAGTGTACATGTGCCACAGCATATACCATAGCACATGTATAGAGGTCAGAGGACAATTTCCAGTGGTCCATTCTAGCCTTCCACCTTGTTTCTGAGTATGTACTGTGTATTCTAAGCTAACATGGACAGCACGTCTCTCAGTGATTCTCCTGAATCATCACAGTGATTCTGGAATTCCAGATGTGCCCTACTGCATCTGGCTTTTTGTGTGGGTTCTGGAATCTGAACTCAAGTTGTCAGGCTTGTACAGCAAGTGCTTTTGCCCACTGAGTCACCTCCCTAAACTCACTCTATTCACATTATATTGTTTTAAATGTGTCTGTGGCAAAGGATAGAACTACGCATTCTGACTCTAAGGGCTGAAGACTAACAACCCCAAAGTTACTTGACTTGGTGATCAAGGTTTGGTTTATAAAGTACCTGTTAAGGAAAACTAAGGGACCAAAAGTATGTTTTCATTTTTAACATATGACCACTTCTCCAGTCCTGTATTATTGACTGTCTGTAAAACATTCCCTTGAAGGTGTCAACAATCCAACAAATATTAAATGTACAGAAGACAGAGACTTTTGCTAGAATTTTTATAAAAACTATACATAATTATTAATTGGGAAAATAAATAATATTTTCTTACGGTTTGTAGCCAAATCTAATTGCTTAAAATTCCTTATCTTTTTAAATTTCAACACTGTCAAATCCTGCCTTTTTTACCATTTGTTCCATAGCTAAAGTGATCAAATCAATTCAAATTACAAGAGCAAATGCTTCATTCAGCCCATTCCTAAGACGTATTCCACATTTCTCACCTCCTCTTCCAGGCCTAGGACCCCACCTAGTGGACTGCAGCTGAAATCACCCTTTCCACTGTTTGACTTCTTCCCTGCATGGATGGCAGGCACACTGGCTGATTGGACTTGATTAATGCTCAACTAACTCTATTTCAGAAATTTCTTTAACCCATATATTTCTCAAACCACTTTCTGTTCATATTCCAGTTAGAGCCAAATATTATAAAAGTTCTTTTTCTCTATTTATATTGTAGTAAGTGAACCCCAAAGATTCCCCAACTTTAGTTCAATAAAGACAGCGCACTCCTTAACTTTGTCACTAAATGAGAAACTAATATAGTAAATTCTTGGTCTTAAAAATAATGATCAATGACCTCAAATTTTATCCCCAGAAGATTCAAGATTTGCACTGACTTTTCATGTCCCTCTAGTTAAGTTTATTCTTTCTCAGAATTCATAGCAAAAAAAGTTTGTATTTTATAAAAGCAGCAATATGTAATTGTACTAATTCCTGTTGCACTTACTATATAATTACCACTACAGCAAGCAGCACAGGGCACAGACTCCAACAGGATGTTAGAAGAATGGAACTTTTGGGCTCTAGTGAGAATCTTCATATATATTATTTCTTTCTAACTAAAATTCAGAGTGGCTTCACACATAGAAACAAACAACTGTGCTTTAAGACTGCACCTCAAAACTAATCTCTCTGAGAACTTCGCTTTATTTTCTCTCCTGTGTTAGTCCATCTTGAATAAAACTAGTCCAAAAAAACCTCCTATATATATTTTTTAAATTTACTTGTAATAGTTTCTATATTATTTCCTCTCTTCCCTTTCTGATTCCTTCCATACATTCCCCCTTGAACTCAGATTTATGGTCTCTTTAATCATTGTTATGTGTGCACACACACTCAGGCACGAGTATGTGTGTCCTAAACATATAAATACTACATGCTCAGTCCATATAATGCTGGCTGAATGTCTATGATCTCAGGGATAATTACTTGGTATTAAATAACCAATCAAGAGGGCTCTTCCAATTCCTAATTATGTGCTACATATTTGTCCTTATACTCACAAACAGATTTAATTCTCACCCTTAATCAAAGAAATTTATCTTTGTAACAGACAGAGACCATATAGAAAACTACAACCAATGAAAATGCAGAAGAGATCATGAGGTGACCAATCTAAACTGATACATCTGTAAAAACAATTCCTGTACCAAAGACTCAGGGGATCATATCACAATAGAAGGAAGAAAGATCGTAAAATACAGAGAAGTAGGAAGTTTACTAAAACTGTGACTTCTAGAAATGCAGAGAGGCTACAGACCCATGAAGTTTCATCAAATAAGACCTGAACAACACCAATGAACATGCTAACACGGAAAGGGTCTCAATACTAGACAACTACGGGCAACCAGGAAAACAGAAGAGCAGGAAAAACTATCTTCCCTAGGAAAGAGTCCTTCTAATATATTTTCAGTTCCTTTCATAATCTTTTTTAAAAATTTATTTAACTTTATTTTAAGTGCATTGGTGTCAGATCTCCTGGAACTGGAGTTACAGACAGCTGTGAGCTGCCATATGGGTATTAGCAGTTGAACCCAGGTCTTCAGTTGTCTTAACTGCTGAGCCATCTCTCCAGTACCCCCTCCTTTCAGAGTCTTAGTACCACTCTATTTCCAATCACATTATCAAACTCACATACATTGCTCAAACAAAGAATTTTTCCTAAGCTAAAATTCTGAAATTTTAAAAAGTCAGTTATACACAGTCATACATTTTGCTAATCTTCTCGTCTAATCTAATCTTCTAATGTCTCCTGACGGTCTTTACTTACTCTCAGTAGGGTTCTATGTGGGGTATAAAGAATTAAAATGTATAGCCCTAGCTTTCCAGGGGACAAATCAAGTCTTGGAATGTTTTTGCAGTTTTCCTTTGAATCTCAGTTACTTTGACACCTGATTACCTGCATTAGTTTTGTTACCTTAGAAAGTGATATTCTGACAGGGCTCCATAGTTCTAGGATACTCTGCAAGGCCCACATTCTCTAGAATGCCCATTCAACTGGCCTCTGGGTGTTGAAGTGAGGGTTTGAACTCAGGTCCTCAACCATTTCCTATCCACTGAGTAATCTCTCCAGTCCCTCCACCCAAAGTTTTGAGATAGGGTCTCTCAATGAGTCTAGAGCTTACTGATTCTGGTAGTCTAGCTGGCCAAGATGACCCTCAAGCACTAGGATTTCAGGTATATGAACACTGCACCTGGCTTTTTCTATGAAGATTCTGGAGATTGAACTCAGGTTTTTATGCTTAACTGAGCCATTCCTTAATCCTTCAAGCTCTTATTAGAAAAAACTATTCCACCCAGCCACTCGGGAGACAGAGGCAGGCGGATCTCTGTGAGTTCGAGGCCAGCCTGGTCTACAAGAGCTAGTTCCAGGACAGGCTTCAAAAAGCTACAGAGAAACCCTGTCTCAAAAATCAAAAAAAAAAAAAAAAAAAAAAAGAAAAAAAGAAAAGAAAAGAAAAAAGAAAAAAACTATTCCAACCAAGTACTGCTCCTCACCCGTCTGACACGCATAATAGCTATGACTTCTGTTCTGGAAGTACAGTAAACAAACTATTTTTCAGGATTTTATTTATTTATTTTTTTGGTAACTGTTCAGGCCTCTGGGACATTTCTAGTTGTTCTTTGTCCTGCTCAGGCACCTGAATAATGGTTTGCTTCTTCACATTCTCAGGCAGCACATTCTTCATAAGGTCTTCCCTGACTTTCTACTTAAAAGAGTTCTTATTCTTTGTGTCTTTTACTCAAGTTTTATTTATCTATCTTCCATTTCTATATAGTAAGTGCAACAAAGACAAATGTTTTCCCTTTTATCAGCTTTACTCATTTGTGTGGTTACTACCCCACTATCATATCATCATGCTAGTTTAAAATACTCTTAGGAGCTAAGATCAGGTATTATATACCTAAATATCTTCAATAAGGGTTTCCAGAATGCCTTACATTCTGGAATACATACTCCTAAGTCTAATCACACATTTTGAATGGGTATGAGATGGTAAAGAAAAAGGAATGTTCAACCTGTCAGTCATTCTAACAAGGTCCCAAGGCAGCAAACTCCTTTAGCCATCTTAACTTTATTTTTCTTTTCAGAATATAAAAATTTATTACTGTGATTCCACTGTCAAAATTTAGGATCTTGGTCTTCTTGCCTTTGTACAGGGCCAAAAGAGACACGTTGGCGACTTTAACAACCTTAAAGCGGACTCCATGAACATCACCTACAGCATGACTCTTTCGACCAAATCCAGCAACCAGAACTTCATCGTTTTCCTCAATGAAGTTCAAGCAACCATCATTGGGCACAAAAGCTGTGATTTTCTTGCCGTTCTTGATGAGCTGCACCCTGACACACTTCCTGATAGCAGAATTTGGCTGTTTGGTTTCAACCCATACTTTTTCCAGCACAATTCCCTTGGCCTGAGAGGCACCTCCAAAAGGATTGGCCTTAAGGGCTGTGCCCAAGTGGGCTTTCTTCCACTGTTTATTCTGCCACTCCTGGTCCCGCCGGTGGCTGCAGAGCTTCCTGGTGGTACGGAGACCACAACACGCCCATCTTGCTGGCACCGAGGGCCCGAGAGAAAACACCATCTTAATTTTAACAATATTTTCCTTTTTTCTTATAATTCCCCTGCCTTAAACTAACATCTTTTCCTACGCCAGAACACTTACGTATTTCTCCATCTCTTATTTCTTAGAGCAGTCCCAAATCAAAGTCAACCTGACAATTCTCCTCTTCTCAGTGTATTTGTTATTTACCCAATACATATGGCCTGATAGCACATGGGTATACACTTCAGGTACTTCATGGGTTAGTATCAGAGAATTCTCAAAGACACTATGGAAGAACTGTGGGCACAAATGGTGGGTAAAACTGAACTGATTTTATAAGACAGCCAATTTTTAAAAATCTGACAGAAAGATCTAGTATAAAACCACCTGAATCTTCATAACTTAATACCATTAGCTAATTTTTCCTATTAGATACATGTAACTTATATATATATATAATTATCATATATAGAATTTATAAATTGGAGAAAGAGGAACTATAACTTCTTGTACACAGAACATGGTAGCTAAAAAACATGCCTAAGGATGAGTGTTGTGTCAGACACTTTTAATCTCAGCACTGAGGAAGCAGAGGCAGGTGGACTACTGTGAGTTCAAGGACAGCCTGGTCTCCAGTGAATTCCAGGCCAACCAGTGCTACATAGTGAGGCCTGTCTCAAAAAAAAAAAAGAATAAATAAATAAATAAATAAAAAAAAAATAAAAAAGTTCTATATTGCTTAAGCTCTGAAACATTCTGGTGGTGAAACAAGCTGTTATGAAACCACGAGAATACTTAACTTCCTATATTTTTGCTGTCTCATCAACAACAATGAAAAAACAATCTATCAAAGCCAAGTATATGGCTGTTTGAGCACCAAGGAGAAAATTACACGCGTCTAAACAAAGTTCCTGCCACATCATAAGCAAAGAATAAATGGCAGCTATCATTATAACGGTCATTAAGATATAATAAGGTGCCTTATCTATTACTTTCAAGTGTTAAGATAACTATACTGCAATGTATTTTCATATTCTCTAATATATAAAATGATGAATAAAAACTATATTACAGCAAGTTAGTTCACAGTATTATATTGTCAGTAAAAAATTTAAATGAAATTGTATTTATAGATATAGAAAAATGCTCATAACAGTTTTAGTTGAAAAAACTCAACATTAAATGTGTCTGATTTTACTTAAAATAGTAATAAAATTGATTAAAAATAAACCGTCTTCAATTTATTTTTCAAATGTAAGTAATATATTGAAAAAACCTACCAAAATATTGGCAAGAGCTATTTTTATTTTTTTCTTTTCCTTTCTATATTTCCAATTTTTCCATATTGAGCATGTACTATGGACATACATGAGATGAGACTAATATTTTCAAAGGTTTGTAAAGTTTGAATATGTTAATAATGTTTTCATATAGGGAAAAATGATCCCAATAAACCTAAAAAGGAAAGGAAAACTGAACCTTTGGGCTGGGTAGCTGAGTTGGCATAGCGCTTGCCCAGAGTACACAGAGTCCGAGTTTAATCCACAACACTGAATAAACCGGGTGTGTTAATACACACTTATACTCCTAGCACTTGGGAGTTAAAAGCAGGAGGATCAGAACTTTAAAGGTGTACTCTGATACATAGTAATTTTGAGGTTAGCTTGGACTACAAGAGATATCTTCACCACCATGAGATAACTCAGTGGGGAAAAGTGCTTACTGCCAAGCTTGAGGATCTGGAGTTTAATTCTTGGGACTCACATGACAGAAGGAAAGACTAAACTCCTACAAGTTCTTCTCTGGCATGCACATGCACTCTGTAATGTGCCCCTCCACCACACGAATAAATAAACATGAAATATAAAAATGAGGAACTTTCAATAATCAACATACCGTGATAATTCTAACTAAATTTCTTGTTACTCATCAGGTCAAAGTCATGCTTTGCACATTAGTACAAGTAAACAGGAATTATTTTCTTTTTTGTTTTGTTTTTTTGAGACATGGTCTCACATTACACAGGCAGACCTAAAACATATTTGGTCTCAAACCGTACACAGCCGATTCCTGATCCTCCTGCCTTCCCCTATCAAGCACTGGGATTATAGGTATACACCATTAGACCTATCATGGAAATTTTCAAAATATCTAACTAAAACCCAAAATACTTTAAAAACCAGTCTGAATATTTGTTGTGTGTGTGTGTGTGTGTGTGTGTGTGTGTGTGTACACAGTCACATAACATCTGTGAAATAGTAAGTTAACAGAAATCTAATAGACTTACCCGCTCTGCAACTGACTCATCTCCGGGCACACACACAGTAACAGCACAAGCTATTTCCATCACGGAAGAGCTGGTAGGAGCATCAGTTGTGGATGAAGACCTGGGTCGACCTGACTGTATAACAGCAGCCACCTCCTGGCCAGATTTCCTGTTGATTTGGGGACTTCCCTTTGGGGCTTCTGACTTGCCCCGCCTACTATGCAAGCTTGTCCCTCTCTTCATCTTGGGTGGCACTCGAATCTGTTGCAGAACACGATTCAGAGCTGTGGGGTGGGTGGAGACACCATCAATCTCAGCACATGCGTTCTGACTGTCCAGATCCACTTCGGGCTCTGGATCTGTCTGAAGCTGCTGCACATCGTGTGGAGACACTGATGACCTCCTGCGCTGGTGCTGGAAGAGATGCTTCAAACCTTGGCCAATCACATTAATGTTCTCCAGAGCATTGTGGGTCATTTTAGATAACTTTTGTTCTGATTCTGTCTGCCTCCTGGCTTCTGCATCTTGGGATTTGCCTCCAGGATCAGGGTCCTCATATAACTGTTCACTGCCGGAAGGCTCCATTAGTAAGCTTAATAAGCTTATTTGCAAACTCAAAAAATTTTAAACACACCGAGACTGTCAAATTAGGTAGGCATTTGCTTCACCAGTGACTATGCATGCAGCTGTGAGATGGAGGCTTCATGCCTACCTAATGTTAAAAAAAAAGAAAAAGAAAAAAAAAACAACAACCTTGTATCATACATCCATGCAAAAAATACAGAAACACTACAAAGAAACAAAGAAAACATGCAGCTAGCCAAACAAATAAGTTACAATCATTAAGCAATCTTTAATCGAAAGATTAAAAGATAATTTTTTTCAGATAATGGGTTATGGTATTTTCTAGAATAAGAAGCCCAAAACACAGGAAATGAAAATAGCAATGTTGGGGGAAAAAAATCCTTTTACAAGTTTCAGTATATGAAGGATAGGACCATTTTGGAATAGACACCATAATAGCAGCTGGCAGGACAAGCAACCATTGCTTAGAGAATCAAGAGAACTAGACCATTTAGTATGTTTAGTCTAGCTGAGGCAATTAAATTCTTTTTATTTATAGTCACAGTTAAGTATTTACATGCTGAAATTCAGCAAATTCAAATAACACTAAGAGATAAATATTCTAACCTATGTAGATTTTAATGAAAATTTGGAATCTTTTGCTACCATCCATCCATATTCTCAAGCTCAATGGTAATGAGATGCAACAGGTTTGCTTTTTTGGGAGGACAAAACAAAAGAGAAAAATCTTATAAATGGAATTCTTTGCTGAAGCCAAAATAACTTTTCTGGCCCCAATTAATGAGCCATCCAGACAAATCAGTCTTCAGAGAGAATAGAGCTTTACTTAATACCACCTGTCAAAAAGGGAGATTTGAACTGGGGCAGGCACACAACTGTAATCCTAGCACCCAGGAGACCAAGACAGGAAAGCTGAACAGTTCAAGGTCAATCTGGACTACAGACAGCAAGTTCTAAGCTAGTCTGGACTACACAGGGACAGATTCTTTAATTAAAAAAAAAAAAAAAAGCAGAAAAGAGATCCAAAGAAATCCCTTTCTCAACTGTATTATTCTTGATAGAAGCTTCCTATCCACCTATAAAAACTCAAAAGCAAAGATGTAGTGTAGTAATTGGGTACTAATGGAAGAGCAGATAAAAATTAAAGGTCAAAGGTTAAGTAGCAATGATAAACGAGTATTAAACACATGAAAAGTAAGTTGACACTAAGAGCATGATATCATGGCTACTGAAATCACATGCAAATGGGAGGGGTGGATGGTTAAGGGATCAGATCTCTTTTCTTTAATAAAAAAGTGTTTTATTTTTATTGAGTTTGTGCAAATACATAAAATTGTATAAATGTGTAGAAGCTACTAAAGAGGACAAAACACTGTACAAGAGTCCTTGCATATTTTCTCTCAATTTCTGTTGTTGTTCAGAAGACTTTAAAACTCCTGGCATTACCAGTACCCTGAACAATCTGCCACTGCCAGTTAAACACTGCAAGTTCCTGCTCTGGGGCATCGGTCCTGCTGCCATGAAGTGGCAGGGCAGAACACATAAATGAGTTCATTGTGAACACATGCTGCCATGCTGAGGGACAGGAAACAGATCCACTCGCACTCCCTGATGACTATTCTCAGACCTTCACATCACAGGACATGGACACTGGCACTGTGGCTCCATGGTCCCTATTCTTTCAAAACTGTTTCTACATCTGCTGACTCTTAATGACTCAACAAAGAATGACAAGGTTAAAAACACTCATCTCTCACCAGTACCTTTCTACTTTCTGAACACCATGCTTCCTTGTTCCTGAAGGAGGCAGCTGAGAGCAGCTGTTAAGAGCAGGGAAGCTCCCTGTCCTCCACTGAAATTCTTTCTGGTCTATATGGCCTCCTACCCTTTCCTTAACTGTACATATGCAAATGTTGTACCATTTGTTGTTCTCCTTTTGGGGACCACAAAGAGAAAAACTCTTAATGGCTTAGGTTTAGTGCAGTTTTCTGGAGCTCTTTGTGGGCAAAACTTTTGCCAACAGTATACGTTTAATTATCCCGACCTTCCTTCATGAGATTGCCTGGCAGACAATAGCTACCGAATTGTATTAATTTTAGAGAAAAGAGGCTGTGTGACCAGGATACAAGCACTGGTTACAGTGTACATCTGTCAATCTCTTCTCACACTGTGTTGCTGAGACAGGAGGATGTCAAAGCAAGGCTGACAGTTACCAGGTAGTTTATAAGTATTGTTATAAAATAAAGTCAGTTTATCCCATCAGGATTAAAAATACCATGAATAAAAGAATGTTACTAAGGTAGCTGAGAAACTAAATGAACTGTTTATCTTGCACATGAAGATATTAGGAGTCAACTACTCAGCACATTTTTCTGCTATGGGACAATGAGTGGTTTTTTTATCCTGTCACTTGTATTATTTTTAATAAAACGCTGAGTGGCCAGAAGCCAGGCAAGGAGTATAGTTGAACAGGATGAGAACAGGAGAATTCTGGGAAGAGGAAAGATTAGGCTATAGTCGTCACCCAGCCGCAGAGGAAGCAAGATGAGAATCCCTCGCAGACAAAGGTACCAAGCCATGTGGCTAACACAGACAAGAATAATGGGTTAATGTAAGATGTAAGAATTAGTTAATAAAAAGCTAATAGGCCAACCAGCTTATAATTAATGTAGTAGACCTCTGTGTATTTCTGGCTGCAGGACCAGGCAGGACAGATGGGCAGTATTGGGACTAATCAACTGATCACCGTGTACTTTCTATCTAAAACATTTGGAGAACATGGCACATTTTAAATGTCAGTTAACTTCACCTGAGATTTCACTAGTATTTTTACATTGCTTATTTGTTAATGATTACAAAAAATTAATTACAAAGAGATTCTAGCAATCCCTAGGGAAACCTGCAGCATGGTACTAATTTTTGAAGCCAAGACTCTTGCTCACAGCTATAAAGACGAGAGATGCACCTCAGTATTTCTAGTAGCAAGACTTACCTTAATCACTAGCTAGCACAGGTTCATGGAGCACGCAGCCCTGAATACACTCAAGCTTAGTTTTAAGCAGTAAGTTGTGATTACCCACTTCTAATAGAAGATGTAGGCTCGTAAGGGGCACAGCTATCATTTGCTGTACCATCACAAATATAGAACATGGTCAGAATTGTGATGGCTCCTTCAGACTTTGTACAGAAGATCTCTAAGGTCCCTGGTCCAGGTATGCCAAATGTTAATGAAGATCAAGTATGATAACAAAATAACCAACTACAATAATACTGTCATAACTTCAAATACTGACTCGTGGAACTCAGCAATCTCAACAGACTTAAGGATGCCCTGCCATTTTCTTCTCTAAGACAGTAATCCTGGAACAGGTGTAACTGTTGATCCGTTTATGATCAACAAGGTTCCACTGCAAAGCTAACTATACTCTGCTAAGAAAGGCATTTGGCTTTTCTTTATTGTCTCTGAAATACATAATATATGGTAAGTCCACACTCAAGAAACAAGCTGCTTTAAATTAGTATTAGAAATAAAGTGGAAAATTGCTTTTTAAAATCCAACAAATGTTTAAAAGGGTGCTCCATAAAACCATCCTAAATTATACACAAATTATCCCCCCCCCTTTTTTTTTGCATACTTTATTGTTATATGGCAGTCAAAACTTTTGGCACTGAGTCAAGTTGTTTTCACAGATCATGAAGACTTGGATACTTGCCTTCATTGCTCTTCCTCAAGCACATCCAGGGAGTACAGGTATTCTTTTAGAAAAAGCTGAAAAACAAGCATAAGAATAGAAGTTAAACTTAACCTGGAGCTCACTTGTTACAGACACACAGGGAAAGGTTAAACATATTTTTAAAAAATGTTAAACAGAAATATTATAGTCAAGAAAGAAGACATACTGGGAAAAACATTAAAATTATCAGCACTGAAAAAGGGGAGTAGGTGATGGAGAGATGGCTCAGCAGTTAAGAGCACTGGCAGCTCTCCTAAAGGTCCTAAGTTCAATTCCCAACAACCACATGGTGTCTTACAACCATCTCTAGTAGAATCTGATGCCCTTTTTCTGACATAAAAGCATACATGCAGATGAAGCATTCATATACATAAAATAAATCTTTAAAAAAAAGAAGAAAAAGAAAGCATGTCAAGTGTAGTGGTGCATGCCTTTATTCTTAGCACTCCAGAAGCAGAGATAGTCAATTTCCAGCTAATTTGGTCTACATAGCAAGTCCCAGGCTAGGCAGAGCCACATAATGAGATTTTGTCAGGGATGGGTTGGGGGTGTCAAAGGGTTACAATAAATATTTTAGCATGATTTCACTGAACAACAATCAGAAACTGAATCAATGTAGTCTTGAACTAACATGAAATTTAAAAAGATGCACAGGAAATCACCACAATTTCATAAACTTTTTTTTTCAAGTACCTCTGTTTGCAAATGCTTGCAAGCTTTCATTCTAAGGCAATTGTAAAGCCAGGCATAGTAGCCTAAAGTAAGATCCCAGCACTTAGGAAGATCAAAAACCTAGGTTTCCCGGGGACACCTAGTAAACTCCAGGTCATCCTGGGCTACATGGTGAAATTCTATCTCAAAAAATGGGAGTGGGGAGAAAGGAAGGGAAAAAACGAAGGGAATTTAAAAAATCTATTTACTATGTACAACTGAGAAACAAAATGCATCAGAAATGAAAATTTTCTGGAAAATTAGCTTCTAACAGACAACACCAGAGACACAATTTAATTAGAGAAGTGTCATAGGAATATCTGTTATGTACTCAGCATTATAGAGACTAAATACAAATTTACTCTCAGAGAGCTCACCTAGGATAGAAAACAAGATTTGTATAGTTAAAAGCTAAAACAGTACAAAGCATCAACTGAGAGCTAAACATGCATACACACCCACAGGAACAGGAACATGTATTACATGCACACACAGAGAGCTACGCTGGAATTATGATTACAGTCATCATTAGAAATCAGGCCAAAAATCCTTCTTCCATTAAACTGTCTGTCAGACATCTGCCACAGCAACAGCTAGTGACTCGTACACATGGCCAACAAAAATTTGAACTTCCAACTCTGTCTTCCTCTTGATGCCTCTGGAATCCCTTTCCATAAAGTTCTCAGTAAATCTCCTATCATGACCAGCGTTTCTTAGTCACAGCTGTATTTATGCTGTTGATGTTCTTCCCTATCAGAAGAAAATTAAAAATCAGTTTCTTTAACTCCTTGTAGTTTTCTATAATGACAGAGACTTTTCTATCTTTAAACAATCCTATTTTACCTGGCTTAGCATGGTTTATACAAGATAAATGACAAAGAAAATATAAACTTTATAGCTGTAAACTCCTGGGTTAGGCTTAGAGAACTATAAGGAAGTACCTAAAAAACAAAACTAGCAAGATCCATTGATCTTTCAGGTCCAGAGGTGTTGAAATACGAGCAGCGGGGCTGCGTCCCTAGCACCCCGGCCGCCTGCTAGCTTATGCCCGAAATAACAACACACAAACTGTATTCATTTAAAGACTGCTTGGCCCATCTCTATCTAGCCTATTCTAGGCTAATTTTCGCACCTGGACTAGCCCATTTCTAATAATGTGTGTAAGCACCCCAAGGTGCGCTTACTGGGAAGATTCTAGCCTACATCCATCCTGGGTCTGAGCTGCCTGGGAGAGCAGAGCCTGGCGTCTCTGCTCCAGAGAGCAGAGCTGTCGAGTCTGTCTGAGGAGTCTTACCTCACTTCCTCTTCCTCCTGTTTACTCCTCCCACCTATGTTTTAACCTATCAGGGCAAGCAGTTTCTTTATTTAATTAACCAATGAAATCAACAGATTGATATATGACACTCCCACATCACAGAGGAATAGCTATATCCACAGATCTACTATCAAAGAGACAGAAAACTGAATCATGTTTGTTATGCTACAATTAAAACTAAACATGTACTGTATTACATGTACACAGACTATTTCATTCTTGAATGAGAAACAGGTGACTACTAATCCCATTAGCCCAGCAGGAGAACCATTAGACTGGTACAAAGGGAAAACAGAATTTAAACATACAAATCACCAAAAGGAAAAAAAGCAGGATCATAGAACAGGTGTAACACATGAAAAGCAACAGTAAACTCAAATATATGAGTAATTATATTGAATATAAAAGTACCAAAAGAGCCGGGCGGTGGTGGCGCACACCTTTAATCCCAGCACTCGGGAGGCAGAGGCAGGCGGATCTCTGTGGGTTCGAGGCCAGCCTGGTCTACAACAGCTAGTTCCAGGACAGGAACCAAAAAAGCTACGGAGAAACCCTGTCTCGAAAAATCAAAAAAAAAAAAAAAAAGTACCAAAAGATAGAAAATATTAATAAAAAATGACATTTACAAAACACCTATGTAAACAATACAATACAAAATAAAAAGTAAAAGCTACAGAAGAGCCACAAAAACAAACCAGAAGAGTTGCACTACCTCACAATAGTAGCCTAATGCTACTTGCTAGACACCCATAGAGTCATGAAAAAACAAAGAAGAGTATTGTTTAGTTCACTGTGATGACCACATCCCCATACCCAGGTTCTGGTACCTGCACAAATCTGAGGGTTAATTAGAACATCACAGAACTCTCCTGGTCCTCTACTTCCAACACCAAAAAATACAAATAACAACAGAACACAATGAGGGAGCTGGGAAATAAAGGTATTCTGAGAACAGGCACACACACACACACACACACACACACACACACGAGAATTAAGCAGACACAAAGGGAACAAAGATTACTAAGAAAAAGAATTGAAGCCTTTGGTTACCATGGCAATGATGAATGTCAACTTTAGTAACGCAGAGCAATAATAAACATCAAACATTGCCAAACCCTAAATAGATCCCCATTCTAAACAAACTCCTACTCTAAACAACTAGCAGATGGGAACTTATGGTCAAATATATGCAGTATTTTCCTCAGTATTGATCATATAAAACACATACACCTTTGAACAAAAATTTATCAAATATACTAAAGGCAGCACTAAAATAAAGATATTCTGTAGAGACAACACAGTTATCATGGCATACATTTTGGAATAGCCGAGGAATTTTTAAAGGAAGGCTAATTCAGGAATGGCTCCAATGGAAAAGGTAAACAGCATGTGAGACCAGACAGGAAATTTTTACAAAGAAATGAAAATCTTAAAAAACCAAAAGGAAGTGCTAGAACTGAAAACACAGTGCCAAAGAACAACGCCTTTTGTTGTTGTTCAGTTTTCTGTTGCTGATGGTTTTGTTTTTTGAGAAAGGGTTTCTCTATATAACCCAAGCTGTCCTGGACCTCACTACTCTGCAGACTAGACTAGCCTCTAACTCAGAGACCCACCTGCCTCTGCCTCCCTAATGCTGGGATTAAAGGTGTGCACCACCACTGCCTGGCTGAAGAACAATGCCCTAAAAGGCATTTACACATATACTGAAAAAGCATACTTCAAATTACTGAAAAAAGAAAAAATACACCTGAAACTGGCAGAAATTAACCTGAACTAATATATAATGAAGAAAGAAAGTGAGTTCTCTTACTTCAAGAGCATCGAGAACTGTGGGAAATACCAAACCACATTACACATTTCTTCTACTACTGTTCTCCTGTAAGCAAACAGAAGTATTTTGTCTATTTGTTTATTTGGGCAGATACCACTGTTTTGCTACATGCCGTGCTTTCCCTATTTAAGCTGCTCTCTTTGTCTTTGGCTTCCCATCAGTTCACCACGATATGCTTATGCTTGTTTTGAGGGACTTGTCCTTTGTTGTTTTCACACTTTCTTATCTGTGGGTGGTGTCTTGTAGTTTTTTAACCCAATGAACCACATTAGGGCTGTTTATAGCACAGTGAGAGCTTAACACAGGAAGATGGGCACCTTACCAATAGTTAAAGCACCAAACCTCCATGAACTGTTAATTCTATATCCTCCCCCTTCCATGACATGTGTTGATAGGCTGGATCTTGTACAGGTAGTCACAAATGCTGCAAGTTCAACAGTACAGCAGTTAAGCCATACCATGCTTATAAGTCTGTATTCCATACCCTTTTCCTCTCCTTTTCTGGGTCTTACATTTTTCTCACCCCCTTTTCCATAATGTTCTCTGAGTCATGGAGCAGTAATATAGATATCCCATTTGTGACTGGGCACTCATTAGTCATTTATTCTATGTAGTTTAGCCTGTTTTGAGTCTCTTACTTGCAAAAGAACCTTTTCTGACCAATGCTGATAGCAGCACTAGAGTATGGGCACAGTTCTTTAGAAGGCAATTTGACAGGCATCATGTCATTTAGTAAAACAACAGCAGTACCTTCCTCACTAGGGCGTAGAATCACCCCAGCCATGGGCTTTTGTTCAGGTTTACAGTAGCAGAGAATGGCCTTGCAACAATGACTTTATCTTGCCTGGCTGGACACAGGCTCCACACCTGAGTAAGACTTCCACTGACAATTCTCCCACAGTGTACCTTCCAGCACTATGAGAGCTAGCCAGCAGAGTTGTTTCTGGCCTAGTTCCAGCTTGATTTATTTCTCCTTAAACCAAGGAGTTAGGTCTGTGAGTGTGTGTGCGTACCAGTAATTTAACATTTGAGGGAGGGGGGAGAGAAAAACATTTGGAAAAAAAGATGAAATGATCTGTAAATATCTCCCTGACTGTAGATAATTCCAGAACTGTCTAAAGATTACTCTTTGATTCCCATGATTAGTTACATCCCAAGGTAAAAGACGACACTGGCTTTCCTTAGAGTCTGTTGTGGGACATTTGTACACTGTGTGAAGATGCACTGCTATGACTGGTGTAGTAAAAAGCTCAACAGCCAACAGCTAGGCAGGAAAGCATAGGTGGACCTTCCGGGCAGAGAGAAAACTCTGGGAAGAACGGCAGAGTTGCCAGTCAGACATAGAAGAAGCAGTATAGGAAGTACAGAGATGAGGTAACAAGCCATGGAAGAATGTAGATTAAAAAATATGGTTTAACTTAAGTTATAAGAACTAGTTAGGAACAAGCCTAAGCTAAGGCTGAGCTTTCATAATTATTAAGTCTCCGTGTCATTATTTGCAGGCTGGTGGTACTGACAAGAGAGTACTACTACAAGAGCCTGTAACCTTCAATTTTTTTTAAATAAATAATTAAAACATAAATCATGTCTATACTTTCAAAACCAATAGCCTCGCATGGTGGGT
The DNA here is from genome assembly GCF_014885135.2 of Alexandromys fortis. NCBI lineage: Eukaryota > Metazoa > Chordata > Mammalia > Rodentia > Cricetidae > Alexandromys > Alexandromys fortis. The sequence continues at coordinate 5,851,722 of NW_026067943.1, forward strand.
ACTGTGTAGCAATTTCTTTTGATATAAAATATTCCACCTTGAAAGTTTCTTAAGGCACAGGATGTGCTAAAAGAAGTAAAGCATTCCATCCTGCAGGGAAGCCCATTGAGCTCTGTAAACAACTCAGCAGTTTCAGAAGTTCGTGTGTGTGTGTGTGTGTGTGTGTGTGTGTGTGTGTGTGTGTGTGTGGAAAAGCAGTAAGGACTGCTGACAGATTCTCAGACAATACAAGGTATCTAAAGAGACATCCGTTGAACTACCTGCAAATTGTGAAGTGTACTCCGGATTTTCTGCTTTTGTAAGCCATCACCCATACTAGGTGAGTTTTGGAAATGCAGGTGTATTTGGATCATTGCTTCCCCTGTAAGTAACCCATCACCCATACTCTTCCTCTAAGTATCCCAATAAATTCACTGGTTTTAAGTTGGACTTTGATAGTACCCTTACTTTGGGGCAAGAAGATGTTTGTTCATATCCCCCAGGAATAGTATCACCCAACAGTAGTGAACCCCTATAATTCCAGCACTCAGGAAGCAGAGGCAGGAGGATTGTAAATCTGAAGCCAGCCCTACACATTCATAGCAACAATAGGGAAGTTGTAAATTCTCAGGGTGAAAACTGAGGCAGCAATTGCTAACCTCAACCTTCATAGTTACAGATTAGAGGGCACTCTGGCAAGGATTGTAATGACATCAGGAGTCACCCCACAGAAATGTCCCCAAAGAGTCTTAGGATCTATGAAGGCAGAAGTCCTGAAATACTAAAGAAAATGCAACCCTAAAATTCTGCCTAGTGTCTTCTTATGTAGAAAAATAACAAACAGCTTTCAAGAGAAGAAAACACCTCTCAAACGTGTGTGCAGAAGGCAGGTCTTCTGTGTTTCCTTCTCAAACTAAGAATACACTTCTATTAGGATTGCACCTGTAGTAACATTTACTTCTCTGTTCTTTTTTTAACTCTGTTCTTTTTTTAAGGATATTTTTTTTACATTTATCTATCTACCGTGTAAGGGCCGTGCACACACACATATCACGGCTTAAATGTAGAGATCAGAGGACAACTTGTGAGGAGAGTCAGTGCTCTCCTTCCACCATGTGTGTCCTGGGGACTGAACTCAAATCCTCAAGATTGGTGACAAATGTCTTTTACCCTTTGACTCATCTCACTGGCCCTAATTTGGATTTCTTAGTACCTTTAAGTAGCAGAGGAATCAAATAAAAGGCAATTCCCGTGAAAAAACAGAAATCGGGAGGAGGATGATCTTTGTGGTAGAGTGTTAGCTAGTCTAGCATTACCTACGTCTTAGGTTCAACCTCAACATTGGAAATAAAAAGTGATCTGAAAATCCAAAAAGGGTCAAAAATAAATATGCATAGCTTGTAATATAATTTATGTTTTATAACTTGAAGAAATTTGTCCTTTACAAGACCAGTTCAAAATTCCTGCGTCAATAAGCACTCATTATTTGTCTTCTGAAAAGCAGAAGAGGTGGCCCTGGTAGCACAGGCACTCAGGAGACTAAGATAGGAAGACTGATAGTTTGAGGCCAGACTAGACGAGAGTAAAAACAGTGTCTCAAAAAGACACTGTTGTGGAATAATCTTTTTGTACACTGTAGGAAATGTCACTTGGACTGGTTTAATTAAGAGCTGAATGCCAATAGCTAGGCAGAATTTTCAGACACAGAGGATGCTGGGAAAAAGGGTAGAATTGCCAGTCAGATGGAGAGGAAGCAGCATAGGCAGTACAGAGTAAAGGTAATAATGCCAAGAGACAGAAATTAGATTGATTAAACATGGGTTAATTTATATTGAAGAGCTTGTTAATAACAAAACAAGCGTAAGCTATTGGATTATTTGGAGGCTGGCAGGCAGCACAGAAAAATCCGCTTATAAGATAGTGAGAAAAGTGTGTGTGGGGAAAATACTCAAAATAAACACATAATTTAGCATGTTTTCAAGCATGTTGAATTTGGTAAACCAGAGCTAACTTAGTTATCTCTAGATGAATGTTCAGGCACAGCACTTAAAACAGCCATGTTGCTCAGACCTTAAGGCCATTTTGAGCTTATGTATCCCCATCATTGAAGGTCATTTGAGATTATTTCAATGGTGACACTGAAAATTTACTCTATAGTTCTGCTCAAAGTCATACTCTCTGTGCTTGTGCCTTTTTTTCAGGGGTAAAGCTAAACCTCTACCTACTCTATTCATTCATTCTCAGATCTTCTGAGTTTGAAATATCTGAGAAGCTGAGAGATAAATTTGAAGCCAGTCTGAGCCAAATTCATATCAACAAAGAGAAGGAGGTAAAATTTCATTGTGAAACTGAGGCAGCATTTGTTAACCTCAGCCTCCACAATTACAGATTAGAGGGCACTATGGCAAGGATTGTAATAATATCAAAGCCTCCTACAATATCTGTGAGGGCAGACCTTTTGTATTTGTCCTGAGGTCAGTACCAAGAACATTCAGGCAAACAAAAATAATATTTTCAGATGCAAATGTGGTACATTCTAAATGTCCAAAATATAAGTGTTTCCAACAGGCACATAAAGAATTTCAGCCTCAATGGGCTGATATGATGGCTCAGCAGATAATGGCTCTTGCCAGTAAGCCTGACAACCTGAGTTCAATCTCCTAAATGCATATGATGGAAAAAAAAAAAAAAACCAACTTCCATACAGAATAGATGACTTCCACATGAGCACCATTTCCACATGATACACACTATCCCTCTCCTCATTAAATAGGTGCAGTAAGTAAACACAAATGTAAAAGAAACCCTGTCTTGAAAACACACCAACAAATGAAAGAAAAAAAGAAAGAAAGAAAGAAAGGAAAGGAAAGGAAAGGAAAGGAAAGGAAAGGAAAGGAAAGGAAAGGAAAGGAAAGGAAAGGAAAGGAAAGGAAAGGAAAGGAAAGGAGGGGTTCAGGAAATAGCTCTGAGGGGAAAATTCTTGTTAGGCAAGCAAAAGGACCTGAATTTACATTCCCAAGCACCATAGAAAAGCTGAATGCACAGTGCTTGCACTTGAAATCCCAATGTTCCACAGAGAGATGTCAGGCAGAGACAGGAAAATCCCTAGAAGCTCATGGGACCGCCAGGTGTTCACAGTAGAAAAGCAGCAAAGAGACCCTTTCTCAAAGAAGGATGGAAGACAAAGACTGATATGAAGGTTGTCCTCTGATATCCACATACATCCTTGTATTCCCCCACTACTCAAATTCCTCCTAATTATCCTACCCAGTCTGTTTTTCACAGCTTTGACGTATGAACTGATACAAACTGATCAATTTCACATATACAATTTGATACATTAACATAACTATTATCATACTCAAGATGAGACACATTTCTATAACACTCAAGTTTCCTGAAGCCTTTCTTAGTTCCTTATCCCTGTACACACTATCTGCTTTCTGATACAATAGAGTAGTTTACATTTTCTAGATTTAAATACAGTAAAATATAGAGTATGTACTTTTCTTAAATCTATCTTCTTTCATTAAGCCTAATTATTTTAAGGTCTGTTTATACTGCAAAGGCCATCAATAGTTCTTTCTTTTTCACTGCAAAGTAGTATCTCATTGCATAGATAGGTTACAATTTCTTTAACCATAGACTTGTGACTGACATTCAGAATGTTTAATGTTCTTCGCTACTAACAAGTCTGCCCAAGAATATGTGTACACAAGTTCTCATGTGACCATATGTTTTGGTTTGTCTAGGAGAAATACTTAGAAACTGAATGGGGATGTGGCATTTAAAATTTTTAAAGCTCTGCTCAACTGCGCAAAGTAGCTGTTCCTTTTTCCTTCCCACCAGCAGTGAAGAATTCCAGACAGTTTTCATCCTTGCTAACATATGACTTTTCATAAGGAAAGGGAGAAGCAGTGCTGCCTTATAGTTTAACTTTCTCCTTCCTTGGCTATGTCTGCTGATGAGCCTCTTATTGGCAGCCATTTATTATTCTCTGATGAACTTTCTATTCAGTTCCTTATCCTTTGAGTTATCTGTTGTCTTATTGTTGAGTCATAAGAGTCATTTTTACATGCTGGACACATACTCTCTGCCAAATAAAATGTTTTGCAAGTATCCCCTCCCAGTACAAGGCCGCAGCTTTTCATTTCGCTGATTGCGTGTTCTAAAGATCAAAGATTTTTATTGTTTTCCTAAGCTTCCTGCCTCTGTATCTTTTTTTTAAATATTTATTTTATTTATTTATTATGTATACAATATTCTGTCTGTGTGTATGCCTGCAGGCCGGAAGAGGGCACCAGACCTCTTTACAGATGGTTGTGAGCCACCATGTGGTTGCTGGGAATTGAACTCAGGACCTTTGGAAGAGCAGGCAATGCTCTTAACCACTGAGCCATCTCTCCAGCCCCCCTCTGTATCTTTTTTGCCTCTACTTCCACGGCGACTAATTTTTTTCCTTTTTTTTTTTTTGTGGTTTTACAAGCTTATCTCTCCCATCTAGACCTATGCTTGCTTGAAGTTAATTTTTGAGTACATGTATTCTACACCTGGCTTGGCTTTCCAATTGATCTAGCACCATTTGCTGAAAAGAATGGCTCTTCATAAAAACCCAGCTCCACCCCATTCAACCCTTCCTCTACAGCCACACAGCATCTAGCAAGTTCTCAACACTCCCATGTATACTTTTTCCACTTCCCTAACTACTTTCTTCCTGCCAACAACTGCCCAAACTCCAATCCTACAAAATCGAACTTTCCATCTATTCCCTTACTAAATTCTTGCAGTTGAAAATGATAAAAACAAAAGACAAAAACCCTCACAGATCTGTGCTGACCAATGACAACTGATTCCTGCTTCTAACACAGAACAAGCACTTCTGCTCTCTAATCCTCCTGCATGTCCACAGTCTATACACTTTTTAACCCTCAGGATTATGTCACTCTTTCTTTCCTTAAACTAACAGCCATTCTTCTGTCCTCGTTCTTCCACTCAACATTGTGTCATTGAAACAGGAGGCTAGCAGACAAATAGACCTTGAACACCAAAAGGAGACAAAAACCGTTTCCCAATCCCATAGCATTGCTGGCAATAACTACTGAAGCAAAGTACACATGGAAAGCACTTGGTCCCCATCTGGGCACAAAGTGAGTCAATTCTCAACAAGTGCTGCTTCTGTCATCACTTTTACTATTACTAAACCATTGTGAAGTAACTTTAACAACACTTACCAAGGACTTTTCTTAATATATCTAATTATATAGTATACTATACATTCTTACATATATTAATGATAAAAATACATATATATGTATGAGTACATTGTGTGTGTATGTCTCCATTAGGAAAGATTACATTTAATATAACACTTTAACATTTAGATTAGATACTTGTTATAATAACTATTTTATTGACAGGTCTGCCTTTCTTAACAATGGACATAAAATCTGTACCAGTCTAAATCATGATAGAAAAGAGTGTAGAAGGCTATCAATGCCTCAGCAGCTCATATTGCTGTATCTACACTATTCAAAAGCATGGACTGTCCCATATGCCTAATTTTTCCACATAATTCAAATAAACAAATGTGTGAACACCTTAAAATGCAACATGCTGCAATATTCTAGCTGGGCTGACAGACATTAGAGCACTGATTGTCAACAGCACCCACTTAGGTGGTGGAGCCCAGGCTCTGTGCTTAGGCAGCTTGGTCTTAAAAGACAATCCAGTACATATTTAGATCAGACCTAAAACATACATTTAACTTCATATTTTACTTTCCTATCACAGAATCCCTTTTGTGAAATAACTTGCATCAAAAATATTAGCCTCTGTTCCAAAGATTAATCCCTAGACAGCAGTAACAGAAGACTAAAGACCTTTTCAATACCAGTGTTTCTGTGTTTTCCCTCTCTCAGCAGTCTTGACAACCATTTTTGAAATAATACTTATAATATACATTCATTCCCAGGATCACTACTCTGAAGCATCTAAATAAGACAGTGTGCACACAGTCAGAACCATCCACACATTGTTTTGACAGATCCAGGCCAGCCAGTTGCAAAGCTTCTGACCATGCACACCCCACAGGCCTCTTCCCTCCCTCCACAGGTCTAGTTCTAGATTTCGAAGAAAAAATAAAACTGTCAATTGTGTGACTCAACCTTTTAACAGGATAAAAAGAAAAAGTTATTTGTTAAAAAGAAAAAGTTATTTGTTAATATAAACCCTATTAAACATCTGCTTAACAGAAATGCAGGCATCTGAGCAGTAAAAGACATCACAACAAAAATCCCAGAGACAATGGGCATTACAAATTCATGGAGTCCACCTCTGCGAATTTAGCCAACCTAGGATCAACCATGTTTGAAGGGAATGGCATTGGTCCTGACTGTGCATGAAATTTTCTTGTCCTTACTCTCTAAATGGCTCAGCTCTTCACACATACAGCCTTTCTGTTGTGAACCGAGAAGACGTCAAATATGCAGAATGGCATTATGTAGATTATATGTAATAATACTATGCCACTTTCCCCAAAAGATCCTAGCATACACTTTGGCATATGGGACTCTCAGAACCAAAGCCCACATAGGAACAGGTGAATTTTATTTCTTGAAAGATCAAAGGCTTTAGAAAGTGTCTATAGGGCTGTGAGTTGTACAGCATGCCTGTACCATGAACACAGCTAAAAATGTTCGCATATGTTCACCTACCACATACATACATTGAGGGTTACTACAAAAAAAAAAATAAAAACAAACAAACAACAACAAAACACTCCCCCAAAAAACTAACAGAAAAGTAGTACTGTTAAAGATGTGAAGAAATTGGGACCCTTAGGTCAGTAAAGGTGCTTGTCATGCAAGTCTGGCAACTTGAGTTTAATTCACAGAACCAATGTAAAAGTTGGAGAAAAAAAAGTCATCCTCTCATGACAACATACACACCATGACATACATAATCAGACACCCACACACATATTCACAAGCACACATACCCCTACATACACAATCCATGCACTATGTACAAAGTAAAATATAAAGTGGTATCCTTGTGAACTGTTAGTGGAAAATACAGTACAGCCACAGTGGAGAAAATAGTACAGCAGATTCTCTAAAACCAAACCAAACAAAACTCAACAACAACATCAACAAAAAACCCTATGGAACTACCATATGATCCAGCAATTCTACATCTAAGAATAAACCCAAAGGGGTTGGGATGATGGTGCACCCCTTTAATATCAGCACTCGGGAGGCAGAAGCAGATCTCTGAGTTTGAGGCCTGCCTTATCTACAGAGTGAGTTTCAGGACAGCCAGAGCTGCTCAGAGAAACCCTGTCTAAAACAAACAAACAAAAAGAACACCCAAACCCAAAAGAATTAAGTATGGCCTCCAGGATCTGTAAATCCATGTTCAGCACAGCTAAAATATGGAAGCAGCACAAGAGTCCAGTCAGGGATAAATAAAGACACAAAATGCAGTATACATTAACAATGGACAGTATGTACCCCTCAAAAACTAAAATGTGGGGCTAGCAGGATCGCTCAGTAGCTAGGGGCACTTGATGCCAAGCCTAAATTGGATCCTTGACATTTAATGACATTTAATGGAAGAAGAAGAGAATGAACTGACTTAAGTTGTCCTCAGACACCCACATATACACTGTGATACAAAGGAAAATATATACAATAGGAAAGGAAGGATCAGAAAACTGTAAAGTACTATAAGAAGGAGACACTGCAAAGTGATATAAACTAGTCATAAAAGATAAACACTGTATAATTCCCACATATGAAGTACTTAGAATAATCAGTATCATAGACAAGCAGCTTAACAGTGGTTGCCAGGGATTAAGGATGGCAGGAATGGGACAAAACATGAGTTACTGTGCAATGGGATTAGCACTTCAGTTCTGAAAAAAAAAAAATTAGAGATGGAAAGAAACAATGGAGGTACAACACTATGAGTGATTTTGTTTGAAGACAGATCCTTACTATATACAGTCCAGGCTGGCTACAAACTCACAATCTTCCTGACTCCTGAGATCCAAGACACTGGGATGCAATACCTAAACCAAATGTGGATTTATTTAACATATTGAACTGCACTTAAAAATGGCTAAGAAGGGGCTAGAGAAATGGCTCAGTCAGCAAAGTGCTTGCTGAAAAAACATGAGGACCTGAGCTTGAAGTCCCTGACACATACCCACATATGATGTTCTTGCAATCCTAGTACTGGGAAGGCAGAGAAAAAAGATTCCTAGAGCACACTCATCAGTTAGTCTTGTTGAATCAATGAGCTCCAGGTTTAGTGACTCTGTCTCAAAAAAGTGAACAGTGATTAAGGAAGACTACTGGCATGAACTCCGGCCGACACATGTATATACACATGAATAAACACATGCATAACACGCTTTCTAAAAATTTTTTTAATTTACATGTTTGTAAACTAAGGTAGATTTGCAGGCTGGAAAGATGGCTCAGTGGTTAAGAGTATGTACTGCTCTTGCAGAATACTGGAGTTTGGTTCCTAGTATCCATGTGTGGCAGTTCAGAACTGCCTGTAACTCCAGGTCCATGGGATCCCCACACCCTCTTCTAGCCTCCACAGGCAAGTGCACTCATGTTTGCAAACCCATAATCAAGACACATACATACACATAATTAAGAAATAAAATAATATCAGGCTGGATAGGTGGTTCGGCAGTTAAGAGTACTCACTGCTCTTTCAATGGACCCAGGTCAAGCAGTTCACAACTACCTATAACTCCAGGGGATCTAACACTCTTTCTAGCTTCCATAGGTTCCCACATAAACTTAACGTGTGAGACACACATACACACTTTTAAAAAAAAACTCTTAAAAAGTAGATTTTATGTTGTGCATATTACTAGAACTTTTTAAATGAAACAAAAGTTAAGAAAACAGTAAGCCAGGCATAGTAGCACAAGTTTTTTAATGTCAGCATTTGGGAGGTATTAGCGCGAAGATCTGTGAGTTGGAGGCCAGCCTGGTCTACAAACAAGTTCCAGGTCTAACAGGACTACATAGTTAGACTCTGTCTCAAAACACTGAAGAGAGCAGGGGAGAAAGACAGAGAGGGGAGGTGGATTGTGCACACAACGAAACAATGTAGCTCAAAGCAAATTATACCTATTTTGTTTTTAATTTTCTGGCCATGTAAGCTCCATCAAATAGCATGGTTCTAAACAAAAAGATCATTTAAAGACATAAGATTTGGTACGATTCTAGAAGAAATACAAAAGACCATGGAAGAGGGGATTGTCGAGTAGGGGAATATTAGTAGTCAGTGCAAATATCAATTAATAATGCAGTGTAATTATTTGGTCTCACTAGGTACACATGTGCAGAATGACTGTTTCTGGGAAGCATTACAATCACTGTAATCATTTTTAAGTATTGGCCAATACCTGCTCTTTGATTTAAAATACAATATAACTAACATCTAAAGGGAAGGGTAATTGTAAGCACGACACTGTAGAAAATATTTACTATGTTTATTTATATTTTAAGAACAAAACAAGATAAAAATTGAAAATATACCTGAATCTAGGCAATGTGTTCTCTCCTTCCCTAAGTCATCAAAAAGCACTTGGGTTTGGTGCACTAAAAACTAACAATCTTCTTCTGTGAAATACCTGCTTTCCTTTAGTGCCACTTTCTTTTCTCAATGAATGGCACAAAACTACTTCAGGCACACTGCAGCCCCCACTGTCCCAAGCCCTCCCTCTATTGTCCTTCATTCCTAACTCTCCTCAGCACTGAGCACTGCTGACCACACCACCTCAACAGGCTTTAATTCATTCCTTTTTGTCCTCTTCTTAAACAGCATTCTCATGTAGGACACCGCCATCTTTTACCTGGCCCACTGAACTTGTCACCTGGCCCCTACAGGCATCCAGGTACTCCTCTAATCCACTTCTTAACTTCAAGCCAAGTGTTTTATTAAAAAAAAAAAAAAAAAAAAAACAGATCCTGGGGCATGGTTTGGGTCACATGCTTGTAATCCAGCAGAAAAGGGATTTGGGAGGCAGAGGGTCTCGAGTTCTTGGCCAGTCTGAAGTACACAGTAAGTGTGGGAAGCCCTTCTGTATATGTGTTGCTTTTATTAGTTAATGAATAAAGAAACTGCTTTGTGAGTCTATAGCAGAGCAGAAGAGAGGTAGGTGGGGAAAATTGAACTGAATGCTGGGAGAAAGAGGAGTTAGAGAGAAGCTATGTAGCCCCACCAGAGACAGATGCCAGAACTTTACCCAGTAAGCCACAGCCTCATGGCCATATACAGATTAATGGAGATGGGTTAATTTAAGATATGAGTTAGCCAGAAATATGCTTAAGCTACTGGACAAACAGTATTGCAAACAATACAGTTTCTGTGTGATTATTTTGGGGCTGAGCAGCTGGAAATGAACTAACAGCCTTCATACAACAAGATGGCATGTAGTCCCCAAGGAGACAGATGTGCCTGAATCTTGCCAGTAAGCCATAGCCACATAGCAATATACAAAATAATGGAAATGGGTTAATTTAAGATGTAAGGGCTAGCCAATAAGAAGCTAGAGCTAATAGGCCAAGCAGTGATTTAATTAATACAGTTTCTGTGTGGTTATTTCAAGTGTGGGTAGCTGGGAACAAATGAGCAGCCTCCCTCTACACACACAGTGGGTTTCAAACCAGTTTGGGCTACAGAATCAGAGCCTGTTTTAAAACAACATGAAAAGGTAAATCTTGGGCTGGGAGGTAGGTTGCTAGTAGAGTATGCTGCCTGGTATGCACCCCACCAAAGGAGAGGGGACTTATTAAACTGTGCCTTTTCTTGCTTAAGATTATTTAATGACCCTTTTATTTCTCTTATAATGAAGGCAGAAACTGACATGATACATAAAATCTGAAAAAGACAGGGCTCTCTGTTAAACACAAAGCATGATCTTTTTCCAAACCCTCATTGCATCTTAATCAGGTCCCTCATGCCACAACTACCTTTTCTACCACAGGACCTTTGTTGTGGAATAACCTTTTTGTACTTGTGAAGATGGTCTTTGCCAAAGTACCTTCTGATTGGTTTAATAAAGAGGTGACCAGCCAATAGTTAGGCAGGTAGAGGCTAGGCGGGACTTCAAAGCAGAGAGAAAAGGAGATGAATATAGGTATGAGAGAGACACCAGAGAACACGGAGAGAAATCAGGAGGTACAAGATAGAAGAGAGGTAAAAAGCCACAAGGCAAAATGTAGATTAATATAAATATGTTAATTTAAGCTATAAGAGCTAGTGGGACAAGCCTAAATTATAGGCCAAGCTTTCAGAATTAAGAAGTCTCTGTGTTATGTTTTGTGAGGTGGTGCCCCCCCCCCCAATTCAGTCTATATATGGTAACCAATGTAGAGGCTTGAATATCCAAACATAGCGTCTGAGAAAGCTAAGTTCTAGATAAGGATCCGGATGTAGCTTCGTAGTACTGCAGTCTCTTAGGCAGGCTGTGCTCAGTGGTATACAGAGATGCAGCTACTGCCTACAAGGATGGAATGAGCCACCAGCACCATTTGCTAAGCTGAGCCATGCAATAGCTGACCTGGCACTTAGGATTTGTCTCATACAGTCAGAATGCTGCAGGTGCTCAGTAAATACAGATCCAGATGGAAAAAAGCCTTCACAAGTTACAATGTGTTTTTTATTTATTTTATTTTTTCCAGCTACCGTGGAGTTTATTTGAACTAAGGAAAAGGTCATGTTTTCATGCAATACATACTTGGTTCTTTAAATAACAATTGTGACAAACAGCAGAAAGAATTAGAGAACGATGCACTTGTGATCCACATAAAACATCAATATTTTGGGTTGTACATAATTAAAGAAATATCTCAGTTTTCGAAATACTGTAATAGCCAATATATAGAGGCATGTTATGTGGGGATAGGAACACAATTTAGAAAAGAAAAAAACCACAGTGGAACTACTCAGTTTCTTTAAAATCACTGAGCAAGAAAAGCAACACTGAACTTCCATACTGATGCAGCTTCTATACAGTACCTTGATTTAAATTCAAGAGCAAAGTTAAGACTCTCCTCCTCTATTTTTGGTAAACAACTACATGGTAAACTTAGATGACTTTCCCTCTGGATTTACCTGGGAGTGGCCTTTTTAATATTTTATTTAAAAGATGGCAGCTTTGGCACTTTTATACTGATTTCACCAATGCTAATAATTCTTGGTATCTCAGGAAGATTCGTATTCTTTACAGCTGATAGCACAGGCTGGAGCTCCTGCTAAGCTAGCTTCAGATTTCTCACAATGTGTTTTTTTAAATGTGCATAGGCTTAAAATAAGAAACGAAAATGGTTTATAAATAATAAGGTAGTCTTTAAGGAGATAAAAATGTAAAAAGGAAAATCCACATAAAAATGGAAAATACATAAAGTCTAGATCCTATAAGGTGTCTTATTGACTTTGAATTTTTTGATTCCTGATGGGCAAATGACAGCTGCTAAGAGACATAAAATTGTAAGAGGGACTGCTGAATTAGACTAGCCTAGATAATTTAGGGATGCCTTAACTTTAAAATGGAAGTCAGAAAAAGTATTGCTTTGGGGAAGAGGCTATGCCTTTGTTTCCACAGAAAACGAAAGGCTGTAGATTCCTTGAAGGTTGTTAGAGATCAGGTTTGATTGGGGAAGGCCCCCTGAAAATCCTAGCTATAGACAAATAGTCCTAGAAAATCTACAATACAGAGCAAGGGGACCAGACACCAAAGAAAAGGTGTGGCACAGGTGATCCAGCCTCTCAGAGTACCTCTGTTGTAATTTCCTCATAGTTCTAGAGTTCTACATCTAGAGCAGTTTCAAGGCTGATGGCTGAGATGATCTAGCCTCACAGACTATTCTAGCCAGGGCTGCAGATAAGCCTTGTGCTTCCTCATTGCACAGAAGCTGAATAACACATGTTATTGCTAGTTTTCCCACGATTTGACCATTATCTTAGTTCCCCCAAAGATGCAATCATCCCCAGACAACAGAAAGCAGTCTAGAGAACAGGATGAGTACATGCCCAACAGGTAGGATGGGTGATTTGGGTCATTCGGTGGATTATAGATGTTTGTCATCATTTGGGGGAGGGGTTGGTTACAAGTTGTTAAAGGTCACAGTCAGGAAAAAAGCTGAACAAAAGAGATTAAATTCAGGGACCTTTTTCTGAAGGGAAAATGAGGAATATAGTATAGAAATGATGACATAACAGGATAAACTGTTGAGTCTACTTTGGAACAACAACTAATCTCAAATGTTTCACAATGGTATAGATGTTTGTATATTGATACAATTTTAAGGTTATTTTTGGCAACAGTAAATGTGTTTCTATTTTTGTTTAAGATATTGTACCTATGCAGCTCATTTAAAAAATACACAATTTTAGTCCTTGAAAGCTATTTAAGAAAATAGGAAATACAGAATAATAGTTAGTCATCTATAACAATCAAACTTATCTAGTCACATTAGGTATGTTTTCAAGGTCATAAAGAGACATATTTTAGATAGACCGGTGATCTTCAAACACTTCAAAGACCCACACAAAATATCAGAATATGGCATTTAAAATGTTTTAATAACAAAAGGCTTTTCAAGATACTAAGACATGTCTGTTCCTGGCAGCACCAATTTACTTCAAAAAAGGACAATGTGCATCAAAGAACCTCTATACGGAGTTTGCTTTCTTTGTGGCAAAAGCTAGCCACAGAGCAAAGAAGCTGCCCTTGCCTCAGCTGCTAAAACAGTATGCTGCCCAAATTGGACAAGTAAGACACAAAGGAATAAAACTGCCAAACTTTGAGACAAGGGAAGCCAGTCATTCAAAATTCCTGCTTAAGAGAAAAGTGTTGTAGGAGGTGGTTTGTTTGTTCCCGGCTGCCCAGAACTGAAATAATCACACAGAAACTGTATTAATTACAACCATGCTTGGCCTATTAGCTTATGTATATTTCTAGCTCATTCTTATGTCTTAAATTAATCCATTTTTATTATTTTATATATTATTTTGAGGCTCGTGGCCTACTGGCAAAGTTCTGGCTGGTGACTGGCATCTTTCTACTATGGTGGCTCCATGGTGTCTCTTTGAAACCACCAACTATATATATATATCATTATTATTTTAATATCTCAATTGTCAAGTTCTCAAACAAAAACAAATCCCTGGCCTGCCTTGAAAATTGAACTTCCTACTCAATGTGTCACCAAATACACCATAAAATTCTGCCCAAAAAACAGCATTTAAAGAATCTCTAGACACTTGAAGCAGGGATCCAGGATGGGGTATTTTCAATAGGAAAAGGGAGACAAAATCAGGGCAATCTTTGAGTGAAAAAAATCCCCCTTCCACTGTACAAAATAAAGCAGACATCTTCACTGTGAGTTCTAGCAAGGTCAATTTTTAGCCTTATTCACAAAATTCTTATATAGCTTCCTTGGCCTAAAAAACCCCCATGCAATGGCACGGTGATTGTTCTGAAGCCTGAGTCAATATAGTTCCCTAGGGAAATCACCGACTTTGATGGCAACCAAATAATTTGCAATGACATTCCAACAATCTTAAGTCATAAAAACATTAGTATAATTGATGAAAAAATGTAAGATTCCTATTGTAAAAAGAAGCTATTTTCACAGATTATTAACAATTTAAGAAAAAGTGGTACATTTACACAATAGAGTATTACTCAGTGGTAAAAAAAAAATGACATCTTGAAATTTGCAGTCAAATGGATGGAACTAAAAAATCCATTCTGAGTGAGTTAATCCAGACCAAGAAAGACAAACACAATATGTACTCACTCATAAGTGGATATTAAACATAAAGAAAGGGATAACCAGGCTACAATTCATAACCCGGAGAAGCTAGGTAACAAAGAGGACCCTAAGAGAGACATGCATGGTTGCCCCTAGGAAGGAGAAATAGATAAGATCTCCTGAGTAAATTGGAAGTGTGGGGAGGGGGAGTAGTGAAGGGGAGCTGGGAGAAAAACACAAGAGAATGGGATGGCTGAATTGGGGAAGGGAAAGAGGACAGCAAGGAAAGAGATATCTTGATAGAGGGAGCCATTATGGGGTCAGGGAGAAATCTGATGCTAGGGAAACTCCCAGGAATTCAAAAGGATGACCCCAGCTAAGATTCCTAGCAATAGTGGAGAGGGTGCCTGAACTGGCCTTCCCCTATTATCAGATCGATGACCACCCTAATTGTCATCATAGAACCTTCATCCAGTAACTGATGGAAGCAGATGCAGAGATGCTTTAGCAGATGCTAAGCACTGAACCAAGCTCCTGGAGTCCAGTCAAAGAGAGAAAGGAGAGATTATATAAGCAAAGGGATCAAGATCATGATGGGGAAACCCACAGAGACAGGAGCTCACTGACTCTGGAATGACAGTGGGGGAACATGCATAGGACCAAAGTAGGTCCTCTGAATGTGGGTGACTGTTCTGTGGTTTGGGCAGTCTGTGGAGCCACTGGCAGTAGAACCAGGATTTATCCCTAGTGCATGAACTGGCTTTTTGGAGCCCATACCCTATGAAAGGATACCTTGCTCAGCCTAGATACAGAGGGGAGTGCCTTGGTTGATCCTGCTTCAACAATCTTTGTTGACTCCCCATGGGAGGCCTTACCTGTTGCAATAGGAGCGGCAGGGCTGCGTCCCAAGCACCCGGCCGCCCGCATGTCTAGCTTATGCCCGAAATAATTACACGGAAACTGTATTCTTTCAAACACTGCCTGGCCCGGCTAGTTCCAGCTTCTTATTGGCTAGCTCTTACATATTGTTCTAACCCATGTCTAATATTCTATGTAGCCCACGAGCTGGCTTACCAGGGAGGATCTTAACCTGCGTCTGTCTGGAGCGGGAGAACCATGGCG
>NW_026067943.1:5870199-5889101 GCF_014885135.2 Alexandromys fortis
AGTGGCATCTGAGCTCACTTCCTCTTCCTCCTAGCATTCTGTTCTGTTTACTCCACCCACCTATGTTTTAACCTATCAGGTACAAGCAGTTAGAAATGGCTTTTTAAGCCCTGTCCCAGATCTCCAGCTCGCTTCCATCCTCAGTGCCCCCCTCCCCATGAGACAGTGTTTTTCTGTGTAGTCCTGCCTGTTCTGGCACACACACACACAGATTCTCCTGCCTCTGCCTCCTGAGTGCTGTGATTAAAGGTATGCACATGTTCCACCACTGTCTGGCTCCCTTTTTCTTATATATTCTCCCTTTTTCTATATTCAAGCTATAATTATTAGAGGCGGGTGATGGAGGAAGGTCATTGGTTAAATGAAGAAACTGCCTTGGCCCTGATAGGTTAAAATTTAGATAGACGGAGTAAACAGAACAGAATGCTGGGAGGAAGAGGAAGTGAGCTCAGACGCCATACAGCTCTCTCCAGGGCAGACGCGATGTAGCCAGCCACCAGGTCAGACATGCTGAATCTTTCCTGGTAAGTGCACCTTGTGGTGCTACATAGATTATTAGAAATGGGTTAAGAGGCTGAAACTAATGGGCCAGGCAGTGTTTAAAAGAATACAATTTGTATGTTGTTATTTCGGGGCATAAGCTAGCCAGGCGGCAGGGAGCTGGGTGGCAGGAACGCAGCCTGCAGCTCCTACTACAGGTGGGGACTTCAACTGAGAACAGCTGTTCACAAGCCTGTAGGGAATTCTCTTAATGATTGATGGGTGAGAGCCCAGCCCATTGTGGGTAGGGCCACACCTGGCTGGTGATCCTGTGGTCTGGTAAGAAACCAGGCTGAATAAGCCACAAGGAACAAGGCAGTAAGCAGCACCGCTCCATGGCCTCTGCATCAGCTCCTACCTCCAGGTTCCTGCCTTGAGTTCCTGTCCTCAGTGATGAACAGCAATGTGGAAGTGTAAGCCAAATAAACCCTTTCCTCCCCAACTTGCTCTTGGCCATGGTGTTTCATTACATTAATAGTAACCCTAACTAAGATATCCTTTAACCTACAAAGACTACACTAACCCACTAACAGCATCTGAATTGCTCTACACTAAGCTTGAGGTTTTACTATCAAAATATGCTACTTAAAAACTAACATCAAATACCTGGGCACAGTGGCTCACACCTGTAATCCCAGCACTTGGAGGCTGAGCTAGGACAACAGAAAACTTAATTATAGACAGGGTCACATAGAGAGAGTCTGTCTCAAAAAATTAATTAATTAATTAATTAAACCCACACCATTTAGGGGAAAAGATATTCTAAAGAACTATGTGCCCTTCCCTTTGGCTAACAGAATACTGAAAAAGAAGTACTCAAGAAATGGGGAGTTTCTCTGGGAATCTCATGCAAGAAAGAAAAGACTAAAGTCAGTATCAATAAAAGAAGAGATTTATCTCCCAGGAAGAAGATTGGAGCCCAGAGAATGATGAATCAATGATGGGCAAGACCATATCTTGACCAGAACTGCTTAGTTATGCATGCCTTTTGCCATCTTTTAATCAGAATCTCATGCTAGGGCCCCAAAAGATGGACTAGGATTGAGGTGGAGGAGGGGAATAGCCACTGGATCTCATTATTTGTTCTTCTTTACAATGTAGTCATGAATAAATCTCATTTTTCTGTTTTTCACTACTACTTATTTCTTGCATGTTGAAATAAGAAGCGGCGGGGCTGCGTCCCCAACACCCCGGCCGCTTGGCTAGCTCATGCCCGAAATAATAACACACAAACTGTATTCATTTAAGAACTGCTTGGCTCATTATATCTAGCCTCTTCTCGGCTAACTCTCGCACCTGGGTTAGCCCATTTCTAATAATGTGTGTAGCACCAAGGTGCACTTACCGGGAAGATTCTAGCCTACGTCCATCCTGGGTTGGAGCCTCATCGTGTCTCGCCCCGGGGAAGAGCGGCAGTGGCATCTGAGCTCACTTCCTCTTCCTCCTAGCATTCTGTTCTGTTTACTCCACCCACCTATGTTTTAACCTATCAGGTACAAGCAGTTAGAAATGGCTTTTTAAGCCCTGTCCCAGATCTCCAGCTCGCTTCCATCCTCAGTGCCCCCCTCCCCATGAGACAGTGTTTTTCTGTGTAGTCCTGCCTGTTCTGGCACACACACACACAGATTCTCCTGCCTCTGCCTCCTGAGTGCTGTGATTAAAGGTATGCACATGTTCCACCACTGTCTGGCTCCCTTTTTCTTATATATTCTCCCTTTTTCTATATTCAAGCTATAATTATTAGAGGCGGGTGATGGAGGAAGGTCATTGGTTAAATGAAGAAACTGCCTTGGCCCTGATAGGTTAAAATTTAGATAGACGGAGTAAACAGAACAGAATGCTGGGAGGAAGAGGAAGTGAGCTCAGACGCCATACAGCTCTCTCCAGGGCAGACGCGATGTAGCCAGCCACCAGGTCAGACATGCTGAATCTTTCCTGGTAAGTGCACCTTGTGGTGCTACATAGATTATTAGAAATGGGTTAAGAGGCTGAAACTAATGGGCCAGGCAGTGTTTAAAAGAATANAGTCTGACCTCACTTCCTCTTCCGCCCAGAATTCTATTCTGTTTACTCCTCCCATCTATGTTCCAAGCCATGAGGCCAAGCAGCTGGTTTATTATAACTTAACCAATGAAATCAACAGATTGATATATGACACTCCCACATCACTTGCATTGGCCTATTGAGTATGGGTGGCTAAGCATGGCTTATTCAGAATTCCAGGGCCCGGTTCTGACCTTAACAGCACTGGAAATGAAGCAGGATAGGAAAATGGGAAAATTATGGGGACATAAGAAGGGAGAGGAGCCTTTCACCTAGAAGGCTGATTGAAGCCTCTTACCAGGAAAGCAAAACTTCCAGCACAGTTACCAGCTACTCAATGCCTTCTTCCCATCTATAAATCTCAGTTTTCTAGGAATTTCACAGAAGACCCATTTATAAGAAAAAGAACATGCACTTGTGCAGTTGTAGTGGCTTCTGGCTTTCTCATCAGATTGTAACTTTCTCTAGGGTCACCCTATAATCTCACCAAAAGAGAAAAAAGGTGGCTGCAGAGATGGCTCAGTACTTACTGGCTTCTCTTTCAGGGCCCGTTGGTTCCCAGCACCCACATGGCTGCTCAGACCTACTAGTTTTAACTCCTGTAACAAGAGATCTGATTCCCCTCTTCTTGCATTCATGGGCACTGCACAAGTGTGGTACATAGACATAAAGGCAGACAAAATACTCATACCCATGAACAAAAATAATTGTTTTTTTTTTTTTAAAAATAGGAAAAGAGAAAAAATTTCTAAGCAATTCTTTGAGATGTAACTTAAGAGATATAACCAAATGGTATATATGGCTAATGCTAAGACAACTGTGATCTTCTGTAAGGAGCCCACACCCACACCTGGGTATTCTCTTACTTTCTATATGACTCTCCTCTTAGGAACACATATCCCCGACTTAAATGTCTTATTTTCTGCAACTCTCTCTCTCAGAAAAACACACACTCATGAACAGGGATGTCTTACTGCTTCTGAGTACCTTTTCTGTCTCCCAGTCCTTGTGCCTATTCCTACATTAACATCTCCAACTCTGCTTCAAGTTGGCTAGGCTTGAAATCCTTTTCTGCATTGAAGTCATGAATCCCAGTTTGACATAAGTGAAGCTCCCTAAAGGGTTAAGGGAACTGGAGCTACTGAAGATGACTGCCTTCTCACTGCTAACAATAACAGTGCAATTCAGATTCTGCAGGCCCCAAATCTAAAACTATGAATCATCAAACAATACAGAGAAGTTCAAGTATGATTTCACTCACAGATGAAGAGCAGAAAAACAACAGTTGAGAGAAACTGTTTCCCAAAATAAACCAATGTTATACAACACCATGAATTTATCATACAAAGATTAAGCAGTTTTAACTCTGGCCAGGCTGCAATGAGATTATAGTCCCTTAACTAGCTGCTTCTCTAAATCAGTGAAACATGTAGATGGAGTGCTGCCTCTGAGTGATCAAGATAATCTTACATGAAGTCTGAAAAGAAGAGTAAAATTCAAGTCACAAAATGGGCAACAACACCAATCTTAGCTAGCTAGAAGAAATCTAGCTATCAGTACAGGATGGTATGTATGAAGGCCAAGGCATAATCCTCAAGCGGATGTTAGCTAAAACAGTAAAAAGGTTTTACTGTCATTTATTTTAGATTTCATAAACCAAATGAAAAAAATCATTAATGCCTTTTATAAGAATTTGATTCATTTATTTGTGTTTGTTGGTAAGTGTGAGCATGTGCGCACGTGAGTGCAGTGCCAACAGAGGCAAGAAGGGAAGGCTGGATTCCCTGAAGATAACATTACAGATCCTTCTCTCTCATGGCACACCTTTTAACCTAGCAATCACCAATGACAACTGAAAACAATAAAACCAAAATTAAAAAAAAAATTTAAATAAACCACTAAAGAGGACCTAAGGACAGGTCTTCAGGACATAAAAAGCAAAGAAGAAACAATTTCTAAAAGCTGATTCAATTTACAAAATAGTGGTTTTGAAAATTCATGTTATTCTGAGGAACTAATGACTTTTCATTAAGAAACATTCAAAGTGGGGCCAGTAAGATTGCTCATCAAAAAAAGGTGTTTGGCACCAAGCTTGACTACTCAAGTTTGAACTTCTGGACCCACATGGTCCGACACACACTGTCCTCTAACTTCTGCATGTGTGTCAGAACACATGCACATGGGTATGCGCATGCTCACACATACACATACATACATGGATACAAATAAGTTTAAGAGAAAAAGAAAAGTGGGCTGGAGAAATGATTCAACAGTTAAAAGCATCTGCTGCTCTTGTGGAAGACCTTTAAGTTGCTAGCATCCACTGAAGGGCTTACCAACTACCTACAACTACTTTTGGGGAATCTATTGTCCTCTTTTGACCTCCATGGGCACCAAGCACACACATGATGTATATACATACATACGTACATTACATGCAGGTAA
Source organism: Alexandromys fortis (assembly GCF_014885135.2). NCBI lineage: Eukaryota > Metazoa > Chordata > Mammalia > Rodentia > Cricetidae > Alexandromys > Alexandromys fortis. Next base: position 5,875,228 of record NW_026067943.1, read on the forward strand.
ACACTCATAAACATAAAATAAAAAAAATCTTAAAAGAAGGGGGTGGAGGTTAGGAAGATGACACAGAGGTTAAGAGCATGTGCTGATTTTTTAGAAGACCTGAGTTCATTTCCAAGCATCCACATCAGTCAGCTCACAAATGCCTATAACTCCAGCTCCAGGGGATCCAATGACTTCTTCTGGCACATACACATTCCACCACAGACAAGCAATAAATCTTTGGGAGGGAGGGGATGAAACAACCATATTTCATACTTTGGTGTCAAAATATAACTACAAAGTATTAAAGGTTAAAATATGTTCATAAACATTAAGTATATTGCAAAAGGACAGGTAAACAGATTATATATAGCACTATCTAAATATAGGTCTGTTTATACCTGAGTATATAAATAAAAAAGTAAATAAATATATTTATATGTGTGTGTATATCAAAGTAACACTGGTTATTATTGCAATTTAATACAGAATCAAAAAAATGTTTTAAAGAGACACTCTGGCATATAGCCTAGGCTGCTCCAAGTGCTGGCACTGCAGGTATGTGACACCACACCCAATGACTAACCTAATCAATGTTTCTGTGAGATCTGTCTACATTTCTTTTAACAATCATTGTTTATATATATGTATGATTTAAAAATAAAAAAATGAATTTTTCTAATCCCAATTTTTTGAGAATCTACCATACTGATTTCCAAAGTGGCTATACAAGTTTGCACTCCTACCAGCAATGGAGAAAATGTTCCCCTTTATCTATATACTTGATCTTAGCCATTCTGACAGGTGTAAGATGGAATCTCAGAGTAGTTTTGATTTGCATTTCCCTGATGGCTAAGGATGCTGAACATTTCTTTAAGTGCTTCTCGGTCATTTGAGACTCCTTTATTGAGATCTGTACTTCATGTTTTAACTGGATTATTTGGTTTATAGATATCTAGTTTCTTGAATTCTTTAAATATTTTGGAGATCAGCTCTCTGTCAGATGTGGTGTTGGTGAAAATCTTATCCCATTCTGTAGGCTGCTATTTTGTCCTCTTGACAGTGTCCTTTGCCTACAGATTTTTAGTATCACTTATTTGTCCATCTTCGTGTCTGTGCTACTGGTATTCTTTTCAGGAAGTTGTCTCCTGTACCAATAAGTTCAAGGCTATTTATTACCCACTTTCTCTTCTATCAAATTCTGTGTATCTGGCTCTTATGGTAAGGTTTTTGGTCCACTTGGAATTGAGTTTTGTGCAAGGCAATAGATATGGGTCTTTTTGCATTCTTCTACATGCTGACTTCCAGTTAAATCAGCACCATTTGTTGAGTTAGTTTTCTTTTTCTCATTGTATATTTCTGGTTTATTTGTGAAAAATCCGGTGTGTGGATTTATGTCAGGGTTTTTTATTCTATTTTATTGACCAACCAGTCTGTTTTTATGCCAATAACATACAGTTTTTATTACTACAGTTCTGTAATACAGCTTGAAATCAGGGAAGATGATACCTCAGGAACTGTCTCCTCTGCATATATGTTATGGTTGTGTAGCTTGGTGTTCCTGTGAGAGTACTAATAGTAGTGCTGTCTCTGAATCTTTTGCTGAATTTGGGATCCTTTCCCTCCTATTGGGCTGGTGTAGGAGTTCTTCCTGTTTGTGTGTTGCTTTCATTGGTTAATGAATAAAGAAACTGCCTTGGCCTACTTGATAGGGCGGAACTTAGTAAGCAGAGAAAACAGAACTGAATACTGGGGGGAGGAAGAAGGGCAGAGTCAGAGAAGCCATGGATCCTCCACTTGAGATGAATGCCATTTAGAACCTCCGGTAAGCCACTACAATGTGGTGATATACAGACTAATGGAGATGGGTTAAACTAATATGTAAGAGTTAACCAATAAGAAGTTAGAGCTATTGGCCAAGCAGTGTTTTAATTAATACAGTTTCTGTGTGGTTATTTTGGGTGTAAGCTAGCCAGGTGGACAGGACGAACAAGCAGGCCCTTCCCCTACAACATTGGGTTGCCTCATCCAGCCTTAATATGAGGGCATATGCCTAGTTTTACTATAACTTGATATGCCATGTTTGGATGATATCCCGGGGGGGCCTGCCCTTTTCTGAAGGGAAAGGAGGAGTAGACCTGAGGGAGAGGGAAGGTGATGGACGAGGGACTGGGAGGAGAGGAGAGAGGGGAAACTGTGTTTGGGATGTAATACAGGAGATAAATAAAGCCCTTTTTAAAACAAACAAACCGGGTTCTACTACTCAGGAATACAGACCATTCAGCATTGGAACAAGCATGCTGTCCCAATCATCTTTATTATCAAAATTATATTATTTGTGTGTGTGTGTGCGCGCGCAAATCAGAACTACTTATAGAATTTAGTTCTCTCCTTCCATCTTATGGGTCCCTAGGATCAAACTCAAACCCCTAGGATTGGCAGTAAGCACCTTTTCCCAATGAGCCTCATCAGTCCACCATCTTTAAAGAGAAAAAAAAATAAACCAAATGTGTTGATTATGGGACTAAGATCTAAATGATCATAGTTTAATGTTTTGAGAATTGGAATAGAAAATGAGGGTAAAACAGAAACAATAATTATTAGGGATTTGGGAGATAGCACAGTCAGCAAAGTGCTTGGTGTGCAAGTAAGAGTTCAACTCTTGGAGTCCATGTGAAAAAGGCCAGATGAAGTGGCCTTTGCTTGAAATCTTAGGGATGGGAGGTACAGATGAAGTGAGTGGTGTCTAAGGAATGATATCTGATGTCATTCTTTGGCTCCTTTGCACAGGCACACGTACACTCACACAGACACACATATGCATGTACATATAAACTATCAGTAAGTAAGACACTTGGTAATATAGTTAAAAGGTGGGTTAAAAATAGCACACTGAACTTCAGAAAGACTCACAAAGAGCCTCCATGGAAAAGTGTTGAATAAAGATGAGATGGAAACTAATGAGGTTAGGCCTTGCTCCTAGCATCCCCCTGACATAGGAAGAATAGAATCCTAAGACCTGAAAGCACTCACCACCCTTGTGCTCTAATGACTCTCCTTTTCTACTTACACACAACTGCTCAAACTGACTTCCCGTCATGCAATCTGAAGTCTTAGGAAAAAGTGCATGTGGCAAACACACTGATGCTTGGAAGCAGCCCTGACAACCTTATAAACAAATCCATTTCCTAACTACTAGGAAAGCACTTTGATAAAACTGTGCCATATATATTTCTTAAAAAACTTCCTTACTTGCTACCACAAGACTTTATTATCATAGTGTTCAAGATTTGATTCTGAGAAAATATAAACGATGTCAAGATTTGTTTTCACAGGATTAATATGAATACTACAATAACACTCAAATAGTTCAGAAAAGAGCATCAGAGGACTCTCTGGGGAATGAAATATTTGGTATCCAAATTCAACTGGTGAGCACACTACATACATATAATGCTGTGTGTTTATGTAAATTTCATTGAGTTATCAATATATTTTAGGTGTCTACACTTATTAGAAATTACATCTCAATTTTAAATAATGAAATTGTTTTTTAAAGCATCCAAAAGAGTTACCTCTCATCATTCAAAAGCACAAGATGTCAGAGTCAGATTTTATATTCCAGTAAAAAGAATTAAGCATGGACAATTAAAGCCCTGACTTCACTATCACAAAAATCAAGAACAGAAATAAGTCTCTTAATTCTGCTCTATGACTTAATTTTTGTGCTACATGGACAAACTGAGCCCTGAAGTTCTTTTATTATAAATGAGAAAATCAAACAGAGGAAAGGACATAGTAAGAAACTAAAGGGAAAAAGACAGAACCACTCTGCTCAACAAGTCACCTCTGTATCAAAGCCAGATGTATACAACCAAAATCCTCTCCAGCTTCAACAAGAGCCTAAATCCAAACTCTCCAAAAGAGATAATATTTTTATCCAGAGCTAGATATAACATAATGAAAAAAAAATATGGGGGCTGGAGAAACAGCCCAGTAGTTAAGAGTACTTATGTCTTTTTGTTTTTTAAAGAAGACCTGAGTTGTGATGTAGAAGTCCCCTCTGTGTGCTGTGATTACCATTAATGAATAAAGAAACTGCCTTGGCCTGTTGATAGGGCAGAACTTAGGTAGGCAGGGAGGACTGGATTGAATGTTGGCAGAAAGAAGGGCAGAGTCAGGAGAAGCCACAGAGCTGCTGGAGACAGATGTGCTGAAACTTTACTGGTAAGCCACAGCCATGTGGCGATACACAGATTAATGGAGATTGGTTAAATTAATATGTAAGAGTTAGCCAATAAGAAGCTAGAGCTAATGAGACAAGCAGTGATTTAATAATACAGTTTCTGTGTGGTTATTTTGGTTCTGAGCGGCCGGGATGAACAAGCGGCTCCTCCTGCAACAGAGGTGGTTAGAGACACAAAATTTAACTATAGTTCCAGGGAATCAGATGCCCTCTTCTGGCCTTATCAGACTCCTATAAACATAAAATGCACAAATACACAGGCTCACAAACATACACATAAGTAAAAAATAAGTTGGAGAAATGGTTTGGTGCCCAAGAGCCCTTGATCCTCTTACAGAAAACCTGGACTTAGCTTTCAGCATTCATATGGAGTCTCCCATCTGTAACTTCAGTTCCAGGAGACCCAATACCCTTTTCTGGTCTCTGAGGGATCAGGCATACACATGACATACATGCAAGCAAGCACTCATGCACATAAAAATAAAACAAAATAAATCATGGGACTAGAGAGATGGCTCCAAGGTAAAGTTTAGCACCTATATGTGGGGATCACAACCACCTCTAACTCCTGCACATGCATGACACACAGACACACATAAACAGAATTTTTAAAAAGAACACAAAGGAAGCTCCAAGGTCTGTGTTCCCTATGACAGCAACACCATGCTCCTCTTGTTTCTTTCCTAGAGCTCAAAGCCTCGTCACTTTACCATAATTTTGTTCTGCTCTTCACTTTCACTGTCGTCCCTTCTTGTATCTATACAAAGCTGAAGACTGCACACAGGTTCAACAGACTGATAAAGTCTAAGGTGATAAAAAGGCACCCCAATAAGCCTCTTCACTGACAGTGATTCAAATCAAACCAATTTAGAAAAAGCCTGGGTTTAATGGATAATTTCCCAGATGATTCTCCCTTCTGCTCCCCACCTCCAGGAGGAGATGGCAAAGAGAGACCAGAAAACCACATGTCTATTTTCTGGGGGACAGTTTAAATACCCTGTGGGAGTGGACTTGAGCACCTCTGGGAGATCTTTTGGCATGCTGAGATGCAGCAGGGTTTGGAGAGAGATGGGGAGGGGCCTTGGGGTGAAACTTCCACCAGAACATCCCAGACTCTTTGGGTATATGGATGCCAGGGGCTGGGGTGAAGCTTTCACCAGAACAATAAGTTGCTCTCATATTTACATTCACAAAACTTTAGAGCTGAACTACACTTAAGCAACCAACTACTCATACCTATCAACTAAACAATACACATTCATTCTTAAGTATAAACACACACAATTACTGGCTACATTACACCTACACAGTGTCCCCTCAAGGAATTGGAAACTATCTAACCTAATGTGGGAAGTAATATATTATATCCAAGCCACTAAGGAAATACTGAAATGGCTTCATCATCAGGCATCACACTGGGCCCAAGGAAAACAAGGAGCTACACAAAAGGCACTTGGGGCACAGTGAAAGATCAAAGGAGCAGCACCTACCCAAGAGGGTCAACACTCCCACTTCCCCAAGAAATATTTGCTCCAGAAAGTTTGGGATCCTCTTCATCCATGACACATGTTATTCTCAACACTTGTCTCTGAGGCCAAATTTTCAAATCTTACGTCCAAAGCAAAAAGACAATTCCAAAAGCCAGCATTACTATATAATCTTATTTGTAAAACTGTACTATGTTCACGTATTTATATGTGGACATATTTTCAAAGACACATGTAAGAAAGAATATTTACAAAAACTTTACTGGTGCCGGGTGGTGTCGGTGCAGTCTTTAATACCAGCACTCAGGAGGCAGAGGCAGGCGGATCTCTGTGAGCTCGAGGCCAGCCTTGTCTACAGAGCAAGTTCCAAGACAGGCTCCAAAGCTACACAGAAAAAGCTTGTATGTAAAAACAAAACATAAACAACAACAAAAAACCCCAAAAAACAAAACCAAAACTTTACAGGCTTACAGTACAGAATCTCAGATCATTACAGCTCTTCACACTTCCTGCATTAATCTTTGGGTACTCCTACAATTTGTTTTATTCCACTGTCAACAAAGTAAAACAAGACTGACAGCTCTTATACAAAAGATAAATAATTCACATTCACCCAGTAACAACTCAGGATTTTTTTAATTTTTAAAATTATGCACATAATTTTAAATTAAGCGTGTGTGTGTGTGTGTGTGTGTGTGTGTGTATGTGTGCAAGTCTGTGAACATGAGTACAGTGCCTACACAGTACAGAAGAGGGGGTGTGATCTCCTGGAGCTGGAGTTATAGTCAGTCATGAGCAAATTGATGTGGGTGCTGTACACTGAACTTTGGTAAAAGCAGAAAGCCCTCTTGAACACTGAGCCATCACTCCAGCTCATAGCTCACAGCTCACAAAGGATTACTCACTATTTGGGAGAAGTGAATACAGCATACAGTACTTGAAATGTTTTTTCTATCCTCTAAGAAGGATTAATTCCAGGCCAGTTTTTGAAAATAAGAAAAGCAGACAGGGAGAAATCCTAAATGAGCTGTAGTTGCCTTAGGTGCTGGCAACTCATTTTGTGAGAGATGCAAGACCACTGTAGAGGGATTCTGCTAAGAACCAGTCAACATGCTTGGCTTTTCAAGCAAGGTCTCCACATGTGGGTCAGGTTGGCCTTTAACTCTATCCTCAAGTCTTAAGTCTCCCTAATTGAGATTACAGGTATGTATGTAACATTCTTAGCATTGTCTCTTTCATTTGTAATATACTGACAGAAAAGGAGACAAAGGCAAAGAAATAGATGTGTTACAAAGTTATTGACTGGAAAAATATCTAGAGAAATGTATATCCAATTTTTATCACCAGAATTTCAGGAATCTAAAAACATAGAAAGTTTTCAACTTTGGGTGAACATTTCTGTTCTTCAAAGCATTAATTATGCCTACAACCATAAATTGAGGATGCCTATAATAGTCCAATGGGAATGTAGAATAAATGATGAAAGCCTAGATTAACTATATGCTCTGTGAAAGAAGGGAATTCCTGTCCTATTCACTTCCACACTTATCTTGTACAGTCGAATATCTGGTACAGAACAAAGTTCAATACATAATGAAAGAGTCAATAAATGAACATTCATTCTAAAGGTCCAATGAAGAAATGTTTCAGAAAACGACTTCAATTTTGTGGACTTATTGATTTATTATTCAACAGAAGGTATTTGGGAATTGGGGGAAAGTGTCAGATCAGTACAAAATGCCCAAGACACTAAGTTTTGAACCGACCAGAGCATCAAAGTAAGAGAGTTCAGAAAGTAATAAGAAGTGTAAGTGAAGTACAGACTCAGGAGTGCAATCCTGAGAAAGCCTCTGTCAGAGACCCGAGGTGCTGGACGCAGTGTCTGATGAGTCTCACCCACACTTAACCAGAACCAGAAAAGAAAACACTTCCACTATTCAGGACACCCTAATCAGATCTTGACCCCACTTGTTTCTAAACTTAAGATTATGAAATAAACACAATTCCTGCTTTGGAATCTTTGTTTCTTGCCTGCCTCCCCAGTGGTACAGAAAAAGGCCACAACTATGCTTTATATTCAACATTTTCACTATTTGCTACAGAGTATGTAAGTCATGGAAGCACAGACCATCACAAACACAATGTATCTTGCATAATTTCCCAGAAAAACACAAAGTTTTATTCACTATAAACTAATAATCACAAAATAGCTATTACATACTGAAGATATTTTTAAACTCCAGCTTGAAATCTGAAATGCTTTTGAACAGATAACTTAAAACAACCCACCACCCCCTATTTCTGAACTCAGGATCCCACGTCAGACTCAGTTAGCTAGGACTACATTCACCACTGCTACTGGCCTGAGAGTACAATCTTTGTCAATAAGCAATATTTTAATATTTATTTTCACTATTTATTGAAGTGTTGGTTTCTGATATCTCTTACATCTTATTTTAATAACATCTAACTGTCCTCACTTTGCCTGTCTCTTTTCTCCTCCAATTCATCCCACCATTGAATAAAAATGGAAGAACAAAAACTTGTTTGCTTTGTTTCAATTCGACTCTCAAATTCCACACTTTGAATCTTAAATTAACCTCACCCAAAATTAACCTTTGTCTCTAAAAGATCAGCCAGTTAGGCTTGTCTAAAAGCACAGAATGCATCTATAAGACCACTGTCTTCATACAATGCTGTTACTCAAATAGTCCCAGGTCAAACACTCCTGTAAAGCAATGTAACACCCACCTGTCCCTTCCCTAGAGTTCCTCTTCTATCACTAGAATTTATGTGGGATTCCCCTCTGTATGCTATCAATATGTTTTATTACCATTGGTTAATAAAGAAGCTGTTTTGGCCAATGGCTTAGCAAAGTAGAGACAGGCGGGAAATCCGAACAGATATAGAGAGAGAATAAGTGGAGTCAAAGAGATCTCATGTAGCTGCAAAAGAAGAAAGACGCTGGAATGCCGAACCTTACTGGTAGGCCACAGCCTCGTGGCAATATACAGATTAATAGAAATGGGTTAATTTAAGATGTAAGAGTTAGTTAATAGGAAGCCTGAGCTAGCAGGCCAAAAAGAGTTGCAATTAATAAGGTTCTGTGTGATTATTCGTGTCTGGGCGGCCAGGAAACAAAAGAGCAGTCTCTGACTACACAGAATAAGTTTTTGTTGTTTTAGCTTCAGCATTTCTGGAATCAAACCTAGAACCTCAAGCATACTTGGCAAGTGCTCTAATATCAAGCTAAATATCCCAGGCTTGGAATGAAGCTTCCACGAAAGATGTGCCATCATCAAATCTAAATTCCATTACAATATAGAACACCGAGGTGGCATTCACTAAGCACTTACCAGCTCAATGCCAGGTCTAAATCTATCCAAGGTTAGCCTTCCTATTCTTTCTCTCTCACCTTTACCCTACTATTGGAGCTCACAAGACAATACCCCAAATATGCCACTTCAGATTTCAATCTGAGGGCATGTGGGGGAACAGCAAAGGCAGAGAGAAGGTCCTTCCCTGAAGCTCCCTTATCTACTTAAGGACAAGATCTGCCATAGGAAGGAAAAAAAAATGCCTTCAAGCCTGGCTGAAATACCACCACCCAAACCAGCCTGAACTTGTATCTCAGAGAGATAGAAAATTAAACACCATACTTAATTCAGAGAGATTTGTTCCAGCTGCTATTTGTTCTTCAGGGCCATTCTCCATCCCTAAGAAGCATTTACTTACTCCTCAAGTTGCCCACTGCCCTTCCTATGTAGATGATATTTAAGCCTTCACCCACTGATCTTCATTGTGAGTTTCATGATTTGTGTGGCTCCTGGTAGGCCTTTTCTCATTGTGTCTGCCTACTGTCCATTTGCTTAGCACTAATAATCATATCTTTGCAAGAGTCTGAACTTCCTTCTATTGACTGGATACCAGAAGAAGTATTTTGTTTTGTTTTTCATGTTACTAGCAGATATTAGATCTAAAGGGATACTAATATTTGAGGGCAATAATCAGTAATGCCAGCTTTAAATTTAGATGTATTTTACTTTGGGGGAAGGGAAGAATCCTCTATCTATTTTAGATGAATTCTAATTTTTAATGGTCACATCTGCTATTTCATTTAGTTCACAACAAAGAGTCTAACACGGTAACAAAAAATGTGTGAAAGGTAGAAAAAAACAAATGGACAAAAGCTGGGGAGATGGACAAGTCCATAAAGCGACCATTGCACAAGCATGAAAACCTGAGTTCAGATCTCTAGCACAAGCATAAATAATGGGAAGACATAGCCTATAATCCCAGCACTCAAGAGGTAAAGACAGGGCCTTCAAGCAAGCTGGAAAGCCAGACGATTCCAATCAGCAAGTGTTGGGTTCTAGGAGAGTTTGCCTCAAGAAATAAGGTTGGAAACCAATCAAGGAAGACACCCAACACCAATCTCTGAGCTCTACCTATATGTACATGTATGCCCCACACATGCAAGTGCGCATACAGACATACACATACATATACACAAACACAAGAAGTTGGCAATCAGAATGCTACTTCTGAATACTTGAAGAGTCACTGTCAACTAGATGTACTGAAAAGATGGGGAAAATGTGAAAAATTTGATCAAACCTAGATTAATAAATAGTTGCCTGGCTACTTGTAAGATCTGGGTTCAAAGCCTAACCTGCTTCCCACAAATTAAACAAACAAACAACAAATATTTGTTGTTTCTCTAGATATGAGCTGTCCTGCACACAATAACCAGCTAGAGATATAGATGATTAGAAAAAAGTCTAGCCATTTTATGATGCTCATACTTCTATCCTTTTGAGGCAGGTGCTAAAATAAGTATTATTTGGTAAATATTTGGCTCCAACATGGTGCAGGCAGAAAAACTGATGATAACTCCAAACAAGGAGGCAAACTGGTGACTAAAGCTATGGAGCACAGGTTATATCGTGTGTCTTAAGTCAGCTTAGCTGGTGATTGCCTGCCCACCCGTTCTTCCCTCTCACCCCTCTCTCTACTTTTTGAGGCAGGGCTTCTCTCTGTAACAGCTCTGGCTGTCCTGGAACTAGCTCTTGTAGACTAGGCTGGCCTCAAACTCATGGAGACACTCCTGCCTCTGCCTCCCAAGTGCCGGGATTAAAGGTATATGTCACCACCGCCTGGCGACACCTTAGCTTAGGTTTTTTTGTTTGTTTGTTTGTTTGTTTTTTTGTTTTTTTTTTTGTTTTTGTTTTTTGTTTTTCGAGACAGGGTTTCTCTGTGGCTTTGGAGCCTGTCCTGGAACTAGCTCTGTAGACCAGGCTGGTCTTGAACTCACAGAGATCCGCCTGCCTCTGCCTCCCGAGTGCTGGGATTAAAGGCATACGCCACCACCGCCCGGCTTAGCTTGTTTTTATAACACCTTAAAGTCACAGTGGATGGATTTATTAAAAATAAAGACTGTTAAGATTTGAGTGCGGAATGTCCCCACAGGCTTATGTGTTTCAATATGTGATCACCAGCTGACAGAAGAAGGGTCACTGGGGCTCAGATCTTGAAGTTTACAGTTCAACTCCAGTCTCTTTACTTGCTGGTCCACTGAGACGTGAGTAAGCAGCTACTCCATGTTTTTGTCACGACGCTTCCTACCATGATGAAGTATGCTCTCTCAAGCTATGAGCTTAAATAAATCTCTCCTTTCTTAAATTTTGGTCACAGCAATGAAAAACAAAAGTGATAAAAGGTTAACGTGGTAGGCATTGCTGCACACCTACATGAAAGAATTTTGCTAGGCAACAGGCTATTCCATGTCTGTTAATAACACATTTCCTTCTGTTGCTCAAAAACACTTACTATCATACTTTAAGACTTATATTTTGTGTTAAAGAGACGGCTCAGCGGTTAAGAGCACTGGCTGCTCTACCAGAGGTCCAGAGTTCAATTTCCAGTAGCCACATGGCAGCTCACAACTGTCTATAATTGAAGCCCCATGGGATCTGATGGCTGCTTCTAATGTGCAGATGTACACGCAGACAAAACATTTATATACTTAAAATACATACATAAACAAATAATCTTTTTTAAAAGACTTACATCTCAAGGAAATTATTTTACTAATTTACTGAACATTTATTTAATGATGTTAATTTAAAAAAAAAAACAAGAGAAGGAAAAAGAGATGCACAGCTTTGTTTATGGGAACCTTAAGAAATAAAATCTTGCGGGCTAGAGAGATTAAGAACACTTATTAAGCAGTCTACATGCTCTTCTGGAGAACCCAGTTTGATTTCTAGCACCCCCACCAGGCAGCTCACAACTGCCTCTAACTCTGGTTAGGTATGTAGACACTGTGGTGGTTTGAATAAGAATGTCCCCCACAGACTCATATATTGTTTATCAAGTGGCACTACTTGAGAGAGATTAGAAGGTGTGTCCTTGTTGGAGTAAGTATGTCACTGGGGGTGGGCTCTGAGGTTTCAAGGACCCAAACCAGGCCCAGGGTTACTCTCTTCCTGCTGCCTGCAGATCTGCATGTAGAACTTCTGCATCATATCGTCTGTGAGCCACTATGCCTCCCACCATGACTATGGACTCTGATACTGTAAGCAAGACCCAACTAAATGCTTTCTTTTTCAAGAGTTGCCATGTCATGGATTTAAGACACACATGAATTTTTTTAAAACGATAAAATCCTGGTAAATATATAACATAAAACAGTATACAACTATTTTAAAAAAATGTAAGTTTGTCAGTAGTAATCTACCTTAATGAAAAAACAAAACAAAAACAACCCAAGGGGGCTGGAGAGATGGCTCAGTGGTTAAGAGCACTGCCTGCTCTGCCAAAGGTCCTGAGATCAATTCCCAGCAACCACATGGTGGCTCACAGCCATCTGTAATGAGATCTGGTGCCCTCTTCTGGCCTGCAGGCATACATGCAGGCAGAATACTAAGAATACTGTACACATAATAAATAAATCAATCTTTAAAAAAGACAGTTGTTTCCAGAAATCATGTAACTTAAAAAAAAAAAAAACCCAAGGGGTCAGTAAAATGTTTCAATACATAGGCTTCTGAATTTTTTTTTTTTTGTTTTTTTGTTTTTTTGTTTTTCGAGACAGGGTTTCTCTGTGGCTTTGGAGCCTGTCCTGGAACTAGCTCTGTAGACCAGGCTGGTCTCGAACTCACAGAGATCCGCCTGCCTCTGCCTCCCGAGTGCTGGGATTAAAGGCGTGCGCCACCACTGCCCGGCTAGGCTTCTGAATTTTTAAAGGTAAAATACAAATATAAACGTATGTGTATATAAAATATCTGGGAGACACAAAAACTGGTTTAAAAATGTGCTCCCCCCAGCCAAGGATAAAAGCTGGCAGCTGAGAATCAGAGATTAAAGCAAGGTGTCTTTTCTGAACTGTTTCAACATTTTGGTATTTCTACTCAAAAAAAGGTCAGAAGTGACAAAAATTAATAAACAGCATGACCGCTAAGCAGGTAAAGGTGGTTGGCAATAAGTCTGCACCAAGTCCTGCAAGCTGTGTTTCGACCTCCAGATTCACATGCCCTACTCAAAACTATTTATACTAAAAAGTAATTTAAGAAAAAATTCAAATCTGAGGTCTGGAGAGATATAGTAGCAGTTAAGAGCACTTGCTGCTTTCCCAGGGACCCAAGTTTAGACCAAGCACCTACACTGGTTAACTCACAACTACCTATAACTCAGCTCCAGAGGATCAGGAATCCTCTTCTAGACTCTACACATTACATACATAGCATATGCTCACAGAGACATAGACATACACTTATAAATTTAATATATTTTCAGTTTTAAATTTCAAAACCACTTTTGGGACTGGAGATGCAGAGCAGATGATAAAAGCTCATGCCTAACACGCACAAGGCCCTGGGTCAATCCCTAGACCACATAAACCAGCTGTGGTGTTACAGGCCTATAATCCTACAATAGGGAGGTAGAGGCAGGAGGTCAGAATTTCAAAGTCATCTTCTATAAGGGAGTTTGAGCCCAGCCAGGACTACATGAGATCCTGTCTTTAAAAAATTCACAACAAAACCCCACAAGCAAACAAAAAGCTGGAGAGATAGCTCAGTGGTTAAAAGCATCTGTTGCTCTTGCAAAGGACATGGTGGTTCATGAAAATCTGTTACTGCAGTTCCAGGGAAGCTGATGCC
>NW_026067943.1:5889500-5949361 GCF_014885135.2 Alexandromys fortis
TTTTTTTTGTTTGTTTTGTTTTTTCGAGACAGGGTTTCTCTGTAGCTTTGGTGCCGATCCCGGAACTACCTCTTGTAGACCAGGCTGGCCTCGAACTCACAGAGATCCGCCTGCCTCTGCCTCCCGAGTGCTGGGATTAAAGGCGTGCGCCACCACCGCCCGGCAATGGCTGCTAACTTGAACTGCCATGGGATCACTCTTATAAACAAACTGCCATTACACAGAAGAATCTAAAAAGGAGAGAATAAACTTTGGTAACCTTAATCTCCCTGCACAATCATGTTGCCAGGTAAATGCTCAATTGCTTCTTGTTTCCCCCACAGTATCTGTGAAAGGAAAGTTCAACTTACACTAGCCTTCCCTGGGCTTTCTGCAGCCCGATGCATTATGATAGTACTAGCCTGAGTCCACAAATTAGCTATGGCCTCCATCTGCTACTGCATTTCCACTAGAACATAAACTCTAATAAGGCACAAATTTTTATTTATTATATCTTAAACACCTAGAACAGAAGCATCAGATATTTGAGTACTCAACAGTACCTTTTAATAAACAAATGAAGAAAAATTTATCTTACACAAAGGCTTATGTGAAGCTGGATCTAGTCACCTCTGACCACTTTGCTTATCTATACAAGCTTATCTGGTAAAGGAAGCCACATATTCTGGATACTTCTGATTGAGAATGGACAGCAAGAACACAAAAGGCCCTTTGACAGACCAAAGTGTCATTCTAGCCTATAACACAGCTGCTGACAGCCACTGTCTCCTACCCAATCCCCAGTTCTCTTACTTTTCATAGTAACTGCCAAGTCAATATAAAACCGTAAGGTATGAAACAATTAGGAACCAAGAGCTACTAGTTGAGAATCACATAGAGATTTCTTCAAATAAAAATGTCCAACATTACTTAAACTGAACAAATTAATCAAAGCAGTGGTCAGTAATATTATTTAAACAAGCAGATGTTTATCTAGGGCTGGGGGTGTGGCAACAATTTTTGCATCTGATACCAGGTACCGCAGTGGGGGTAGGAGAGGTCTATTTGTACAGTGTAGCAGATTTCTATCTAAATATCCAAATTCATCAGGGTTTAGAATGTGATTTGTTTTTAGAAAGACTCCCACTCCTATCAGACTTTAACCTTTACAGTCTCACTAAAATCATTTCTGACCATGTTTCTAACCCTTTTCCACAAATGGTTAATTCCCAGTGTTACACACAGTGGCCTACTTCCTACTCCTTGACACACTCCACTCACTGGCTTCAGGGAGCCTCTGTAACTCTGTTTTAATCTACCTCTTTGTGTTTTCTCCTCCTCTATCTGACCTGTAAACATTAGTAATTAAGTTCTTCAGCTACTCCTTTCATCTCTGCTAGCCCTCTGGCATCTAATCCTTGTTTTATCCTTCTGGGTCAACAATATCCTTAAGTATGCCTCCAGCAGACCCTTCCTTCCTAAATCCTGGATGCCTGTTCAGCACCACTAATCCCCAAGTCATCTCTATGGATGTCTAAAAACTGAGCTCCTGTTTCCCTCTCCCAATAACTTTCTCTTCCAGTCTTTCCCATCTGAGTGTACAGCAAGGGCATTTACTAAGAATGTAGTGCAAAGCCCTCATAACGAACCTTGCCTCTTTACTTTTGTTCCAAAGCACACACCCAAATCAAACTACACATCACAATCTCTGCTACCTTCTAGCCCAAACAGCCTTCTTCTTTCAGTTTTGTTTGCAACAACCTCCTCACTGGTAATTCTGCTTTTGATCTTGTCCAAGCTACTAGTTTATAAAGCAAAATAGTTCACTACCACCTAAGCTTACTTTTGTTGTAGTTGCTGTTTTGAAATAGGGTCTCTCTCTGTAGCCCAGACTGGTCTTGAACTATGTAGCACAGGGTGGCTAATAACTCACAGCAATCTTCCCCGTGAGCCTAAAGAGTGCTGGGACTACAGGCACAAGGAATCATGCCCGAATTTCTGACTCTACATTTTCTTCTTAGAATCATACTCAACAAATACACTTTAATAGAGTAATGGAGTAAGGGGAGACAGAGGCAGACAGATTTCTGTGAGTTCAGGACCAGTCTGGTCGACATAATGAATCTGAGGCCAGTCATGGCTACAAAGTAGAACTTTGCCTCAAAATAAATACAATAAAATTTAAAAAATGAAAATAGAGTAATGAGTTGGAGATATGGGTCAGAGCACTTGATGCTTTTCCAGAGGGTACAAGTTCAGTTCCTAGCACTCACTTATGGTTTGCAATCAATCATCTATCTATAATTCCAGCTCCAGGGAATCTGATACTCTCTGCAGGCACTGCACACATGCAGCAAACAGGTATATACACAGGCAAAACATCCATATACATAAATTAAAAAAACAGTAAAAACTTACAGAATATACTGATTGGGCATGGTGGCAGAAACCTTTAATCCCAGCACACAGGGAGGCAGAGGCAGGTAAAATTCAGTGATTTAGAAGCCAGTCTGGACTGCATGGTAAGTTTCAGGTAACTATAATTACATGATGAGAACCTGTGTCAAAAAAATAATAACAAGGAACTGGAGAAATAGTTCAATTTTTTTTTTAATAAGAGCACTGGTTGCTCTTCCAGAATTTAAATTTCTGGTTTAATTCCCAGGACCCACATGGTAGCTTACAACTGTTTGTAACTCCAGTTTCAGGGAATCTGACACCCTTGCACACAATATATGCAGGTAAAACACTGGTGAACATAAAATAAAAGTAAGTTAAAAAATAACAAAATAAAAATAAAGTATACTGAAGGGTATTCGGTAAAAACTTGGGACACTGTAAAACTGTTGTGCATCCATGATTAAGAACTGGATATTTTAAAAATTTACTTGTGGAGCTGGGAGGAGTAGAGGGCTTATACAAAGCTCTGGGTTTGATCCATAGGACTGAAAAACAGGGTCATGATCATAGCAGGTCTATACTATCAGAGGTTTCCAGAAAAAGACTAGAGAGTGGAATGAATTACTCTGCCTATGGTGTGATAAAGCAACAAGAGCCCTTTATAGTCTTTCGGGTAGTCTTTCACACCAATTTTTAATTTAATTCTAATAATAATCCCATGAAGGTGTCTAAAGCAAGCAAATTTTCCAATTTAAGAGATGAAACAACAAACATATATTAATTCTCAAAGCATAACAGTAATGTCAGAACTGAGTTTGGAATCTTAATTTCTAATTCAAAATCTACAGCACCATATTTCTTCTTGCCAATGATACTGAAACTAACCACAAAGTCATATGCCCACGTTACTGTTATATAACTTTCCCAGAACCATTAAGTTTATGCAGAATGAAAGCAAAGTTCATCAAAGTTACAGTCTCAACAAACTGCTTTCTGATACTTCAGTCCAGTGTTGAACAATGAGCTGCTATATTAAATACAGTGGGAAAATTCTTATTGAGCTAGCACAGCTGTTAGAAGGAAAAGGAAATAGGAGAAAAGAGCAAGTGCATAAAAGAACTGAGTACTAGAGAGGACAGTGTCTGGATGCATCACCACTGTATGTGGCACTGGGTACCTGCATGAAGTACCTGCAGGAAAAAGGGCACACCTCAGACACACAGAAGCAGAGAGCTCACTTTGCAGAGATGGTGAGTAGCTGGAATCCAAAATGCTTCTCCAAAGGATCTTTTTAAAAAGAGACACAGAAGCAAATTCTTATAGAAAGAAATCCAATATGGAGTATTAACTCTCATTCTAAACCTGTGACCAAGAACATCTGTTTACCAAGGGTCAGCATGTAAAGGAAGTGCTAACAGTGGGTATGTGTTTTCTAAAGGGTGATACCTGTTGGACAGAGGGGCAGCAGAAGGAGAAACAAATACTACTGAATGTGAATGACAGGGCCAGAAGATCTTAGCAGATAAAAGTACTTGCCACCAAGCTTGAGGACCTGAGTTTGATTCTCAGGAAGCATACTGTATAAGAGAACCAACTCTAATAATAAGTTGTTCTCTGACCCCAACATGAGCGCGCACACACTAAATAAAAATGCAATAGTTTTTTTTAACAACCGGTTAACAAACAGCTATCAGTTTTTAGTCTTTAAAATTTTCCAAGTTAGGGGCTGCAGAGATGGCACAGTGGTTAAGAGCACTGGCTTCTCTTGCAGAGAGATCAGGGTCCAATTCCCAGCACGCATATGGTGGTTTACAACTACCTGTAACTCCAGTTCTAGGTGATCAGATGCCCTCTTCTGACCTCCATAGGCACAAGGCACACATGTGGCAAACAGATATACATGCAGGCAAAACACTCATACAAAAAATTTTTCATAAAAAGTTAATGTGAACACATAAAAGTGATAGAAAATGGGTCAACCTGTCTGGCAGCAGAGTTACCAAGGAAAGCAACAACTAAGGAAAACTCTAATCATTTAAAACAGAAAACATAACTCATTTGTGTAGCGCGCGGAGATGTAGCGCGCACCATGGCGCTGTCATGTCAGGGGCACGGGGCCTGGGCGCCATTTGCTGTTCCACGTCAAACTTGACAGCTTGTGCGCAACTTGACAGACAACTTGTGCGCATGTGCGCACACAGCCCATGCGCGTGCGAGCCCCCCCCACAACGCGGGGAGTATTTCGATCTGGCCATCCTATCTGGCCAATCATAATTTAAGCACGATCACTCCATTCTGGCCTGAGCCATTGGGTTGATGACACATCAGGGCTTTGTCTGGCACCCTATATATTCTTCTGCGTCACGGGGACGGGGTCTTTTGCCTCTTTACAACCTCAAGTGTAAGTGCTCCAATAAAGTGTGTTCTGAGAAGAATCCTGTTGCAGTCGTCTCTTCTGCTGGCAGGAGCGGCGTGCTGCACATTTGTATAAATTATAAATATGTAAAAAGATATTTCAAGTGTGTCATAGCAAGAATGATGGTCATAACACACCCAAATAATCTTAGCAGTCAAAAGTCCACCAAGCAGCACAAGCATTCTGGCAGCAAATGAAACAAGTACTGTAGAACTAATACAAATGTCCCTGAGCAGAAATGTTAAGTAATCTTGCAAAATACCAAAAGTTAATATGGAAACTGAGGGACATTAAGGTTAACCTGACACAGTGCTTTCGTGTCCTTGTCAGCAATCTTACAGAACTGGAAATCTGTTCTAGTCTGGTGGCAAGCTAGGCTGTGTCCCTGCCTCTCTCACCAGCCGGACCGTGTAGATACATATAGTGGCTGACTGAAACAGGCTGCATGAGACTAAGCAGGAGGTAAAGTGACTGCAAAGACACAGCAACCAACTAACCAGATGAAACCAAGGGCAGTGAAGCTGGGGCAACCTCAAGAAGCCTGGTAACATGTAATAACACACATATAACTACTAACTACAGAAAGGGGTATTTTAATGAGGAAGTAGTAAATCCCAAAAGCTCAACAAAACAAGGAAAGAACGTAAGAAAATTAAAACATTACCAAAGCACATCAAAATCAAACTCCTTAGAAACCCTAGAAAAGAGAAAACATCTTAACTCAGGCTTAGTGGCACATACTCTTAACCGTTAATGCTCAGAAAGCTGAGGTAGAATGACTCTGAATTCTAGGTCAGCAGAGGCAATGCAGACAACCCTGTCTTGTCAACAACAAAGCAAAAATTTTAAATGGAGCTCAAGAAAACAGAATGGAAGAAAATATCTCAAAATTGTGTATCTGAAGTGGGATTAAGATCCAAGAACCCTTAAATTCCTTATAATGACAACAACAAAGAAACAATGTTCTGGCTCAGCGGGTAAGGATGCTTGCAGCAATGTCTGACAACTTGGGTTTGATCCCCAGAAACTACACCAAGGTACACACTTGTAAGGCTAGCACTTGGGAGACAGAAAAAAAGAAGACTCCAAGAGCAGATCACTCTTGGCTAAATAGCAAGTTTTAGGCCACCTTGGGAAATATATATAACACTATCTAAGAAACAAAACTTTTTTTTGAAATGGAAATAAAAGTATGAAAAAAACCCAAACATATATAAAGATGAGGATGAACACAAATATAGCAGAAAGTAAAGCAACATCTTTAAAACAATAGAACACAGTCGTCAACAACAGGCAGGTCCATACTCACATAGTTGACGTTAAAGACGTTCCAAGAAATACTAACTATAAAAGGAACCATAAGAAATATTTAATCAGGGGAAACATTCCACACAGAAACCTGAACTACACACACACACACACACACACACACACACACACACACACACACTGAAGAGTCCTAGAAATAAAAAAATTAAATCCAATTATATTATTAAAATAAAAATGACTTTTCACAAGCTGGACATGGTGGAATATAGCTATAATCAGAAGCACTAAAAAAGGTAGAAGCAGCAGGAGGTTTGAGAGCTTAAGGCCAGCTTGGGCTACATACATAGAGGCCACTGTAAACTATATTAAGACCTTCCTGTCTCCAGATGGAGAAAGGGAGGAAGGGAGGAAGAGAGGAAGGAAGGAAGGAAGGACAGGAGAATAGGGGGGAGAGAAGGAAGGAAAGAAGGAGGTGTCTATCTTAAAAAAAAAAAAAAACAAGATTCTTGATTAACAGAATTCAGTTCTACCATGCTTTCCCTTAAACCAGAATCAATATTCTCAAGATGCATATCCCACAACAGAGTGTCTTTTGGAAAAATGAAACTAAAATCTAGTCCAATGTTGCATTTACAGGTGGTTTTCAAGCCTTTTTAAGGGGTTGCTTATAAAATAGCATTTTCAGATAAAGTACGGAGGCCAATATATAATTTAATTTTCTGTGTCTGCAGACAGTCCTGAAGTCAAGTCAAAAAGTAAGTCAGCAAATAATGTTCTTTGCTTTAAAGAAGGTTAATTTAATCAATCAGCCAAGCTACTCTAAACTGGCAAAAAGAAGAGACCTTTATCAAGTCTTCCTGAGGAAAATTAATTAATCAAAGGAGTAGTTGCACAATAAAACTTGGGTCAGATGGAGAAAGAAAAAGAATATCAGAAAACATCATAGTTCAAACCTCAGGGGAAATGTGGTTAGTAAGAATAAAATCTCTGTAATTCAATATTATTTGAAGCCAGAGAACAGAATGGGAATGGAATACTGCCCAGGATTCCTCCAAATACATAATGTTAAATGAAATGGATCCATTCAGATCCTTTGAGCCCTGCACCAGACCCAATATTTCAAGTTCTCTAGCAAGACTACTTGCTCCTCCCTGCCACAACTCAATAGTACACACTATACATCAGGATGTTCGGACAAAATTCAAGAGGTCAACTATTGGTGCCTGGCTAAGGACAAAAATTCATTACTCTGAAAAATGGAGTAAAAAAGAAAATTTTGTGACTTCATTTTTCACTTAAGAATATTATATGTGAGCTAGCAACTTCCAATGCTTCAATTTCACTGCAGATCTGTGGTGATTTTCAGTTTATATGGTCATACACTGATCCAAAGAACCACATCAATTCAACTGAAGAAGCGGCCAATTTTTTCTTTAAATCTATACAAGAAAGTTCCAATTAGCATTTCCTCTTCCTCCCTTCCTCCCTGCCCCCCCTCTCCCTCCCCACCTGACTCTTCTGACACTGACCTTGTTATGTTGCTCAAATTGGCCTCAAATTCCTGAGCTCAAGATATACTCACATCTCAAATGAGTTAACTGAGATAAGAGACACATACTACCATGCCTGGCAAAACAAAATGATTCTTAACATTCAAAAAGTAGAGGCTGGGCAAAGTGTACACATCTGAAATCCTAGCATTTGGGAGACAGAGGTAGGAGGATTGGGAGTTCAAGGCCAACCTCAAATTCATGGTCAGACTGGGTTACAAGAAAACTGTAAATATTCATCAACCGATAAAGCCATAACTAAAATGTAGTGTTAACTATACAAAAGAATTTTTAAAGATTTATGTTACTTTATCTATATGGTGGAGGCAGAACAAATGCATACATGTGGTGTCCTCAGATCATCTGGAGCTGGAATTACATAATTACAGGCAGTACAGCGCTAACCAATGTGAGTGGTGAGGACAAAACTCAGGTCTGGAAAAACAGCAAGCTTTATTAACCACGGAGCCACTTCTCCAGCCCCTATAAAGGAAATATTTGGCCATAAAATAGTACTGAAATATGCTAGCATATGGACCATTAGAATCAGCAAGTGAAAGAAAGCAGAAGCAAAATGCCTGTAACATCATATGGCTTCTTTTATAAAAAATATCCAGAAGAGACAAATTCCTGGGGAAGAAATAAGACTGGTAATTACCAGAGGATGGAGGAAAGAGCCTGTTCAATGGGTGAGGGTTCTTTTAGAAATGATAAGTGTTATGAGTATATGGTAGCAACTGTACAACATTATGAATATACTAAAAACACTGAATAGAGCATTATGAAGAGTTAATTACACATTTCAGTTGTGAATTTTTCATATGAATTACAACAAAAATACATGTCTATATGTTTGTTCCATGTATCGCCTAATACTTTAAAAAAAGTTTTGCTCATTAAAGGTGTTCAAGGGGCTGGAGAGATAGCTCAGTAGTTAAAAGCACTGATTGCTCTTTCAGAGGACCTTGGTTCAATTCTCAGCATCTTTTTGTCTGCCTGCATCTCTATATGTACACAACAAGTATGCAGTGCCCAAAGTCTAGCAGAGGGTGTAGAATCACCTGTAATTGGAGCTACAGACAGTTATGAGCTGCCATGTGTGTGCGGAAAACAAATCTCTGTCTTCTGCAAAAGCAGTAGGTGCAGGTGTTCTTAACTGCTGAGACACCTCTCTAGCCCCAGTACTTTAAAATTTTTGATACGACATTTTAGAAAAGGAAAGTTATAGCAGATTAATGAGTGACTTCCAACAGCTGGGGGGGAGCAAACATGCAAATTACTAATTTTCTAGTGCTGTGAAGTTATTGTGCATGATAATGTAACTATAAATATAAGATATTTAAAATTAGACTGGAGAAATAGTAAAATGTCTGCTACACAAGAGGAAAAATCCAAGTCCAAGATCCCCAACACGCATAAAAAAAAACAAACAAAACAAAAACCCCTGCATTACCCTGCACCTCTATAACCCTAACACAGAGGAAGTGAGTAAGATGGATCTTGGAAGCTCCCTGGCCAAACAATCTAGCCAACTGGTAAGCACCCAGGTCACCCAGACACCTTGTCTCAGAAAGATAAGGTGAAAAGCCACCAAGGAAGATAACTGAAGTCAACATCTAACACAAACATATACACTACTCACCCCCCCCCCCAAAAAAAAAACAAGTTAAATTATTAGGAGCTAGATGGCCTAGTGGGCAGGAACACTTACTGTGCAAGCATGAGGACCTGACTTCAAAGCCCCAGTATTCACAAAATAAGCTGGGCTTGTAACACCAGTGCTGTGGTGGGTGAAAACAGAAGATCTCTGAGGCTTGCGATCCACCAGCCTAGCTCCCGGTTCAATGAGCAATACTGTCTCAAAACAATATGGCAGAGAGTAACAGGTCATTTAGGACACTCAATGTTCTCCCTGACCTCTGCACATGTGTAGTCATACACACACCCCACACACATCAGAAAAATATATCAAAGTAAAACACAGGACCAGCTATATTTTTAAACAATATATAAAAGTCTATCAAGCCCTACAGACACTTAAAGCAAGGTGAACTAAATCAGTATATAATACTGATTAAACAATAAAATAATACTGATTAATTAAATAACCAGGACACACAGGGTTCTCAGAGTAGAACCCAAAATGTGACAGGAGAATGAAATCCATTACAACTACTGGGACAAGCTCAGGACCAACTGAAGAAACATTTACTCAGTCTAAATGATCAAAAGGAAAGGAACTGTTCAGAAGCACTGTCCTTAAGTTAATACAGTTGTCACCCAAAATTAACCACCTTGAAATCACTGCATGTAAAGACTAGAACTGTAGAATTAAGTAAATAAGAGGTGGACAGCTTCTCACTGCAAAGTAGAAGGATACAGATAATGAGAAAGGGATAGAAAGATGGTTTGGTGGGTAAGAGTAAAGTGCTCGCCTAGCATATACAAGGCTGTGGGTGTGATCTCCAGGACCATAAAA
Source organism: Alexandromys fortis (assembly GCF_014885135.2). NCBI lineage: Eukaryota > Metazoa > Chordata > Mammalia > Rodentia > Cricetidae > Alexandromys > Alexandromys fortis. The sequence continues at coordinate 5,899,594 of NW_026067943.1, forward strand.
GAAAAGGAAATGCCTAAAATATAATCTTTGCCTTCATGAAGCGTGTCTTACTTTGAAGTAGTGATAGTGTACATGAAACAGCACAGAATACAAGAACGCTTAAAAGGTAGAGATGAAAGAATGAGAAATATAAAGTCTACACTTGATCTCAGTCAAAAAAGAAGGTTTCAGTTCAGATATCAAAACTTTGAGTCTGTATCATAATATGTACTTCAGGACATCAAAGTAAAGGAATGATAAACAGGCACATTCACAAGAGCAATCTAAATGGTAAATAAATGAGAAAAAGGCAACAAGAAATATAAGAAAGTGGACTAGAGAGATGATTAGGCATGGTGTTTGCCACCAATCCTGATGACTTGGGTTCAATCTCTGAGACCAACACGGTGGAAATAACTGAGTCCTGTAGATTGTCCTTTACCTCCACAAGTGCTGTGACACACACACACACACACGCGCGCACAATACACCCAGACACACCCAAAAAATAAATATACGTTAAAAAGGAAAGAAATGTAAAAACTTCTCACCTTGACAAAAAAAAAAAAAACAAACAAACAAAAAGAATCTCTGAAAGGTAAAAAGTTGAATGTCAACACACTAGCAATGCTCAAACACTTTAAGAACCATGTGGCAAAAAATAATCACTATACACCAATTAACATACCAGCTGACTTCTGGTAAGATGTGACCAATACTCAAGGACAAAGAAAGTGACAGCTGTTCCCTAGCACCACAACAGGAAATGCCAACAGGGAAAGAAGGGAAGCAGGTGGCCAAGATTTTTGTAACAACTTTTCACAGGACAGGGTACATATGTTGGCTACATTTTGTATCATGCCTTTACCTGTATGTCACCTTAATTTTAATGGTACAACTATAAGCATTTATTAGTGTGATGGAGATTTAATTTAACAACAGAAATAAAGTTTGAATGAAGGAAGCAGCCCATCAAAATTCTCCTTCTCCCACACTCTGCTAGAGATTAGCTATTTTTAAAAGCAAAGGGTTTGGAGGCCTATAAATCTACATAAAAATTCCTTTCCCCTGTTCCTTCCTCCCATGAAGCTCAGTGTCTCCTGGCCTTTAATGTGCATAATAATTCTAAATGATTATATATACAAAAATATTCAGACCATATTTTCTGAGTTTAGAGGGCTGTCTCGTACAGTTTGCACTTTATGTGAGTGATTTCTGTTAACACACCAAGGCAAGCTCACTCCCAGGTAAGAAGATCAAATCTCACAGGAGGAAGATTCTAACGATTACATCTACACCAGCATAGACTATCTGGAAGTCATGAATTTTCCTTCATGAAAGCTGTTCATATACAGGCTAGAAAACCACTCAGAAAATTTAAGAAAGTAATTGAGTGAGAATTAATTTTTCTTTCAACTTGTAAGATTTTATAATAGCTGGGCGTGGTGGCGCACAGGCAGAAGAACAGGGAGGGAAGAACGAATATTACATGATATGTAAAAATTGAATGAAATTAAAACTTCAGTGTCCAAATTTAACTAGAAAATAGACACGCCAGTTTACCTTCTGTCTGTTGAGGCACACAGTGAAACAGCAGCCGCATGGCTGCGGCAGAGGTGGTGTGCCCCAAAGCCTAAAGTATTTACCTTCTCCTTCACAAAAGCAACAAAGCAAAGCTTACTGCCTACTGTCTTATATTACCTGAAATGGTCCTGTCTGCTTACCGTCTACTCCCCAGCTCCACACAGAATACAGCTTACTGAGACAGAGGCCTTGTCTGTTTTTGTTCCTTCACCACAATCTAGAAAGACTTCTGGGCCAAAGTAAGGGCTCAGTAAACACCTGGTGAATTAACGAGCAAGTGGTCCATAATGTCACAAGAGTTTAGACTTTCTCCTGTTCTCGCAGGGATGAACCAAACAGCTCAAAGTACTGGTCTCACCAACTAGTGCAAGACCCTGAAACTCCAGGGAGCCACGGAAGGCTCAGCTACTGCCAAGTGGTATGACAACCACAGCTGTTTGCGCGTATTTATCTTAAGATGCAAATACTCTGAGAAATCTCATTTCCTACAGAGTACACAGTACCGACACCATGTCGGATCTTTAATAGATGCTCATAATTACAAGAGATCTAGATCATGTGCTAATGAATTTTTAATATCTAGAATTTTCCTTTGGGGCTCATCAGCTATTTAGTCTGTAAGCAGCTGAAAAATCTTTAGAAATTAAAAGGTTACCACCCACAAACCAGAAGCAGCTTTTTAATGTTTCTCTACTAGCCAGAGAGTGGGTGTGTGAAATAAAAAAAAAAAAAAAACCCACCAACCCAACTCTGTAACTCTGTTGGTGGAGGACATGGTTTTGAGCATCCCTGTTACACGACACTGTAAAATTATCACCCACTCCCAATCTCAGTCTCAATCTTGTAATCTGTAAATCAAAGTGGAGGACAGACCCCACCTCCTGGAGAAATTTCATGTTACTAACATTTCCGTTAAGGTTCTTTACCTCTAGACTTTGCTACAATTTCTACACAGAAATTCTATATACTTCAATTCTGAAGACAAGGATTTTCAGTTTAACTTCTAAAATGTAAGACCCTGGACAGAGAAACAAATTAAATTCGTGATATATTTTAAAGTGGCAACCTGCTTCCCAATCTCAGGAGTTTGTTAGGTTTTTTTTCTTTTTTTAAATAAAAGCTAATTTAGGAATTCCATCCTTTCACAGGGACACTCGTGGCACAGTTTTTTATTTTTTATTTTTTGACGACTATGTCAGATTTACAACAACCATTTTAAATGGGTTGCATGGTCCTCTTTTTCTCTATTATACCTAAGTCAGGCCATTGGCTACAATCTACAGAAATTAATATAAAACGTGTCACCAAAGCAAATATATTCTCCAACAGCTCAAGTGAGACACTTCCAGAAACCCCCGCAGATCCACCAGGGGGAATCTCCTCCAACACTGTCTAGGGATGGGGCCGGACAGACACTGGACCACTGGAACAACACCATTCATCCACACTTTGGCTGAGGCTGAAATCCCGGGCTTGGGAGCGAAGCGCAGTTCACTGCGGCCCCCTGCTCTCCACAAAAAGGGTTAATAAAGGGCACCCTAGGGCCAAGCCCGGCCCACCTAGACTCTCCCTCTCAACGATTCTCCCCAAGACTGCGGGCTTCCTCCTCCAAGTTAAACCACAAGTTCAGAATCAAAACAAAAGGTGCACGACTTGTTTCTGGTGGCAAGGACTGACTCTCGGTGGCCAACTTTAAGGGACCGCAGGGCCGAACGAGCGAGGGTTCTAAGACCTCGACTGACTGGAAGGCCTAGGGCCTGGGGCGCGAGTCCTCAGAAGCCCCTCGTTCTGCTCAGTCCGAAGGGGGAGCCGGGGAGAGTGCCGGGAAAGGGGGGGGGGGTGTCCCAGTGACAGGCAGGAAGCCCGGCGACGCGAGGTCCAGCCCGAGGCCCGGGGCTTCGGCGCCACCGGGGCAGCAAAAGGTCCGATTGGTTCCAGGCCGCGAGGAGGCCCCGCTGCCGCGCCGGGGAGACCGCCCGTCCCCACCCACGGCCTGGGCCAGTCACTCACCGTTGGAGAGACGACGGACAGCCGGCGTCTCCGCCAGCGCCGCGGCTTGGGCTCCAGCGCCGGCTCCCGCAGCTGCAGCCGCGGCGCCTGGTCCATCCCCACCCCACCCTCCCCCTCCCGGCCCGCCCCCCGCACCCTTCGGCCACAGCTAACGCCGCCGCCGCCGCCACGGCCCCGGCGCGCGAGCGCGAAGCGGCGCGAGGGAACGACAGGGAGTGCGAGAGCGAGAGCGCGCACCGTCGCCACCGCCGCCCACCACCTCCGGCTCCCGCTGATGGCGCAGGCGCGAGGCGGCGCCCGGCGGGGACGCGCACGCCGTCAGGGGCGTGACCGGACTCAGAAGGTGTGGCCACGCCTCGGGCCCGCCCACCCACGCGGGCGCAGGCCAAGTGGGCTGGGGCGCTCTGTCTCCAGGTGAGTTCTTCCTTTCCCTTCCTGGAGTGCGGAAGCCGGGGCGCTTCAGCACCTCGGTTCTTCGGCCCCTGGGCTTGTCGTATCCTTGGCTCCTCTTCTCTTCAGCCTCTCAATCCCTCCGCTCCGGGGCTCCTCAGTTTCTCGGCTCGTCGTCCCCAGAGCTCCTTGTGTCCTCAGCCCCTGATTGGTGCAGGCTGAGGCTAATTTCTGGGGTACACGCCCCGAGTCACACACTATTTTCTCCTCCTTGACTCCCAGGGCCTTCCAGCTAACGGACTGCCTTTTCGTCAAATATCACCGCTGAAGAAACTGCCAAGTGGCCCCCAGCCCATCCCTTTAATTCTACCTGTTACTCTAGTTTAGTCGTCCATCACTGGGACGTGGAAGCTTCTTTCGTGTTGGAGCAGCTGGAAGTGCAAGGCGGGAATAAACGGAGTCCTTGGCCTTGTGAAGTTTGAGCGAAATCAGCGGGGGATGATAGAGCTCGGTTCAGCCTTTGAATTGGGAAGAGTGCACTGGTTGAGGGTATAGCTTGGCCAGTAGGGGAGCTGAGAGACCACTGATTGCGGTGCAGCCATGACTTAGACTGCTTGTGAAAGGAGGTGAGCAAAGGAGCGCAGGGACAGGTTTGGGTTTCCTTCAGCCGTGGCTGCAAGGCTAGTAACTTGATTTTGTCTGATTTTAAATGATGGCGCAGGCATTTGAAAAGTGGCCTAGGGGTGGAGGTGGGGGGAAGGCCAGTCAGGAGGCTACTGGCGAGATAGTTAAGGCAAGGTAGGAGAGTGGTCATAGAGAAAAACGTTGTTTGGGGGTGAAATAGATAAGTGTCGGTGGAGTGAAGGCTGAAGGGGAAGGGGGTGGTGAGGGTGAGCTTGCAGATTTAAGGGGCAGTGTGAATGAAGCCATTAAGGAAAGTAATCTGAAAATGAAGAATAAATATATGAAATTGTAAAACAGTAAGTTAATTTTTTAAAAAAAAATGAGCGATAAACCTAAATCTGAAAGATAAACCTGAAAAGAAAGAAGAAAATGTAGAAAAAAATCTTTGTATCCCTGAGAAAGGTTAAAAACTTACTTTAAAGGCATGAACCATAACCAACTTTATTTGATAAATGTTATCAAAATGTATGTAGTTTATAAACATTTAAGGAATTAAAAAGGCATGGCGGGCAGTGGTGGTGCACACCTTTAATCCCAGCACTGGGGAGGCAGAGACAGGTGGATCTCTGTGAGTTTGAGGACAGCCTGGTCTACAGATTGAGTTTCAGGACACACAGGGCTGTATAGAGAGACCCTGTCTAGAAAAAAAAAAAAAAAGAAAGAGAGAGAGAGAGAAAAAGGAAAGACAAAAAGGCAAGTTATTGATGGGAAATAAACTAAAGTAGAATATATCCAATGAAAGTCTTGTGTCCAGAATATGTAAGAACTTCTTTTCCTCTCTCTCAGTCCTGAGGATTGAACCAGGGCCTTACATGTGCTCAGTAAGAGCTAAACTATGTACCTCCTCTGCCCTAAATAATAAAACAAACAACCAATAAATCAGTAGGCAGAAGGCTTTGGTAAGTATTTCACAAGATGTAAAAATGACCATTAAACACGAAAAGATAACATTAGTCATCTGGGGATTTGCAGATTAAAACCACAAGATACATACTGTCGTTGGAGTAACTACAACTAAAGACTGGTGACCCACCTGTCACACTCTTACTCATCTCCTTAGCCATACTTAATAAAGAAACCCAGATAAAGAAAAAACTAAGTGTCTTAGTCAGTCTTCTATTGCTGTGAAGAGACACCATGGCCAAAGCAAGTCTTATAAAAGAAAGCATTTAATTGGGGCTGGTTTACTGTTTCAGATGTTTAGTCCATTATCATCAAGGCAGGGAACATGGTGGCATGCCAGCAGACATGGTGCTGGAGAAGTAGCTGAGAGTTCTACATCCTGATCCACAGGTAGCAGGAAGAGAGAGCCACTGACCCTACCTTGGGCCCTTGAAGCCAGTGACAGGCTTCCTCCAACAAGGCCACACCTACTCCAATAAGGACACACCTCCTAATCCTTCCCGAGTAGTATCACTCCCTGATGACTAACTAGTCAAACATATGAGCCTACAGGAGCCACCACACTAAGTCATGCTTCCACTTAACATAATATAGTGAAAAAACAGCCATGCTTTGCCCAGAAGAGGGTGCAGAGTCCTTGGATCATGTTCTCCTTCCACCTTTGATCCTTGTAAAATGAAAGCATTGATACTGCAGTACAAAGTTAACCAGGAATATGTCTCGACTGTGTCCTGGTAACTTCATTTTCCTCTCAATAATGAGGATTGGTCATTTCAGCCTCTACAGAACTTCTTTGCCTATTGAGATGCCTGAAGATCTGATACCTTCACACCAACGCACATAAAATAAATTTAAATAAGTTATTAAAAAAGAGAACCAAAAGCAAAGACTTATGTGTATGACTGTTTGCCTGCACATAATATGTGTACCATGTGTATGCCTGGTGCCTGTAGAGGCTGGGAGAGGGCATTGGGTTCTCTGAAACTGGAGTTAGGTGGTTCTGGGCTGCCGTATGAGTTCTAGGAATGTGTGTCATCTAGAAAAGCAGCAAGCACTCTTAACTTCTGAACCATTTTTCTACCCCCAGTGCTGGTGGGTTTTAGTTTGCAACTTGACACAATCTAGAATCACCTGGAAACAGAAGCTCAATTGGGAACTATCTAGATCAGGTTAGCCTATAAGTGTGCCTGTGAGAGATTTTCTTAATTTCATGAATTGAAGTGAGAAGACCCACGCTAAAAATGGGCAGCATCTTTTTAATGAGCTGAACCCTGGACTTTATAAGTGGAATAGGTGAGCTAAGCATTTAAAGCATGCATGCATGTATTGCTAGGAAGACCACTTGTTTGTTTCCCGGCTGCCTGGCAGCTCAGACCCAAAATAATCACACAAAACTATATTATTTAAATCACTGCTTGCCCCATTACCTCTAGCTTTTTATTGGCTAACCTTTACATCTTAATTTAACCCATCTCCATTAATCTGTGTATCACCATGGCCTACTAGCAAAGTTTCAGCATGTCTTGTCTCCAGTGGTGGCTACATGGCTTCTCCTTGACTCTGCCCTTCTTTCTTCCAGCATTCAGTTTAGTTTCCCCCACCTAGTTCTGTTCTATCCTATCAGGCCAAGCCTGTTTCTTTATTCATCAACCCATAAAAGCAACATGTAGACAGAAAGACTTCCGATATCATGCATGCATGCATACATGCATGCATGCATTCTCCCTCTGCTTTTGACTGTGAATATGACCAGCTATCCCAGACTCATGCCACTATGACATCTTCTCAGTGATGGGTTGTAGCCTGAAATTGTGACCTAAAATATGCCTTTATTCCCCAAGTTACTATTTTGCCCAGGAAAATTTGTCACTGTAACTAGGATGCAGTAATGCCTCATGTTTCCAGATCCTCCTGTGTTTGTAAGTATGTACTTCACTTGTCAGTGTGGATAGCCAGCTAAAAATGTAGTCTCACAAAATTTGAGTTGAGTAGGAACTATTTAAGATCTAAAAAGCTCAAAGAAGACTGTCTCATCCAGTGGCCACGCCACACAGGAGCACAGAAACATTGAAGTGCTCTTGAATAATGTACTCCGATAAGCCAGGTAAGGTGGTTTTTACCTATAATCCCTGTACTGGGAAGTCAGAAGAAGCAGGAGGATGGCTAGTCTAGTTACGTAGTGAGATCCTGTCTCAAAACCATGTGGGAAGTGGGTGGACCAAAGGGCTCTGGGAGTGTAAGTGCAGAACCCTGTTGACCTAAGATCAGTCTGGAAAGCCCACGTGAAGTCAGGATACATTAGCACCCACATCTGTAATCTTCATGTTCTTGTGAGATGAAGTGGAGACAGGAGAATTGGTTTGATATTGCCTCAAACAACATGGCAGGAAAGAAGCAACTCCCAAAAGTTGTATCTGACCTCTGCCACACAGGTTCTGTGAGCCATATATGTATGCAAAACCAATAATAAATAAAAGATGAGGGTGGGGTGGTGCTGCAGAGATGGTTCAGGGATTCAGAGCACGTGTTGCTTTTGCAGAGGATCTGGGTTTAGCTCCCAGTATTCATGTGGTCCCTTCCAACCATCTGTAAATGCAGTTCCAGGGATTGGCACCTGACCTCTGTGGGCACTGTATGCATATGTTGCACATGCACACACAGAGGCAAAAACACTCACACATATAAAAGAAAAAATTACAAAAAGTAAAAGCTGGAAATATATATTTCCATGGATCCAAGCAAATTAGCTAATATCTCTGAATTCTAACTATTGTGCAAATTTTTCTCTCCCACCTCAGTGCCTACACACACACACCATGTGTTTAGTACAGCTTTCTTTCCTAACAGATGACATGAGGCCTCAGCTTAAATGTCATTTCCTCAGGGAAGTTTTTGCTGACCTCACAACACAGGTCAGCTTCTTCCACGAAGTAATCTCAAAAAAACATCCTGAACTTCCCCTTTCTGGGCTTAACACATATTTAACTTCTCCCTTAAACATCTCTGGATGGTGAACTCTAGAAATCTGGGGACCTTTCAACTGGTCTGAACCCCCGGCCCTCTGAGGTTCTTTGGAGAAAATTACCAAAGGAAAAATTGTGATTCTGTTCTTTAAATAAATGCTCCTTGTGTTTGGCTGAGCCTAAAATAAATAAATAAATAAATAAAATAATTAATTTATGCGTTTCTGAGCCGATGCCATTAGGGACCAGAAGGGGGCAGCAGATTCCCCATAAGGAATTACAAGCAGCATAAGCCTATCCGGTCACCTGGAAGAGTAGCCAGCACTCTAAACCACTAAGCAGCCCCCCCACACACACACCCCTTCTATTTGTTGCAGATTTTTCTGTTGTCTCATTTGCACCTCCATAGACTTAAATCTACCAATTTAGCTTTCAGTCCTAAAAATGCGTATCAGCTCCTCCTGCCCCTTAGGGACTAGCATGGACTAGAGATGGATGGCCTGCGTTCCTGTGCAAATATTGCTACTCCACCTGATGTCTTGGACAAGTCACCTCAGTGCTGTCTGCTTCTACAGTGATCCTGACCTCACAGATGAGCTTTAAGCTGAAAATGAATAACCCTGAAAGGAATTGGAGTGACTGACACGTAAGAAATACTTAAGCCACTATTGGTGACACTGGAAGGTGGTGGTGGGACAGGTCAGATTGCATCCAAGCTGTCTCCTGACACCCAGGCCAAGGCGACCGCAGCAGCTTTCATATATTCTAATGAACATTGGAGCAAAGCCTACCTTCAAAACAAGCTACACTCCTGGTATGCTATACAAGCTGTCCTGTTCCCCCACCAACAAAACCATGTGCCCAAGTCCTTTTCCCCCTTTCCAAATAGCTATGCTCTTAAGAGAGGTGCTTGCCCCCAGCAGAGTTGGTATGCCAGGCAAGGTACATGTAACATAGCCTCTGTCTGTATACAATTCCCCTTTAACATCATGTCATTCACTACACCACAGTGGCCCAGCCCAACAGAAGGCCAAAAATGGTTTACCCCGATTTCATCCCTTTTCTTAGAAGCAGAGAGGTCGCCATAGGCATGGTTGCTGGTGCAACCTGAGAACATATGCTGACCCAGCAGGTTCCAGCACGTTATTTTCCAACTGACTCTGTGCACTGCTCTTAAAGAAAATCTTGTTCTATAGAGTGCCTGAATTTTTATTTCAAGCTAAGTGTAATGATAAAAGGGAAGTATTTTTTTTTTTTTTTTTTTTTTTTGGTTTTTCGAGACAGGGTTTCTCTGTGGTTTTGGAACCTGTCCTGGAACTAGCTCTTGTAGACCAACCAGGCTGGTCTCGAACTCACAGAGATCCGCCTGCCTCTGCCTCCCAAGTGCTGAAAAGGGAAGTATTAATCTATTCTGAATCATGTCTGTTAGAATGCTTGTTTTAAAAGGACAATCACAAAGCCATGCCATACATGCCTTTAATCCCAGCACGCAGGAGACAGAGGCAGGTGAAGTTCTGTGTTCAAGGCCATCATAGTCTACAGAGGGAATTCCAGGACAACTAGAACTACATAGAGAAATCCTGTCTCAAAAAAAAAAAAAGTGAAATACAAAACCAAAATTTGCTCAGTCTACCTGCAGCAACTAACATAAAACCAATATATGCAAAACCCAAAGGAGTGGTCCCTGTTTTATAAACTGTTGTTCTTACACTTTTGTAGAGTTGGCAGACTTTTAAAAAATTATGTGTGTTCAAGTGAAAATCTTCACAATGCATCCAGCATACCTGAGGGGAAAAAGAAGATGAAGAAATAGGGATTGTTTTACAGGGTTCCATGAAAGGCACAATCTCTCTACGCCTGGAGAAATGACTCAGTTTTTTCAGAGCTCTTGCTACTTTTAGCTGGGTTCAGTTCCCAGCATACACATGGTGGCTCACAGCCATCTGTAACTGCAGTTCCAAGGGATCTGATGTCCATTTTTTTTTTTTTTTGCCGTGGAATAAAGCTCTTGTACACTGCAAAGATTTTTCACTTGTATTGGTTTAATAAAATGCTGATTGGCCAGTAGCCAGGCAGGAAGTATAGTTGGGGCAATCAGACTAAGAATTCTAGAAAGAGGAAAGACAGATGCTGTCATCATCCAGATGTAGATGAAGCAAGATGAAAATGCCTTATTGAGAAAAGGTACCATGGTACGTGGTTAAACATAGATAAGAATTGTGTGTTAATTTAAGTTGTAAGACCAGTTAATAAGTCTCAGCTAATAGGCCAAACAGTTTATAATAAATATAAGCCTCTGTGTGTTTCTTTGGGACTGAACAGCTGAGGAACTCGGCAGGATAGAAACTTTCACCTACAGTTTCTGGCATCAATGGGCCCTGCACACAAATGGTAAGAAAAAAGGATCATGAGTGTTAGAGCCAGCAGTAAAGAGTCACCACCAGGCCTGGAGAGATGGCTCAGCAGTTAAGAGTACTGACTGCTCTTGTTGAGAACCCAGGTTTGGTTCCCAGAACCCACACTGTAGCTCCCCACCATCTGTAAATCCAGTTCCAGAGAGTCTTACTCCCTCTTCTGGTCTGTACACAGATATACATACAGGAAAACAAAAAGCAAAAGCACTCCTACACATAGAACTTTAAAAAATAAATCTTTTAAAAGTCAATATTCCGAATATTTTTTTTTTTGGAGTGAAAGGAACCAGACAAGAAAGACTATGTGTTGTGTGGTCCTACAACCTGAAGTTCAAGGATAACGAGACTAACCACTGATGGCAGAGGTAGGTCAGACCAGCAAGAGGTGAGCTGGCTAGGAGCCAGGATGCAGGTGTCCTGGGTGTGTGGAGCTGGAGATGTTCCAGTCTGTTGATCTCGGTAGTGGTTATGCAGATCAGTGTGTGTACAGAAACATACTCTAGGTTTGTGCACTTAGGCCAGGGGTATAGCTCTGTGGTTGAGTGTTTGCTTAGCATACATAAGGCCCTGGAGTCCCATTCCCAGCATCAAAAAGTGGGTGGGGATAAACAAAGAGGTGAAGAGGATGTAAGCACTGCTTTGATGTTGGTGCAAACGTCCCCCAACTCCTCCTCTGACTGCCACTGAGGACCTCTGAGGAGAGATCAGACAAGGCTTCCTTTACTTATTTCTTTCTAATGATAGTCAACAAATCACAGATTATGTTTGACGACCTGATCTTACTACAAAAGGAAGAGGATATGGCCATGTTCCAGAAGGCATGCAGGTAAGGAAGTTGAGAACACTAATGGCCTTGTCCGCAGTATTCAGACCACTGCCCTCCATTAGACCTGGAGGCAGTAGGACAATGCCTCTACACCACCTCTTTGTACCCATTCCTATCCTAGCAGAGACAGTATGGTGGGTCCCGCAGGTGGCACAGCTAGTGACCAGAAGCACAGGTGTGTTTACCTTGTTTACAAGTGACAGAAGTGCACAGCAGACGAGCTGACATGAAATAACAATTCCTGGAATAAGACTGACATTTATGGATCGTAGTGGGGGTGTCAGAAACACCTGGACCTGAGGATATTTTTATCTCATCTCTGCTTTTCTTAGCTTTCTTTTGCCCACCCAACTTTCTCCTGACTGGAAAAGTAGCTGTCTGGTTCCTGATCCTCACACCAGACTTGTCACATGGCCTGTGCCCTGCCTTCTTTTAATACAGCCAACGGGGGGCTGGAGAGATGGCTCAGAGGTTAAGAGCACTAGCTGCTCTTCCAGAGGCCCTGAGTTCAATTCCTAGCAACCACATGGTGGCTCACAACCATCTATAATGAGATCTGGTGACCTCTTCTGGTGTATATATGTTAACAGAACATTGTATGCATAATAAATAAATAAATAAATAAATAAATAAATAAATAAATAAATCTTTAAAAAAGTACAGCCAACGGGATCAAAGGTCAAAATTGTGCCCTTGTGAGTCCATGTCCATACTTAGATCCATCTACTGTGGCCGTAAGCCTGGGTTATTGTGACCCCCTAAAGAAGAATAGGCATTAAGTAGGACAGCGAAATAGATGAGAGAGGAACTAAATCCGTGCCATCTGGCCTGTCAGCTGACTGATGAAATGTAGTCTCTTAGCTTTCATTGCCAAGAGACCCACAGGTGAGGCTTAGCAGGGATCTAGCATGGAGATCCAGGCAGGTCAGCAAGGAGTTGGATGAGACATCAGAGAAACCTTAGGTCCTATCTCTTGAAAGGACACTCACCCTGTGCCGCAGGGACAGTCCTACGAGAGCAGTGGAAGTTTACCAGATTAGGATCCCTGACATCCAGCTGTGCCACAGCCAACTCAGATTGGGATCTACTGCAAATCCCTTCCCTCTCTGGCCCCTAGTATCCTCGTCTGTAAAAAAGGAAGCAACCAGGCTCCCTAGTTAGATAGACATCAGAATCTTGAATTAAATTTCAGTTCTACCCACAGAAGCTGCTGCATTTGAGGACTATTGATTTGTTTTGAAAATAATTGCAAATTTATAGCTTATTTGATTTAATAATCCAGAGAACTCCTGTAGAGCCTCAACTCAGATTTCACAGTTTCTAGCAGGTGGCCATGTCTAGTCATGCTTCCCCTCTCTCCGCTCCCCGCAGACATCCGAGAGTGCAGCGTATATGCATTTTCTTCCCAGTTATGTTTCCTAGGAGCAGGGCTCGCATCCTCTGTCCCCATCATAGGTATTGTTCTGGTTAGTTTTGTCAACTTGACGCAAGACTGAGTCACTTGGGAAAAAAGAATCTTAAGTGAGAAAATACCCCCGCCAAACTGACTTGTAGACACGTGTGTGGGGGTATTTTTGTTTGTTTGCTCAGCCTACTGCACGCAATGCCACCCCTGGACTGGTGGTCTTGGGCTGTGTGAAATAGCAATCCTAGCAAGCCATGGGAAGCAAGCCAGTAAGAAGTGTTCCTCCATGGTCTCTATAGTTCTCGCATCCAGATTTCTGCCTCAGCTTCCCTCAGTGATGGACTGTAACCTATAAGCCAAATCAATTTTTTCCTCCCTAAGTTGTTTTTGTTTTATCAGTGTTTTATCACAGCAAAGACAACAAACTAGGTTAGCAAGTTCAACAAATATATATTGATAACAATACTTAAAGACACAATCAGCTCCCAGAGTCTTGTGAGTTAGGCTGGCCTCAAATTTACTTTTTAAAATTATTTTTATTTATTTAATAATATGTGGGTGGGTGCTTGTAGAGGCCATAAGAGAATCGGATCCCTTGGAGCTGAACTTAAGTAATTGTGAGCCTCCATTGTAGGTGCTGGGAATCAATCTTGGATCCTCTGGAAGAACAGCCAGTGCTCTTAAACACTAAGCCTTCTCCCCCATCTTTCAAATTTTCTCTGTAGCTCTGGGTGACCTTGCAATTCTGATCCTGTCTTCTCCTGAGCTGTTACTGCAGGTGTGCACCGTGACCCTTGGCTTATAGACAATACTGGGTTCAAATCCAGGACTTTGTACACACTACTAAATCACTCTACGAACTGAGTCACACCCTCAAACCAGTAACTGCTGGGTAATGGATAGCTCATACCCAGTGTTGCCTTGCCTCTGTGTCCCTCTGACTTTTCTTTTCCTCAGACTTGGGCTGCATTGAATTGCCATGTCTTTAAACTCCTTTGGTCTGCAGCAGCTCCCCGGCCTTTCTTCAGCTTTCATGAAGTGGGTTTGTCTGAGGTCTCTTCAGGTTTAAGTGCAAGCTTACATTGCAGTAAGGACACTGGAAATGTTGCTGTGATTCTTTTGGGACATCTCATGTGGTAGAAGTGACATATAGCATATATGGGAACATACAAATATATGGCAACATATGGCAGGGCTTGGAAAGTGCATGTGTACGGACATGCCTGTACACATTGATGTGTGGCCATGCACAGATAATCCTTGCCTGAACGTGCACATACAGGCCAACATATGGCCATGCTTTAAAACTGCCCGCATGTGAATATGTGCATACAGGTTGACCTATGACAGAACTAGAAAATGCATGTGTGTGTGTGAACCAGTGAACACATTCATATTTATGATAGAGCTAGGAAATCCAGGTACATGTGAACCTGCACATATTCCCTATCTATTATAAGCTAGGAAACACATGTGTTTTTAAAATTGCACATCTAGGTCTGCCTGTGAGAGAGCTAGTAAATGCATGTTAGGGATTAGGGTGAGAAGTTAGGGTTAGTTTACTGTTAGGGGGTTAAATGTTAGGTTTAGGGATAGGGTTAGGGTGCAAGATTAGGATTTGTACAGTAAGATAGTGTTACAGTAAGGGTTACAATTGTGGTTACCCTGAATTTTTTGGTTCCGATTACTTTAAGATGTATCGTTAGGTTTGGAGTTATATTGGGTTTAGAGGTAGAGTTAGGGATAGGGCTTGTGTTGGGGTCTGGGTCACCATAAGGGTTAGGTTTATCATTATTGTTAGTGTTAGTATTAAGGTCATGGTCATGGTTTCAGTTTGGTGGAGCTATGCTGGCAGCGCTACACTTACACTAGGGGAAGGGGTTGTCAGGGTTATGAATAATGTGAGGGCAGATTTGCCGTTACACATCTTTAAACTTTTAGGGTTAGCTTCATGGCTATGGTTAGGGCTCAGTTTAGGTTATGTCTAACATTAATGTTAGGGTTAGATTCGGGGATCGTGTTGGAGAATAATTATGGTTAGGGTAAGTGTGATGGTTGGTTTTATGTCGACACAAGCTAGAGTCACCAGAGAGGAGGGAGCTTCAATTGAGAACATGATTCCGTAAGATTGGGCTGTAGGCAAGCCCGTAGGACAGTTTTCAAAACAGTAATCCTTGGGGAGGGCCCAGCTCATTGAGGGTGGTGCCACCCCTGGGATGGCGGTTCTGGCTTCTACAAAAAAAAAAAAAAAAAAAAAAAAAAAAAAAAAAGAGCCAGTAAGCAACACTCTTCCATGGCTGCTGCTTTAGATCCTGCCTCCAGGATCCTGCCCTGCTTGAGCTCCTGGTCTCATTGCTTTTGCTGAACTGTTATATGGACCTGTGAGTGAAATAAATGTCCCTCTCCAGGTTGCTTCTGGTCATGGTGTTTCATCACAGCAATAGAAACCCCAACAAGGCAGTAAGTTAAGTTTAAGGTATGATTAGGGTTAGCATTTGTTTTACGTTTAATGTTTCCATTTAGTATATCCTTACGTTCAGAGTTAGAGTTAAGATTAACAATATGATTATGGTTAATTTTATGTATAGTGATCTGACTAAGGTTATATTTATGACTATGGTTTAGGATAATGGTTAAGGTTAAGATTAGACTTAGCAATAGGGTTAGGCTTGGGGTAGGGTTAGAATTGGGGTGATGGCTAGGGATGGTGTTAGGGTTAGCGTTAGGGTTCTGTTTAGGGCTTATGGTTAGTCTTAGCATTATATTTAGAGTTTAGGATTATGTTTAAAGGTTAACACCATATCTAACTATAACTGTAACCCTAGATTCTAACTCCTAACTCTTAACCTAATACTGAGTCTTAACCCCAAGCCTAACCATAATCTTAGCCCCAATTATAACTTTTTTTTGAGATAGCATATCAGTATGTAAGCCTGACTGGATTGGAACTCTTTATGTAGGGAAGTTAGACCTCAAACCCAGAGATAATCTGTCTACCTCTGCTTCTTAAGTATTAGGACTAAAGGGTTTTTTGAGACAGGGTTTGTGTGTGTGTGCAGTCCTTGCTGTCCTGGAACTTGCTCTGTAGATCAGGCTGGCCTCAGAGATCTGCCTGACTCTGCCTTCCAAGTGCTGGGATTAAAGGTATATGGCACCACCGTCCGGCTCCTATAGTGAGTCTTAAGCCTACCCTAAGTCTAATCCTAATTAAACCATCATTGGTAGCACTCACCCTAATACTAACCATACCGTAACGCTAACTCTAGTTCACAATTAATTATAACCCTAAATCCTAACCATAACCCTTTTATTAATTGCCTTTGAGATAATTATTATCATAACATTAGAAAAGTAATATACACTCACCTTAACCCTAAACTCAACAATATCACTGTGGTCGTTTAAATGAAAACAGCTCCCACAGACTCATATGTTTGAATGTGGGGCCATAGGGAGGGACACCATTAGGAGGTGTGACCTTGTTGGAGTAGAAGATGTGTCACTAAGTGGTGGGCTTTAAGGTCTCAGGAACTCAAGCCTGGCCAGTGTGTCACTGTTACTTCCTACTACCTGTGGATACAGATATAGAACTCTCAGCTCCTTCTGCAGCACCATGCCACCATGCCTGTATGCCACCATGCTTCCCACCATGACAGTAACAGAAACTCTAAAACTTCTAGCCAGCCCCAATTAAATGTTTTCCTTTATAAGAGTGGTCATGGTGTCTCTTCACAGCAATAGAAACCCTAACTAAGCAACCACTAATGGAACACTAATGCTAGTCTTAACCCTAATGCCAAACCAACCCTAATTGTAAACTTCACACTACTACCAATCCTAACCATAATATCAACTGTAACCCCTACCTATAATGCCTATCTGTAATACTTGCTTAATCTCTAACCCTAAAACAAATATGAAGGATACTGCAGTAACGTGACCCTAACCCAAGCAGAACTCTAGTACTAGCCCTCAGCCTAAGCTTCATCTTAATGCTATCCCTAACAATTGTGGAAGAATGCTTAAATCCCAAACTAGCTCAGAATTGAGAAATAGATGGTTATTTATTTAGGGGTAAACTCACAAATCAGAATCCTCTGCTTGAAAGGAGAACAGAAACCGAATCCAGCAACCAGAAAAAGAGAGCAGATGCATGCTCCACAGCGGCTTAGGTAGTATAAGAGGCCACGCCCCAGTGGGCGGGTAACCACTAGCTGGAAGGCTTCCTACAGCAAACAATCACACTGTGACCATCACAGCAATGCTAAGGTAACCCTGGCCTTCACTCCAGCTCTTGTGCCTCACTGCAGACGATGCTAGGGAGATGCTGGTAACCCTAACTTTAGTAGTAACCCCACCCCTCACCCTCTTTTCCATTTCCTACTCTAGAGTAGCTCCATTGGGATATAATTTGTATAATAAAATCACTCTCTTTACGACACACATTTCGAGAGCTGGAGAGATGGCTCAGAGATTAAGAGCACTGACTGCTCTGCCAGAGGTCCTGAGTTCAATTCCCAGCAACCATCTGTAATGAGATCTGGCACTATCTCTTGGAAAGCATATATATAATAAATTAATTAATTAAAAAATAAATAAATTAATTAATTAACAAAAAATACACATTTTGAGACTCTTTAGCGTTTTGAGAGTCGAACACCATCACCACAGTCTAACATTTTTATTACCTCAAAAAGGAATCCCATACCCATTATGCCCAGTAGCAGTCAACTCTCAATTCCCATCTTCCTTCAAGCCCTGACAACTGCCAACCTACTTCTCTCTGGGTTGATCCATTCTGGACATTCCATATAGAGAATCATATAATCTGTGCTCGTATGTGACTGGCTTCTTGCCGTTAATGTCTTCTAGGTCAACTCATGTCCTATCATATATCAGCACTTTATTTCTTTTTGGTGAATAACAGGCCATACTGTGGTTTCACGTTTTGTCCGTCCATCCATCCATCCATCCATCCATCCATCCATCCGTTGATGGACATTTAGGTTCCTCCTGCTTTTCTGGGTGTTGTGGATTAACGCTATAGTGGACATTCTTGCACACAACTTTACCTGAGCATGTTTTTATTTGTCTTAGTTTTATACCAAAGAGAAATCTTTAATGAGGTGACCACAAAGCAAAATCCAAAAAGAAAAACAGGCTGCACAGGGGAACTAATACGATCGAGAGTAACCAATCACCATATACCAGGTACTATTATCATTTCTGGCAAGAAAAATATCTTCTTTTATATGTGCAAGAAAGCTCAGAGAAGCTAAGTAATATGTTCATGGGCACACCAAAAGGAAAGATATGGGGTTATTGCTCGGGCAAGAACAGCTCACAAAGGGGAGTCTGTATTCACCAAAAGCGCTAGTGGGTAGCCAGAGGAGTTTCGGATTTCTACCTCCCCCCCCCTTTTTTTCTGTCTTTGGAAAGTGGCCTTGAATCTGACCTGAAGTAAAAAATTTAAGCGGATCCACACTGTGAATTGAAACCAAGTGGGTCAGCAGCTGTACCACATTTGAAGGGCACTGAGTCTCTGGGTCTGTCACCACCATTTGCATTTTCAGCAAGCAGCAGGGAAGTCGTCCTCTGTCCACCTTCTTGCCCTTCTTCCTCCCACCTGGTAGGGCCACAGGATAGCGCTGGGCCCACTGATAACCTCCCATATTTTTCGCACCACTGGAGTTGGCCGCCTAAGCATCTTGTCTCTGGAGAAACACACAACACACATCCCAACTACTCAGGAGCTCTAACTCCAGATTCCTCTTAGAGGCTGCGCTTCAAGTCACGTGCGGGCGCCACCACGTGATGCGGACCACGTGATCCCACAACGCCGGGTGGGCAGTGCGGTAGAGTCTCCGGTAGTGACTTTCGTGCTTGCTGAGTGGCAGTGTCATTGTGGTGAGGACGGCGGCCCGGGAAGGCCGGGCAGGAGCCTCTTCCGCCCCAGACTCAGTGCTGCTTCTCGTCCTTCCCGCCGCAGATGAACCGGACGAGCCCCGACTCGGAGCGGCCTCCGGCGTCCGAGCCCGTGTGGGAGAGGCCCTGGTCGGTGGAGGAGATCCGCCGCAGCAGCCAGAACTGGTCGCTGGCGGCCGACGCCGGCGTGAGCGCAGGGCCCTGGGCCCAGGGAGGGCCAGAGCTGCGGGTACCCTGCAGCCTAGGGGAGGGACACCTTCCTGTACTCAAGGCGCAGTCCCAGACACCCGGGAGGGACGGCCCTGCCCAGCACTCTGCCGCGCAGACGCGGGTTTCCTTCCGTGCTGAGACTTTTCAACCTTGCCCTCCACAGCATCCTGCTGTCCAGTACTGTCTCTGCCCTGTTCAAGCATTGCTGTCTCTACGGAGGCGCTTCTGTATTGGAACTGGGTTAAATGGGGCAACAGATATTCTTGAGTAGGACTCCACACTTCGGAACGCGAGAGCTTAGAACTTTCAGTTTCACAGTTCCATACAAGTAGGATTTGGGGTGTTTTGTTATGCTACACTTAAAATGTGGTCTCTGGAGAGTGAGAACCGAACAGGCCTATAAATCCCTCGAGAAATGTGATAACAAGTGTTTGTGGGCTGATGCGCTTACCCGATGAGCTTTCTTAATGCTTTTCCCTGTCACTGGACTCCAGAAGTAGCATCCCTTCTACATAACACCTGGAGAAAAGGAAAGGGTTCTTTGTTTTGCCCCACATGTAATGTTAATACTTCTGTATGTTCCTTTTCAAAACAGCTACTACAGTTTCTACAGGAATTCTCGCAGCAGACTATCTCCAGAACCCATGAAATCAAGAAACAGGTGGATGGATTAATTCAGGAGACCAAAGCGACACACTGTCGTCTGCACAATGTCTTCAATGACTTCCTTATGCTCTCTAACACCCAGTTCATTGAGAACGTGAGTTCTTTCAGTACATCTTATGTAACAAAAAATCCCTTTCGGAGAGTAAGAGCCAATGTAATTTGCGATGATAACTAGGTTCTCTTCTAAGTTTTGGCAGATAGCTTGGTTCTTGGTGACTGAAGCTCCTTTCTCTAGAATCAGTGTCTTATATTAGTAAAGTTTTTGGCCTTTCTAAGCAAAAAAAAAAAATCAAAAAACAAAAATACCATCAGTAAGGTTTGCCTCACTTGGTTTTTCTATTTTTAGCTTTGAGGGTGATGAACAGTTGGGCTGAATTGTGTGCCTCTCCAAAAAGCTGCTATGCTCATTGGGTGAGATCAGCCATGTACCTGACTGGTTGAGCATCACTTTTGGCTTCAGTTACTGATTGGGTCCTTTATGTTTTGATCAGTTTTGTAAGTGGAGGCAGATGTTTACTATGTATTTTGTCCACGACAGTTTTCTTACCACGGCTGAATCTGTGACAGAGAATCAGCAGGCAGCATGTGGCCGTGCTTTAACCAAAGCACATGTGAGTTTTGTTTTCATAGTGAGTTTCTGTGAGCTGCTAGGAATACACAGGTTTAGTAAAGCTTGGATAGAAAAGAAACATGTCTTCCTGGACCTGGTCGAGCAAAGGGAAGGCTATTGTGAGAATGGGGCGGGGAGCTTAGTTCACATGATCAAAGAATGTCTTTCTGAATTCATTTGTGAAAAGGCGTTTTCTGGGGTGGGGGAAGGCTTTGTTTTTTGTTTTTGTTTTTCTTTTGTTTTTTTGCTCATCTTTAGTTCTTACTGGTCTGGAACTTGCTCTGTAGACCAAGTGTCCCTTGAACTCACCTTGAAGTTCTCACCTCTGCATCTCAAGTACTGGGATTACAGGCGTACAGTCCTACACCCAGCAGTGAGGAGAGAAGTACTAAAGTAGGCTGTGCCCTGGAGTTGTTGGGTGTAAAGTACTAGACATAATTTCCAAAATGGTTCAGATCATAGAGCTCGTGATTTAGGATTGTGAAAATATCAGAGTGCCACGTGGGCCATGTCGCTGGGGCCTGTTTGCATAATTTCAGAGCTCTAACTGAAGTGCCGTACCTCATGTTCCGTCGTGTTTGAGACATGGGATATGGTGAGGGCTCTTTGTTTACTACTGCGTGTGCCAGACTAGCTGACTACCCCACCAGTTGTTTTCTTTTCTGGCAAAGGGAAACATTGATTTTTTTGAAACTTAACTTGTATGCAAGTAAACCCAGTACAGACTGAATGTACCTTATCTGTCTGGGATTCTTGGGACTAGACGTTGTTCAGATTTTGGGTGTTTAAGATGTGCAGGCCTTCCTGGTTCAGGACCCCTAAACTGAAATAACCCCATGTCCAAAATGTTTTTGAATTTCATGTCAGTACTCAGAAGGTTTTGTATTTCAGAGTTTTGGATTGGCCTGCTCAAGCTGAAGACATTTCTTATATGCGCAGACCAGCCTGGTCAGCCTGAGCATTTGTCTGTCTGGAAGGGTCAGTTAGGGGATGACTGGAGCACCACCGCTGTTCATCAGGCTGGACTGGATGTTCTTCTCCTGCCGTTCTCATAGTGCACCTCTCCTGCTACATCAGATTCTCGGCTCTTCTTGCACTCAGTGTTGCAGTGTAGATCGGGGAGCAGCAGGAAGTTTTCTGTACGCCATGCGCCTGTGCCAGAATGGCCCCAGATCACACTTTTTCAGGAGGAGGGGGCATCATGAGCTTCGTTTTCCGATCACAAAGTTTTCTTAGAATTTTCTACAGCCTAGGTTTTGTGAAAACTTTTTGTTCATTGTTCTTTATTTTGTGGACTGTGGATTCTGTATTTCCATCCATCTCTCTCTCCTTATGATAAGTCCTTATTCCTCTCCCCTTCCAGTCTGCAACGAGCTTTCTTCCTGAGAGCGTTGGTGCTGTATCAAACGGAACTGCTTCCAAGACCTTCTGTAATACCACATGGTACAGCTTCTTCCCGTTTGTGAGAGCAGCTGAGGGTGTTCAGAGAATAGTGCTTAAGAAAACTGGGGGAAAAGTCAGCCTGACAGAAATGCCTGTTGCCTTTGCTGCTCTCCTATGTGTTTTCTTCACACTCCGACACTGGCTCTACTCTTCACACTGGGATGCTGCTGTCATTTGGGTTTGTGGGAATTCTTTTGCGAGATTATTTAAAGTCAGTTGGGTTTTGTTAGTCTCAGAGGCAGCCCCGTAATTACAAACTGCATTCTAGAGTTAGTGGAGCAAACTGGACTTTCTAGGGCAATAGACAGCCCCAGGGCTTTTGAGGGCAATGGAAGCTGTGTAGAACCATGATTAGTAAGGAGATGGTGTCCCGAAAGAGAAGAGCTCACTAGGGCTGGCCTGAGTTTATGTCTAATCAGAAAGAGACCCCATCTTTTTTTGAGACAGAGTTCCCAGGCTGACCTCAGATCCAGCAGTCGTAGGTAATAGCTTTAGTTTGTTAAAAGATCATAAGGAAATTTTAAAAGTCCATTGTTAAAGAATTTTTAGCTTTCTGGGAAAAAATTAAAAAAGAAACAATTGTTTTTTTCTCAGGATTATTCTGTCAGTTATCAAAACCATGTTTCCATCATTTTCTCTCTCCCCCCCCCATTTATTTTTTAAGAAACAGATGTTATTACTAAGCGGTCAAGAGAATTGACAATTTAGGGTTAAAGTTCAGAATCTTAATGGCTGTAATACCCTGCACATGATGCCCCCTCCACCATCCTGCTCTATTTTACAGATTTTACTTTCTGTAAAGTAGCCTTGGAGCTCCTGAGTGTCTTGCTTTTGTCTAGATTGCTCTGTATGTCCTTTGATTTCGTCTGTCTGTCTGTCTGTCTGTCTGTCTGTCTGTCTGTCTGTCAGATTAACCCTAAGCCTCTATACCAGGTAGTACCTCTTGTCAAGAACTCATGAAACATCCCATGTCTTTTTAATACTCCACTATTATTATGTTTAATTTTTTGTAAGACAGTGTCTCACCATTTAGGCTAGTTGTTGCGAATGTGTTATATAGACTGGGCTGGCCTTGAACTCATGGAGATCTGCTTGTTTCTGCCTCTTGAGTTCTAGGATTAAAAGGATAGGCTACCATACCCAGTCCGCATGTCATTTATTAGCAGTCTAACAGTCTTAATTTTTTTTTTTTAAATTTTCATTGTATATTTGCATTGGATGTGGTACTGTGTTATATGGCATTTTCATGTAAGTACACATTATTTCTTAGCAATGCTATTTTTAAAGTTACATAATAAGCCTTGGTATCTAGCTAAACATATTCATGGCTCTTAGCACAGTCTGGATACATAGAGACCGTGGATGTTTAAATAATTGAATGGGAAAACATATAAACGAAAAGGACCAGAGCTGTGTATAATTTTTTTTTTTAAAATCTGTCCTGTCCTTTTTACTTGTTCCCTATGGCTTATACCCCACTTCTCCAAATGAGGAAAAGTTTCTGTGAGGACAAACACTGAAGGCCCTTAACAGTTCTAGTCGGCACCTGTCCGAACGCTTGTGAAGCAAAGCTGGGAGGTCAGCCTGGGAAGGAATTCCAGTGAGCACCTGCTGTCTCTGAGCACTTCCCCTCTCAATGACCTAGTGGGCTTCAGGTCTTCCTAAACCACTTGCTGTTTTAGATGTCACATTGGTCTCACGAGCCCCAGGATGTTGACATCTTGAGGGGTGGATTCTGGTGATAGGTGGGTGGGGGCGGGAGCCAGGTATTGACAGTTTAGACTTTAGTCAGAAACCCGGCCTTTTCAGCTTAGAGGTCCTGCCATACAAATTTGAAACAACTACCGTAGCTACCCTATCTTAAAATCTCCACTTAAAGATTCATCTACTTGGTTAGGGATTTAGCTCAGTGGTAGAGTGCTTGCCTAGCAAGTGTAAGGCCCTGGATTTGATCTCAGCTCTGGAAAAAAAAAATTCAAGTACATTTTTTGTTCTCATATTGGAGGTGTTTGGTAAGGTTTGGTGTTAAGGAAAGTCATCTGAATTGCGGAGACTACTGGGGAAGCCGGGGACAATGTTCCAGGTCTGCTCTCATGCAGACATCAGTCTTAAAAAAATAAAAAACAAAAAAGAGAAGCCTACAGCTTATAAACTTCTGGTGAATGTTATTTTGTATTTTTCTTTAGTTTGGATGTTATACTCTGTGTGTGCACGTGTGCATCTATGTGCACATGCAAGTATTTGTAACCTACGTATTTCCTAATATTAAAATCATTTTTGCACATCTTTGAGACTTTTTATGTACTTAAGTTTTTTTTTTTTTTTGTTCAATGTTTCATGTAGCCTAGGCTGGCACCAAACTCCCTATGTTGTCAAGGATGAGTTTCAACTCATGCTTCTCCTGCAGTCTCCCAGTGCTGGGATTAGAGGCCACCTGTCTTATGAACCTAGTCTCACTCCCGTTATATGATTATATCAATGTAACATTCTGCTATCAGTTTTTCACTAAATGTTTCATTTGTTTAGGAAAGAAAAGAATAACCACACATGGTTAGAATGTGCAGCACCGAGAAATAATTACCAGATTTTAGTATTTTTCCATATTTGCTTCACAGGAACCAATTACCTCTTTCCCCATCTCCATTTCCTCCTCTCAACTGTAATCTTTTTGGGGAAGGATACTTGTATCTCTGCATCTTTATTTTTTTGTTCCCTGAGAGTATGTATTTATGGTTATGTGTGTGTGCACATAAGGATAGCTTTTGTTGTATAGCTTTTTTTCCCCATTGACTTATGTGCAGGTTTATGTGAACATAGTTCACATAAATTTCATAGTTTTCCATGAAATTTTCTTTGTTCTTTACTCTATGCTATTAAATATCGTAACCTAATATACTTACTAGGGAAAGTTCCTTTAACAGCTCTGTTTTATCATACGAGATCTTGTTGCCTAAGCTAGCCATGAATTCACGGTCTTCTGCTTTAGATTGCCGAAAGTGGGGCTGTAAGCATGAACCATCATGGTCAACTACTCATATAACTTCTTTATATTCAGAAACGGTCATTAGACTTCCCTTTATGAATTGTCAGTTCTGACCAAGGTTGAGAATAGCCTTAACCTATGGGTATAAACATTTAGAAGATATTTTGACAATGTGTCATTTTAGCAAAAGCAGTAGTATTCCAAACTTGATGGCCTCTGACCTCCCAAGCATGGGCTTTTGAGACCTGGTTTACAGAACATGGCATTAATTTATTCTTGTGGAGCAGGTCTCAGACTCAATTAGAAAGCAATTGGCCATCACCAGAACAGTCATGCCACGCAGGTTGGTACTGTTGAACACAGTGTCTACCTCTGGGGAAGACATTGCTTATTGTTTGTTTCCAAGATATTACTTGCATAGTATCTTCCAGGTCTATGAAAGTTATCCAGCAAAGAGGACATTGCAGCCTGTTTCCAGTCAGATTTCTCCATGTACCACAACCAGAGTGTTGTGTCCTCAGCAATAGGGTTTTCCCATGTAGTTCTCATGGGCACAGGTTGATTATTCTTGATCCAAAATGAAATGAAGTGAAATCTGGAACTTTGTGTGCTTCAGCTTTAGATTTTGTATTTTCTAATTAGGGATATTTGCAAAGTCTTAGCAGATATTCTAAAAATCTCAAATTTAAAAACTTCAGATAAGCAATATTGAGCTTGTATTATCTTAACAATTTTTAAGTGACTTGGGGGAGTGTCTTTTCAAAAGTGCAGCTCATGTGTTTACATGTAACCATAAACCTTTGAAACCGTATAGTCTGATTGCAGAACGTTTTCATTGTCCTCTTATATAAGTTAGGGTTCTCTAAAGGAACAGAACTGATAGGGTGAACATGTTTATTAAGAGGATCTATTAGATTGGTTTGCAGGATCCCATCTAGCTAGTCCCAGGAGAGACTTGAGAGTGCGGTAGCTGTCCAGGCCAGGAGCGTGACTATCCCAGCAGTCCGCATCTGGTGCTGGAGAGCCGCTGATCTTCAGACCCCTAGCGTCCTCAAGAAATTGTTTCTAACACCAGCAAGAGAATGCCTTAGCAACAGGATAGATGAACTTGCTAGCTAGAGTGAGGACATGTAGGCAAAAGCAAAGTTTCCTTCTTCCCATGTTCTTTTATGTGGGTTGCCACCAAAAAGTCAGTCCAGATTCTGGGTGGGTCTTCCTGCTTTAAATAATAAGATAAATTCCTCACGGGATTGCCCAGCAGCTTGAGTTTTAGTTGATGTCTAATATTTAGTTGACAATATTAACCATAATACCCACTTACTGATTGTTTTTATAACAAACATGTTATACTCCAGTTGTTAAAAACAATTGCGGTGAGTTTCCAGAATGACAGCCTTGTCTTGTGAAAGAGGGTCTTCCTTGGCTGTGCATCTTCTGGCAGATTGTTGGTGAATTTGCCCTTTTTTTTCTTTGATTTATATGAAGTAAGTATAAAAAAATACAGCCATTTTAAGCAATAAAATAAAATTAATTTTTATCTTTATCATATTTTTTATTCCACTTGTTAGGGTATTTATCTAGTTGGTAAGTTTTACCAGTTGATATTGGCAATGGTCTTGGATGAATATACGTGTATTGTGTCCCTGTTAGAATTATGCATTAGGTTAAGTTAAAAAAAAAGTGTACCAATTGTGATCATAGTAGTTTCAGAACTCTTTGATTAGTCTCATTTCTCAGTCATTCATGTCTCTGTCTAAAATTTAACTTTAGGTGAATTAACTGTTCTTCTTAGTTATTCATCCATGACCCTTTGGTAGTGGTCCCAGTTGTTTTTCTGAAAAGCCATTTTCCTCTTTTTAGGAATTCTTCTTTGTTCTGGGCGGTGGCGGTGCACGTCTTTAGTCCTAGCACTCAGGAGGCAGAGGCAGGTGGATCTCTGAGTTCCATGGTCTACAAGAGCTAGTTCCAGGACAGGCTCCAAAGCTAAACAGAAATCCTGTTATGAAAAACAAAAACAACAACAACAAAAACTCTTTTTTGTGTTGAACTTTCACATGTGATTCCATTCTATGCTTAACTATGTAAAATGAATTTGCTTCCTTACTTAGCGGGTGTACGATGAAGAGGTGGAGGAGCAGGTACTCAAGACCGAGGCAGAAAAATCGGAGCAGGTACTTGTGTTCAATCCTTCTTTCCTTGAATCACTGACTGTGAGAAGCGATAGGGGGTGATGTGGACCGGGACCATCCTTGAATCACTAACTGAGAAGTGATAGAGGGCTGATGTGGACCGGGACCATCCTTGAATCACTAACTGAGAAGTGATAGAGGGCTGATGTGGACTGGGACCATGTTCCTTTGGCAGTGGGCCAATAGAACTCTTGCATTTTTTCTGAAGCTTAGCCTGTTAATATATAGATGAAATTTGACTTTTGGCGTAGAGCAGAGCAGAGGGCATAGAGTAAACAGCACAGGATTGCAGGCCACAGCCTCCTTCTGCTTCCTCCCTTTTCTCTCCCTGTCTTCCTCTCCTCCTTTTCCTCTTCCTACCCTTTAAAGATCTAGAAGGCACTCTTCTCAAAGTTCACACAGAAAGAAGTCACATGCACTGGATGAAAACAGGGAGGTTTCCTAAGGTTTGTGCTTTGGGAAATGAATGTAACAGAAGTGAGATCTGTGAAGACCCAGTTTCCCCAGGCTTTTGTAACTGTTTTAATCTTGTTTTTTTCAGATCAGAATTAGATAGTAAGGTAAATAGAGGTTTGGTGCATACACATTTGAGGACCCCATGGGTACTACAAGGTGTGTTGGGACAGAGTGGACTGTACATTGAGCAGTTGTGGACTCTGTCACAGAAATGCAGGAACTGGTGACTTAGCACACTTGCTCTCAAGACAAGTGGTTTCCTTGTCTGTTGAGGCCATAGGTGGTTGTTGATCTGAACTGCATTGCATGGTTGGTGTTTTGGAAGTTCACACAAGAAGACATTTATTGTTAAACTAGTTGGGGAAACCTTCAAGGATGAGATTTTATACAGATGAAAAAAGAATGGTCAAGTAAAAGTCAGTAGGTAAGCCATGCCAACAGGAGAAAGCCATGTGCTAAGGTTGTTGCTTTGTTCTGGTTTAGTACCAGGGATTGCACATAGGGCCTCATGCACATTGTGCAAGTTTCCTACAACTGACTGGGTTTGTGGAACTTGTGGAGGTTAGAAAAGAGAAGGAAAGGAAGGAAGTCGCTGAGGGCTGTGTGCTTTGGAAAGTGACCAAGGGATCAAGGAACTGCAGTTCTCACCTTTTATTCTGGGACTTACCATGGGACCTGTGCATACACATCCTTGCTTAGCCTACACTGGTATCCACACCTAAGAAGGAGATTCTGGGCCTTACTTTGGTGTGCTCTGGCTAGTACTCCCTCGTCTTATTCAGACAAGCATGGCATTTTTATTGTATGTTTATTGTGGAAGTCACTTTCAGTCGGGTCTGACTTCCTCAGAAAAAGCTAAGTCAGTTGGAAAGGTTAATATTTTACCAGAACTATTAAGAAGCGAAGCTGTTAGATTGGCATATTAGAAACCAGCTGTGGCTCTTCCTGTTCCTGGCATTTTTAGGAAAGTGAATTTTATTTTTAATAGTACTCAATGCATGTGCTCCTCAGTAAAATGCAGTAGTGTGGTTATATCAAGGCAGCATTACATTTAAAAGTAGGTAGTGATATGTTTGCTGTGCACCACAGAACTAGAGGAGTAATTTATTGGCAGAGTGTTTGCCTAACACACGTCAGACCCCAGGTTCTATCTCCTTTAGCCTAAAGATCTGAAAGAAAGCAGCAGACGTTCTTCCCCTTCCCCTTCCCCTTCCCCTTCCCCTTCCCCTTCCCCTTCCCCTTCCCCTTCCCCTTCCCCTTCCCCTTCCCCTTCCCCTTCCCCTTCCNCTTCCTTCCTTCCTTCCTTCCTTCCTTCCTTCCTTCCTTCCTTCCTTCCTTCCTTCCTTCCTTCCTTCCTCAAAAGTGTTTTCATAGTATCAGCTTTGGTTTCTAATTTGAATGTTCCTCTGATTTTCTAAACGGAAAATTTGGAATTCTAGAGTTCAAGTGGTTTGATGGATGTCCAGAAAGCAACAAAACTGAGATTTCAAGCTTGTACATTTACTCCAAAGTCTGTATCAGAAAGTGACTATTAACATTTTGAGTTAAAAGTTTTGGAGGAGGGCATGACTTTAGGGTTGGTGTATGGGAGACACACTGAAGAACATTCTGTTTGTAGGAGAAGACTCGGGAACAGAAAGAGGTAGACCTGATTCCTAAAGTCCGGGAGGCTGTGAACTATGGGCTACAGGTCCTGGATAGTGCGTTTGAGCAACTTGACATAAAAGCAGGGAACTCAGACTCTGAAGAAGATGATGCCAATGAGCGGCTGGAACTGATCCTTGAACCAAAGGTAAAGGCATTCAGTTACAACATTATGTCTTGACTGTTTTGCCAGGCATGGGGCGTGTAAGGCATGGGCATTCCCAAATTGACCCCTTACTTGACACACTGAGCATGTCAGTAGTACAAGGCAGGTGGAAGCTGCAGGGCAAACCTCCTCCTCTTCTAGGGTGTTTGGTATAGTCTGTGGCAGAGGAGGCATTGACAAGAACGGCCATCCCCAGAACCCTGAGATGTTAAGGTGAAGGATGAGATTTTTAATTGGAATTGGTTAGTTTTTAAATTTTATTTTATTATTATTTTTTGTTTTGTTTTATTTTTCTAGATAGGGTTTCTCTGTGTAACAGTCCTGACTGTTCTGGAACTCACTCTGTAGAATTTGTAGCCTCAAATTCACAGAGATCTGCCTGCCTCTGCTTCCAGAATGCTGGGATTAAAGGTGTGTGCCACCACTGCTTAGCCAAACTTAGTTTTTTTAATACTTGAACTTTTTCATTGATGTGTTTGTATGGGGGCGTGCATGGCCCATGACACAGGACCGAGAGAGGACAACTCTGGAGTCGGTTCTCTCCTGACTTTACACAGGTCCTGGGGATTGAACTCTAGCCTGTAGGCCTTTACCCAACCTAACCATCTGTGGCTCATTTTTATTTTAAAATGAAGTTTCGTTTGTTTTTAATTTTTGGTAAAAGAAACATATATTTATCTTGTACGTGTTTTGAAATATCCATTTGTTGTAGAATGACTTATTTGAACTTGTGTATATCTTGTGTATTCATTCATTGTGAGAATACTTAAAATTTTTCAATGATTAAGAAATGGAATAAATTTTGTTAACTATAGTCAACATGTTGTATTGTTGTCTCTTGATCATATTTCCTCTAACTGAAGGTTTTTTTTGTTCTGTTTGAGATTATAATTTAATTACAATGTTTCTCTTTTTCTTTTCCTTCTTATACTTCTCTCCTCTTTTCTTCAAATTCATGGTCTCATTCAAATTTCATTGTTTTAACTATTTATTTGTGTGTGTGTATTTGTTGTTGTTGTGTTTGGTTTTTTGAGACAGGGTTTCTCTGTAGCTTTGGAGCCTGTCCTGGAACTAGCACTTGTAGACCAGGCTAGCCTTGAATTTACAGAGATCCACCTGCCTCTGCCTTCTGAGTGCTAAGTGCTGGAATTAAAGGCATGTGCCACCACTGCCCAGCTATGTGTATATATATTTTTAATGTTTCAGTGCTCTGTCTGCATGTATGTCTGCATGCCAGAAGAGGGCATCCAATCCCATTATAGATGGTTGTGAGCCACCATGTGGTAGCTGGGAATTGAACTCAGGACCTCTGGAAGAGCTATTAGTGCTTTTAACCATCGAGCCATTTCTCCAGCCCCTGTTTTCATTGTTAATATATACCTATTTATAACCTGTTGATTCTATATATTATTACTTGTATGTATGTTTTCAGGGATGATCATTTGGCATTGGACAACCAATTGGTGTGTTCTTCCCTGGGGAGGACCACCTCTCCCCCTCCCAGCTTTTCTCAGATGCTTGCAGTTCTCTGTGTAGGGTTCAGGCCTTGGGGGCTTTTCCCAGTGCAGTTTGCCACGTTCGTCGGTGTTGGTGTCATTCTTGTTTAGCTCATGTTTGGGCCACCTGAAGTTTTGTCCCCATTGACCAACCTCTTTCCCTTTTGTTCCTAGTCTTTGGATTGTGGCTAGATGAATAGGGAAGCTCCCGAGGAGCAGATATTCTGTGCTTAGGAAGACTTGAGAAAGGCATTTGTTGCTTGGAGTGTTACAGGTAAAGCCAGCAGGAACTTCCTGTACAAGCTTCCTCTTAGAAGTGAGCAGTGGGTCTGGGGAAGTTAATGCCAGGAAGTGTAAGTATTCTTCCTGATCCCCAGGAGTGAGGCTGTGGCCATGGCTGAATGTCTCAGAGGGACAGCCAGCCTTTCTGAGGTGGAATGCTTTCTTGGCTCTGAAGTTTGTCTTAACTTTATGTTGCGGGTGGGTGCTTTGGATTCCTTCATTGCTTCTATTGCTTTGTCGCCTGGCTTTACTGTATCAGTGTCACTTTGTAGATTCTATCATGTTGTCAGCTGGGAGTAGGGGTGACAATATTTTTTTCTCTGTTTCTTTTCTTTTCTTTCTTTTTTTTTTTTGAGACAGGGTTTCTCTGTGGTTTTAGAACCTGTCCTGGAACTAGCTCTGTAGACCAGGCTGGTCTCGAACTCACAGAGATCCGCCTGTCTCTGTCTCCTGAGTGCTGGGATTAAAAGCATGCGCCACCATAGCCCGGCTTTCCTCTGTTTCTTAAGCTACTGTTTTCTCCCAAACAGAGATCCTCCTCAGTCTTTGAACGACTTACTTTGCTATGCTAACTATAGATAATTTGGTTAGTACCATTGTCTCATACTTCCTTTTCTTTATGGATACCTGGCCAGACTTCTTTTTGCTCTGCTGAAAGCTTCAGAAATCCCTCCCAGTTCCCATTGTACCTTGTCTTGTTCCCTCTGCTCCATTCAGTCTGGATTTGTCTACTATTGTCTCAGCATCTGACAACATTTGGGTTATTTCCTTGTTTCTCTCCAAATTTTGGGCTATTATCAATGATTCTCAAGTAAGTATTGTTTTTATATGTATGGTAATATTTAAGCGGTATTGGTCAGCCAAAGAATTAAAGAATTTTAAAGATAGAGTCACACTTTGAAGTCTTGGCTGGCCGAGAACTTCCATAAGATAATTTCAGTGTGTAAATGTTGTCTGTTTACAAAGGGTTTACAAAGGCCCACCAGGACTGGGCTTTCGGTTTGTTTGCTTTTGTTAGAGTAAGGGGAGGTAGGTGTTACCGTGGCTTTCAGGCTTCTGGATTTCCATCCTTAGGCCTCCTCTGGAACATTTTATTGGGAGGTATATTCATTGATTTGGTTACTGCTATAAACCTTTCACAGGCATTGCTAGTGTCATTGCTGAGGTATTTGGGGAGGAAGTCAGCTTTGCCTTGTTATCTTTACCTAGGACTTAATGTTTTAAAAATCAAATGTTTAACCTTGCCGTGTTTCTTATTTTCTACTCTTATTTATTACCTTAGCTTGTTTGAGATAGTCAGATGCAAGAGAATGTCTGGTAGCTCTTGCCTTTATTTTCACCCCATGTGTTTAATGGCTGTGCCCTTTCCTTCCTTGAAGGATCTCTACATTGACCGCCCTTTACCCTATCTCATTGGGTCAAAGCTCTTCATGGAACAGGAAGATGTAGGGCTTGGAGAGCTGTCCAGTGAAGGTACTCTTTCTCACCAATATTTTTTGTCATGTTTAACGTATCTTTTGTGTTAAAATAAGTTCAACTTTATATTACTTACACGAGCAGTGGAGAGAGCAGTGGACCCTCACTCAGGCTTGCCGGCTAAGGCTGTACTTGGTGCTTTCATTCTCTGTCTGTATATTATAATCTTTCTGACCCTCTGTTACCCTAGTGCTCTCTGTATATTTCCTAAGAACAAGGACATTCTCTTAACATAACCACACTGTAAAGTGGTCAATTTCAAGAAATTTTGCTGTTACTCAATCTTTGGTTATATTCACATTTTGTCTCTTGTTCCATTTCTGTCACCTTCTCTGGTCTAATACTTAAAGTTTTTAGTTGTTAAGTTGCTCTAGTCATCTTTTATTTTAATTTCATTTAATTTTTTTTTGTTTATTCAGTTTCTGTATGTATGTGTGTGTGGACAACCTAGGGAGTCAGTCCTCTGTTCTGTTGTGTGAATTCCAGAGACAAACTCCAGTCATCAGGACTGGTGGCAATTGCCTTTACCTGCTATCACTAGTCAACTTTTAGTCTGATACAATTTCTTCGCTTTTTTGTAACCTTGATATTCATGTAGATTGAGGCTAAGTTATGATTTTTTTAATGCATGGGAAGTACTTTAAAATTGTATTATTAACAAAGATGGTTTCATTCCATTAAGTGGCAGCAGCTTCATCTAAGTCTCTTTGAAGCTGTTGTGCCTGGCATCTTTGAGAAGGAACTACAGGGATTTTATGATAACTTGGTATTGATGTTTACACTTTTTCCTGACAGAAGGCTCTGTAGGCAGCGGCCGGGGAAGTATTGTGGACAGCGAAGAAGAGAAAGAAGAGGAGGTGAGGACATGGTATAACCAGGTCACCGCAACAGGAACCTTAGGATGTGTGGAGCAGGCTGGGCATGTAATATGCTTCAGAATTAGTGAAAACATCATAAAACTGAAGGGTCAGAAGCTGAAGTGTTTTCTTAGGGTTGAATTTTTTTTTTTTTTTTGTAATTTGTGCAGAGAGAAGTAAGGGAAACTGCTTTGATCTCTTACCACTACCCACCCGCCCTCCTTTCTTTCACACCCATTATATTTTGTGGAGAGAACAGCTTAGACACTGTGCTATAGCCTCTGCCTGGAACTTAGTCTTGGAATATGTCCTTCTTGAATAATCCTAGAAAAAGAAAATCTGCAATGAACAACTCTTTAAAAAGTGATTATTGTTATTACTAGTGTGTATGAACAACTTTAAAAGATTGATTATCATCATTATTATAGGCATTATTTGTGTGTGTGTGTGTGTGTGTGTGTGTGTGTGTGTGTGTGTGCAGGTGCCTGTGGAGACCAGAAGAGGATGTCAGATCCCCTGGGCCTGGAGTTACAGGCAGTTGTGAGCTGCCTGATATAGGTGCTGAGAACTTAACTCTAGTCCCTTGCAACAGCAGCATACTGTCTTTACTGCTGAGCCACCTCTGAAGCCCTTGAATACTTTTTTAAAGCCTTCTAATCAAAGCATCTAGTGTCTTAAGGTCCACAGAGTAAAATTATAAGAGTCAGGGGCTCTGAGTTGTTCCTTCAGACAATGAGTATGAGATTCTAAAAGGAAACCATTTTGTATACCCGATTTTCATTTCTTAATTGTTCTCTCACCCACCCCTTTTCCTGCATTTGTTCTCCAGCTCTGCAAAAATCCTAGCAACAGAAATAAGCTTGTCATTACTCTGCTATAGATAATTATCTGCTGAGTCCTTTGCTTTTAGTTGTCAGTATAGCTCTTTATCAGATCAGTGTAGTAAACTCTGATGTTCAATTCTTGAGCTTAATTAAGTAGTTATCCTACTAGAGGGAATGCAGAGATTATAGTCCAAAATGTAAAGCAACCCAAACCAACCTTCTGATTTCATTAAATGATCTTTCTTAAATCAGAAGGTTAGAATTGGGAAATACAAATGAATAATGAGTAATTAGAGCTATTTAAATGAATCATAAAAATTATGGCAGCTAGATAACTCTTGCAGTATTGCCAGTCATTCATCTTGTCTGCTACTCATGCTGGCTGAGTCTATGAGTATAAGAGCTTTTCCTCTTCCTCATACAGTCAGCTTACCTCAGAGACTGCTGTATTAACAGCAAAACATTTTTACCCACAGGAATCAGATGAAGATTTTGCCAGCCGTAGTGACAACGATCAAAACCAGGTAAAGCTCACGTATTGAAATGAGTTCATTTTAAAGCTTTAACTGAAGTATAACATGTATACTAAACTTCCTTGGCACTAGGGCTTGAACCTGTGCTCTGAGGTGGGATTGGCAGGCTCTGTACCATATTTGTACTCCAAGTCTGCTAAACGACATTTGGCTGTAGTGAGGACTTTTCATACCACTGCTAGCTTTAAGTATGTCATAGGCGTGCCACCTCCTTTGGGTATTACCTTTTCCAAATTTTACTTCTTTTTAATAACTCCTTTTAGTTATCACTTCCTGACCTTGTTAGGACTAATTTACATTCCCCTGATAGTGAATACTTTCAAAATTATTGTACTTTGCTTTGGTATTTTTGATCCTGTATTCTTATTTTAAAAAGGCAGGCAAATCTCTGAGTTTGAGGTCAGCCTGATATACAGAGCAGGTTTTAGGTCAGCCAGGACACTACACAGAGAAACCCTGTCTTGAAAAACAAAAAGCCAAAAAAAGGTAAATCCTCCCTCCTTCTCCTTCTCCTCCTTCTTCTTCTCTCTCTTTCTTTCCCCCTCCCCTCCCTTCCCCTCCCTCCCTCCCTCCCTGAGATAGGTTTTTCTGTGTAGGCTTGGGCGTCCTAGAACTCACTCTGTTTACCAGGCTGTCCTTTACAGAGATCCACCTGTGCCTCTACCTTCTTGGATTAAAGGGATGTGCCACCACCACCCGGCTAGTTTCTAACAAATAAGTTGCATGGAGTATGTGTTCCTAGTGTGGTTACCTTTTTAATAAAGGGAAAGGCTAGAAATCGGCAGTGTCTCCTTTCTAGTTTTGTGACTTGCATCTTGTGATTCTGCTTTACAATCTCAGCATAACACACAGATGAGTGACGAAGAGGAGGAGGATGATGGTGACCTTTTTGCTGATTCTGAGAAGGAGGGTGATGATATTGAAGACATTGAGGGAAATGCCAAGTCTGTAAGTATAGTTATCCCTTGATGAGGTCTTAGAAGTGGTGTTTGCACTTTGCTCCTTAATTTCGCCATTTGTATTTGTAGTTGTCTCATTTTACATCATACCTGTAATTTGTGTGTAGCCAGGAGTAATGGTGGATGACTTCCTCGCTTACTCTCCCCCTTATTCAGAGTCAGGGTCTCTCACTCAACCTAGGGCTTACTAATTAAGATGAATTAGCTGGCCAACAAGCCCCAGGGATACTCCCGTCTTTGCTTCCCCAGCTCTGGGATTACAGGTACACATTGCCACTTCCAGCTTTTGATGTTAGTGCTGAGGATCTGAGCTCTGATTCTCACGCTTGTGCAGAAAGCATTGTACTGACTGAGCTATCTCTGCAGCTCCCATATCTGTAATTGGATTTTTTTCCTTTAAAATATTTGTCTTATTTTTTAAATGTTTTTGGTGTATCCATGTAACTGTATTTGCACATGTGTGTGGGTTCCTGGGGAGATCAGAAGAGGTTTTTGATTTTTTGGAACTGGAGTTACACTGACATAGGTCCTGAGAACCAACTTTAGGTCCTTTGCAAGAGCAGTGAACACCGTCTCTCTTGTTCCTTCATTTATAGTTTTATAAATAGCAGAAAATATCCCTGTGTCTCCAGTTGCCTTATGAGAGCTGCTTTCTCCTAATGCTAAGAAGTGTAAGTCAGCTCTTTGGGGTATATTTAGCTTCAGAATTTCAGGATCAGATACTCATCCATCTCCTCCATTCATTCGTGTTGGTTTTCTTACCAAGATTTTTCAAGTATTTTAAAAAGTAAAGAAAGGAGTCTCTCCTTTTACAGGGCTGTTTTGTAGATTCTGCTGTGTAGCTGAGCTCTGTAGGTTCCATGTGTTTAAATTCATTGATAAAGTCCTGTTTTTGCACGTGTATTCACACACATAAATAGAACTAACATAAACCTTAAAAAAGAAAAAAAGCCTTGTTTTGTTTGTAGTTGGATTATTTTATGACTATTGATAAAATTTTGTTAGGTGTCTATAAGTAAACTGCACTAATTTGTTAGAAAATAGTGATTTTTTTTCTTCTTGCCTGAAGAAAAGACCTACATCTTTTGCTGATGAGCTGGCAGCTCGGATCAAAGGCGATATCTCACATCAGCTGAAAGAGGAACAGATAGGTGAGTTCTGAGGGCAGGTTAAGGGGGTACTTGGTTGGATGTTGAAATAAGAGCGGCGGCGGGGCTGCGTCCCCAACACCCCGGCCGCTTGGCTAGCTCATGCCCGAAATAACAACACACAAACTGTATTCATTTAACTGCTTGGCCCATGAACTCTAGCCCTTACAGGCTAATTCTCGCACCTGGACTAGCCCATTTCTAATGATGATGTGTGTAAGCACCCCAAGGTGCGCTTACCGGGAAGATTCTAGCCTAAGTCCATCGTGGGTTGCAGCTGCCTGGGAGAGCAGAGCATGGCGGCTGTCCGGTCCCTCTGGAAGCAGGGCAGAGTCTGACCTCACTTCCTCTTCCGCCCAGAATTCTATTCTGTTTTCTCCTCCCATCTATGTTCTAAGCTATGAGGCCAAGCAGTTGGTTTAATGCTCAGCCAATGAAATCAACAGATTGATATGACACTCCCACATCAGTTGGAGGCTTTCGTAGTCTGCTTGTGTGCGCTTGCACATGTGTTCTCTGTCTGTCTCTCTCTGTCTTTCTTTTTCTTTTTTGGAGACAGGGTCTCATATATTTCATGATGGCCTCAAATATGCAATGCAGGCAAGGGTGGTCTTAAACTCCTGATCTTCCTGCCACCTTCTTTGAGTGCTGGGATCATAAACAGAAGCCACCATACCCAAATACGGGGTTCACTAATATTAGGCTTGCATTTTAGTCCTTGGTCTTTTGCCGTTGTTTTCTTGGACTCCTTTTTGTTGTTGTCTTAAATTTTTTCATTTAGCTGGGGTGGAGGCTGAGAGCATGCCTTCATGTTTTATGCAGAGTTGGTTTTCTCCTCCCTCCTTTTGCCTTGTGGGTCTAGTTGTCAGGCTTGGTGGTAAGCACTTTGACCCTTTAAGTCAGTGGTTCTCAACCTTCCTAATCTGCAGCCCTTTAATACAGTTCCTCAAGTTGTGACACACAACTATAAAATTATTTTTGTTGCTACTTCATAACTGTAATTTTGCTACTGGTAAATATCTGTGTTTCTATGGTCTTAGGTGACCCCTGTGAAAGGGTCATTTGACCCCTAAAGGGGTCGTGATCCACAGGTTGAAACTCATTGCTTTAAGTTATGTTAATAGCTCTTAAGTTCTGCTTAATAATTAGATGTTCTTGGTATCCTATTCCCATCTCCAGTACATGTGTATGTCTATGTAAAGTCTTACATGCATGAAATTTGGGAACCCTAGAGGACTGTGGACAGCAGATTGTGAATCCATGGCTTAACAGTAACTCATAATTTTGTCTAATAAAAATGCACTTTCCAGTGCATTCTAGTTATTTAACAGAATAAAAAGGCAGAGTAATTTTTTCTCTAGCATAGTCCTGGTATGTACATGACCTGACAGTCTTCTGCCTTATAGGGACACTACCTTGAGTAAGAGCTCTGATGGAGCTGAGATATGAACTTGAGAGTCCTGCTCTTGGCCTGTGTCATGAGGATGCAGACTCGAGTAGAAAATCAGTACCTGTTTAATAAGAATGCTGTGTATTGTCAAAGCTGTGAAAGTCTCATAGATCTTGTGCTTAGCAGATGGAAAAGCTCAGAAGACAATGAAGGAGAAGAAGGAAAGGAGAACACCTACAGATGGTAAGCCCTTCACTTAGGAGCCTTCATGTAATACAAAATTCTCAGGGTCAAGCACTGACAAATAGGTTGTGTCTCCATCCACCTTCTTAAACCATCTGAAAACATGCTCTAGGGTGTTAGTGTGGAAGAAAGGCGAGTGTGGAGTAATGCTTGTGAGTATTGGAATTGCTAAAGTAGCTGTTGCCTGTCTTTCTAGATTTTTGTTAGATGTGTAGTAATTTTGGGTTGCTAAAATTTTCAGTAAAGATTGTATATGGCTCTTCCATATTAAATAGTGACATTTATTGTGTTCCCTGGCCATTGTCTCCATCTATAGGATTATTTTTCTTTTCTCTAAATCTTTGCATGTAGCTATTGAGCTATACCCTTGCTTCATAGTAAACCATTCTAAGCCTAAAGAATCGCTGTTGTCTCCAGATAGTGCTCATTTGAGAATGTCAAATACCCCTTGTGAAGTATGGTCTCCTTAGAGTCCATATCAACACTGTATGTGGTATAGAGGCAACCCCAAGAATTTGGATTGCAAACCCCTTTTTACCCCCTCATCCTTGTATTTTTGAAGCATAGTCTTGCTAGATAATCCAAGCTAGTTTGGAATTCCTATGTAGCCCAAGCTGGCTTCATTGCCACCTTGCTCGCCCAGGCTGTCCTTGAATTTGGATTCCTTTTATCTTAGCTTCCGGAATGCTGGGGTGACAGGCAGTGTGGCACCACCTTGCACACTCTTTTTAACACTCCCTGTGCAACATTGCTTTCTGACAGATGAAGAGGACATCTTGTTTCCACCCCCCAAGTTGACTGATGAAGACTTCTCACCGTTTGGCTCTAGAGGTGGTCTCTTCAGGGAAGGACAGGGACTTTTTGATGATGAAGATGAGGTGAGGGTGGGCGAATGTACAAAACTCTTTGATCTGTGTCTTTGCATGTGTACCAAAGAAATCCATGTTTTTATTTGAGAAAGTAGCTTCCTATTAGTTACTCCTTTTATTTTGGGGGGAAATTGAAGTCAGAACCACAGAGTAAGAAATATTACATATCCTGATGTCCTGATGATTTTGATATGAGGAGAGGCTGTGAGAGTACCGATAGTGATAATTACTTGAGTTACTGATATGTTATCCTCTTCCATCTTTTTATTTGATTCCTGATGGGCCCAAATTGAGTTCATTTTGCTCTAGTCAGAACTTTGTGGCAGTTTCTTTGGCAGGACAGTAACACATAGTTTCAAAGTATATAATTCTTTTCAGAAATCTAAGTTCAGCCTTGTTTATCTCTGTATTTTAAATTATCCCATGCCCTACCACAAGCAGAGTGACCTCTTCAAGGAAGCCTCCCGGGATCGACAAGCACAAGCCCCTGTTAGTGATGGTAGGTTTGGGAGTGACTGCTTTTTCCTTGCATGCTGTCCTAGCTTGGTTTCTATTGCTGTGATAAATGCTGTGACCAAAAGCAGCTTGGGGAGGAATGGTTTAGTTCATCCTCCAGTTTAAAGTCCATCCTGAAGGGAAGTCAGGGCAGGAACTCATGGACGGTAGAACTGAAGCAGAGGCCATGGAGGAGTGCAACTTCCTAGCTGGCTTTCCAGGCTCATTCTCTCTCTGGACCATCTAGCTATGGCTGGCACTGCCCACAGTGGGCTGGGCCCTCCACATTCATCATTAATCAAGAAAGTGCTCCGTAGACTTCCCTATAGACCACTCCAATGGAGGCAGTTTCCCCGTAGAATTGTTATTTCTAGACAACTCTAGCTTCTATCAAGTTGTAAAAATGTGCCAGCATGTTCTAAAGCTCTTTCTGCTGGGAGACTGAGTGCCCAAAATTTTATTTTTGTTAAGCTGAAAGTTGTGTTTGCCTTGAAACAGTTGAAGTCAGTTTACCTTGGCCAATTTCTGTCTTAGGAACAGACAATAGTACCGTCTTCAGACCCACATCACACATTGGCCTTTTAGAGATTGATAAGAAAGTAAAATAGTGTTTGCTGGCTTTGATGAGGCTAGCTTTACTATAATTGCATTTAATTCAAGGGAAAATTGCTTGTGTTGAGTGCATCAGTTGGTCATCAATATTTTCTTAAGGTAGCATCCATCAGAATCATCTATAGGAATTTTTTAAAAGCCCAAAATATTTTTTTTAAGAACTGCAGTTTTTATTCCGTTAGATTTGAAGGAGTCTCTTAGGCATTTAGAATTGGTTATTTTAAATGACAGCCCCTATGTGATTGTTCTTTGTTGGGGCCATCCTTGTCTTACTGTTATGTGGGTTTACTTATTTTCCTTGTTTAACTTGCTACTTTTATTTTCCTCACTACCATCTCACACGGCTTTTGCTGTTGCCTTTCACTGGTTCACCTCACTGAGCTGGAAGGGGTAGCGTTAGACCCATTTTAAAAGACTTTGCCGTTTGATCTTCATGCATCTTCCTTTGGTGGCACAGTTTAGACTATGTTAATCTAAGTAAAAAGCTGCTGGTGTCAATAAAAATGAAAAAGAACTCAGTAATTTTTTAAATGGCTTGTTTAGGAACAATTATCCTTTTTAAAAAACCTGTTTAGGTTTGTGCCATGTTGCATATATTCAAGAGAAGGGGTGGGCTCTTTCTATTTCTGAGACAGTTTTGCTATGTAGTACTGGTTGGTTTGCTGCTTACCATGTAGTCCTGATACAAGACTGTCCTCCTGCCTCAGCTGCTCAAGTCTTGTGTTTATAGGTATGTCCTACCATGCTCAACAACTCTGGTTAAATGATTGACCTTTCTTCCTTATTATAGAATCTTCATCCCCCAAACCTGGAAAGAAAATCCCAGCAGGGGCTGTTTCTGTATTTTTAGGTAACAGGGTTTATTTCTTGTGTGTGTATTGTGTACACCTGTGACGTGAGAAGTGGCTGCCTGTGTGTGTCGAGGGAAGATGACAGATGTCCTGCTCTGGGCTTTCTGTTATTCCTTGAGTATGGTCTCACACTGTACATGGTCTAGGCTGGTGGCCAGTAAATCCCTGAGAACTTCCCAACCCCCTGCCACACTGGGATTACAGGCACAGGTACCAGCCACACCTTGCTTGTAAAAACAAGTTCTGGGCATTTAAACTGAGGACTCATGTTTCCAGAATAAACACTTAGCTGCTGAGCCACCTTCCCAGTGCTCTTTTTAATAACTGTATAAATTCCATCTTGTCACCTTTTTATAAGGACTGGGTAGGAATTAGGAGGTACCCAGGAGTCCTAGAAGGCATTGTGGTGTTTATAACTAGAGCTTATTAATGATGATATGAGCTCTCATCCTATCTGAATTCAGAGGTGTTGGGGCTGGGGATGTGGTGGAGCGGTAGAACACTTGTTTTGTGTGTGCCTGGCCTTAGTTTCTCTCCAGCTCTGCAGAGGGCTGCGGTGTGAAGGAAAGGAGAGAGGAAAAGAGGAAAGAAGGAAGAAGGAGTGAGATTGGGGCAGGAGAGTGGCCAGACAATCTTGCATTGTGGTTTAGTTCTCCAACACTAACACAAAAGTTACTTCATTTTCTAAATGCGTTTTGTGGATGAACCTAACTCACGAGTGGTTCTGTAGTTAGGAGGCTCACACCGGCTCATAGCTCTGATTATCTTCCATCCACAGGGTATACTGATGGATCTGGGTCCACCTCTGCACCATCACTGAAGGAGTTCCAGAAACATGAGCAGCCCATTCCAGGGAAAAGCCCACGTCTGCCAACTGCTGGCCTGTTTGATGATGATGATAATGACGATGATGATGATAACAACTTCTTTGTGTCATCTCGTAGCAAACCTTCAAAGACTGGTATCACTTTTAGACTAATTCTGGGAACTTAGAGAAGAATATTGAACTTGCGGGGCACTGGTGGCGCAAACCTTTAATCCCAGTACTCCACCATGAGGCAGAGGCAAGCAAAACTCTGAGTTCAAGGCCAGGACAGCCAGGGCTATAAAGAGAAACCCTTTTTTTAAAAGCAAAAACAAAAACAAAACAAAAAGGAACGCTGAACTTAAAGGGACAGGGCTCTTCACATTCAGTGTCTCTTGCAGTTCCGGAATGTCTATCTGAGCACTGCTTAAATTATGCCATAACCTTGGGGATTCCTAACAGGCCAATCCTTTCTGCATTGGAAACTAATTTTTGAGGTTAACTTCTTTATATGGAGCCTGATTTCTTCTCCTGTATTCTATTCTCAAAGTTTCTGCTTCTGCCTTTTAAATTATAGACAGAAGTTTAGTCATTCTTCCTCCTAGAAGCTCTGGGTAATTACACAAGCAGAACATTGCAGTGCTGGCTGCTTAATTCCCGCCTTCTCTTCTCTGCCAGATAGCTCAGTTTATCCCTGCCCTTGTCCTCAGTAGCGTTTCTGGTCTATTATTTGCTCAGCACTCTTCCCGGTCTGTCTTTCCTATAAGCACTTTGGTTTTCAGTATGCAAATGTGTCTCCTCCCTAAGGCTGAGTGGTTCTGGGGTTGGGCCCAAGAGCCCACATTTCCTACACTCTCTCAGTT
The DNA here is from genome assembly GCF_014885135.2 of Alexandromys fortis. NCBI lineage: Eukaryota > Metazoa > Chordata > Mammalia > Rodentia > Cricetidae > Alexandromys > Alexandromys fortis. Next base: position 5,942,747 of record NW_026067943.1, read on the forward strand.
CCAGCCCCAGTTCTGAGTTCACATTTGAGGGACAATACTTAGATTCATCAGGTGGTGTTCTAGAAGAGAAGGGTAGATCCTGAGATGCACACGCTCAATGGTTGGACAAGGGAGAAGATGGTATCAGGAAAAGATGAAACCAGAATGTGTTAGAACATGATGCCGATAGGAAACTGGAGAAATATGCAGCGGGCTCAGTGGACAAGTAAATGGTGATAAGCGAATGTAGAAGTGTCTCCTTCAGACTGGAAGGGCTCTTGACATCTTAGCAGACATTTCTACAAACCTCTGAACCCATGCCTTACTGATACATGGCTGTGCTCAGGGAACAAGAAGTAGGGAACCACTCAGGGTTTCCTTAGTCAGGAAAGCTATGGTTTTTCTGTTTAGTGGATCTTTGCAGAATTGCTCAAAAGAATGAGGGGCTGGGGAGGTGGCCCAGAGGTTATGAGTACTTACTACAAAGTCCTGGGGACCAGAGTTCTGATCTCAGCACCCATGTAACAAAGCCTGGAATCAAGTGCATGCCTGTAACTCCAGCTCAAAGGGACTGAGATGGGATCACTGTGGTTTGTAGGCTTCCAGCCGGGTAGAGAAAACATAAGCCCCAAGATCAGGAAAAGACCCTTCCTCGAAGGAATAGGTAGTGTTAGGACATCTGACATGCACAGATACACACACCCACCCAATACATGAGCATACCCACACATAAACACATAATTAAATTTCCCCATACATGAGCATACCCACACACAAGCACATAAATAAATCTCCCCATATGTGAGCATACCCACACACAAGCACATAAATAGTCCCAGAAATGAGCATACATACATGCAGATACATAAATGAATAAGTAAATATCCTCTATACTTGAGCATACACACATGCAAATATTTCCCCATATGTGAACATACACACACGCAAACACATAAATGAATATATCCCATACATGAGCATATGTAAACACATAAATTAGTAAGTAAATATCTCCCATATATGAGCATACATGCACACAAACAAATAAATAGATAAATAAATAAATAAATGGATCTCATAAAGAAAAACAATGAGGTATTTACTTTTTCACTTGGGAATATTTCTTCTGTAAATTAAATGGAAATCACAAATGGTAGGGCATTTTGCTCAGATTCTTTAAAATTTGGTCTTATGAATAGCTGACATTAATACATAAAGTAGTGGGAGATTTAGAAACACATATACCAAACTCTCTGTCTCTTGTGTGGCTCGGCAGGTGTGGAGGAGGGGAATTCCAGCATTTGCTTTCATCTATTGCTGTATAGTTTGGTTTTTAATAAAAACAGGAGTCAATGTTCCTGTTTTCCTCCTAGAACTATTCACTTTTTGGCCCTTTAGAGTGATCTCTACTCTTTAGTCCCATCTTAGATGCACTCGGCATAGGATGTTTCTGTTTGGATAAGGGTGTTGTTCAGATGGTCAATGTCTATCATGCTTCGAGTACCAGGGAGATGGACCTAGCGAGAGTAGCTCAGTGGCAGAGCATCAACTGGCACCTAGCCCTCCCTGGTCAGTTCTTGAGATTGCAGGGAAAAGGAGAAAGAGCATGGCTCTGTTGACTTTGTATTTCTCTGTAAATGATCAAGAAACAAGATGCCTTTCATATTTACTTTGGGAGAGTTTTTTTTTTTTTGTCCGAATTTTGCAGTAGGATTTTGATGTTGATGTAATTTTTGCTGTGGCTCTTTTTTTTTTTTTAAAGACAAAACCAAATCCACTGCCCTTATCTTTGATGATGAGGAAGGAGATCTGTTCAGAGAAAAAGCAGCGGCTTTGCCAGAGACTTCTGTGAGTCACACAGATGAAAACACAACACGGGCAGACAAAACGGTGAGTAGAAGCAGATGGTGGGATACAGGCCTGGCATATTACAATAGTGGTTTATCTGGATCTCAAAGGGATGTAGAGTTCTCATTCATGTTTATTGCTTTAGTTTGCTTTCTGTTGCTGTGATAAACACCGACTAAAGCAACGTAGGGAAGAAGAGGCTTATTTGGCTTCCAGGACGTAGTCCATCCTTGAGGGGAACTCCAGAGAGGGCTGCGGAGGAGTGCTGCTGTCTTCCTTGTTTTCACTGACCTGCTCAGCTCCCTTTCTTACACAGCCCAGGTCCACCTGCCCTGAGGTGGTGCTGTCCTCAGTACACTGACCACAGTAGGCTGGGCCCTTCTACATCAGTTAGCTCTCAAGGAGATACCTGACAGACATGCCTGCAGACCGATTTGATGGGAGCAGTTCTTCAATTGAGTTCCTTCTTCCAAATGTACCAATTGACAATCAACAATAGCCACATTTATTTTAAGAATTTTGGACATAAAATGGAAAGATACAATGAAACTCCAAATAACCCCCAACCAGATTCATATCTAGTGAGCATTTGCCAAATAAATGACTGAAACTTGTGTAAGCTAACTTTTTTCAGAACTGTTTGTGATTTGTAGTCATTATGATGTTTTACCACCCTACACGTTTTATTAGGCAGCTCTTGTGAAACTGTTTTATGACCAGATGCCATTGTCATTGGCCAGGAGTTGGCAGTAACACTATAGAAAAATCTAATGTTAGTCTGCATTCATGAGGCTCCACTTTGCCCTCAGATTTCTTTTATAAAATCATACCCAATATGATACTGATTTAAAATTATTTCATACATAGTCTGTATTCTGTTTTTTTGTCTCTTGTTCCATACATGTCCTATACAGCTTTGTTTGTTTGTTTCTCTCTCTCTCCCTCCCTCCCCCCTTTCCTTCCTTTTTTCTTTCGTGTGTATGTGTGTGTGTATGTATGTGCATGCGTATATGTGTTACGTCTGTGGGTGTGTGTCTGTGTTATGTATGTATGCAGGCACATGAGTGCCGTAGTGTGCATGTGGAGCTTAGAGAACAACTTTCTGTAGTCAGTTCTCTGCTTGTACCATGACTGACCTCACTCGCGCTGTTCTGCCTCTGTCTCCCCAGTGCTGAGTTTCATCCTTAGACCTGGCTTTTTTGTCATTTGTAAAACATCCTGTATTAATCAGGGTTCTTAAAGGAACAGAAGTTACAGAATGAGTATGTGTATTGTGTGTGTACATACTTGTGTGTGTATATATACATGCACACACACATTTATATTTACAAAGGGGATTATTAGAATGGCTTGTGGGCTGTGGTTCAGGTAGCCCAACAATGGCTGAGTACCAATGGAAATTCTAAGAATCTAGTAGTTGTCGAGTCTTCAAGGTTAGATGCCTCAGCTGGTCTTCAGGATATGCCAGAATCCCATAGAAGCAGGCTCTAATGCCAGTGAGGAATGGACTTGCCAGTGAGAGCAAGAGCAAGCAGAGAGAGAAAGCTTCCATCTTCCACGTCCTTTACTTAGGCTGCCAATAGAAGGTGTGGCCCAGATTAAAGGTGGATCCTCCTACCTCAAAAGTTCTGGATTAGTGGTGTGTTGTCCCACTTCAAAATATCCAGATTAAAAGTAGGTCTTCCAATTTTATATGATTTCATTAGGAAAAAAGTTGCTCCCTGGTATGCCCTGCTACTTGGGTTTAGTTAATTCCAGACGTAGTCAGATGACAACAAAGAGAGCCGTCACGTTTGCCTCATTTTGTTACATCCTTGTTTTGCTCTCACAACTACCAAAATGCCAGCATCCAAAATCGTCTTGGTCCCTTCACCAGCTGCCCTTTTGTCTGTTGCTTTTGTGCTCTGTGTGACAGAGTGCATGCTCCCATGTACACGAGATGTGCCCTGGACTTTGTCTTGTATGTACCATCTCGCTGTTCTGGGGTTTCTTCAAATCTGAGAAACTTATTTTCTAGTGATACTGTATCATCGCTGTTGCTAATTTAGACCAGTTTTAAAATTCTTTGTCATGGGACTTCCATTAAAATCTTTGTGTGAATATTATACAGATGAAGGTCCAAGGCATGTTCAGTCCCCTGGTTTGGTTCCTTCTCATTGTAGAGGCTGGGGACATTTTCTGAACTAATGAATGAGTTTGTTTCCATGTCTCTTACTTGCTGATAGTCTGTTTTTTTCCTTCCTTTTTGGTGGGGATCCGACTAGATCACCTTACCTTCCAGCAAAAATCTGAAGCTTGTGTCAGAAACAAAGACTCAGAAGGGTTTGTTTTCAGATGAAGAGGACTCTGAGGTATGGAATTCTTTTCTTAGTTCTGAAGATTCAGCTATAGATAAAACATTAATAACTTTCTGATTAGTCTGTCAGCAGAGGTCTCAGACTTTTTATTAAATAGTTCAATTCTTATTTTAAAAATAATCTCTTGGGCTAGGCATATATATAATTCAGTGCTGTAAAATGTCTGGCATATACAAGGCCCTATATTTTCTTTTTTTTAAATTTATTTATTTGTTATGTATACAGTGTTCTGTCTGCATGTGGTCCAAAAGAGGGCACCAGCTCTCATTATAGATGGTTGTGAGCTACCATGTGGGTGCTGGGAATTGAACTTAGGACCTCAAGAAGAGTGGCCAATGCTCAACCTCTGAGCCATCTCTCCAGCCCCCTATATTTTCTTATAGTATGTAGTATGTGATCTTCAGAAAACAGTGTATATGCAGGTACTTTTTTAACTTTTGGGTTTGAATCATTGCATTTCCTTTAACATGCTTAAATGTAAGACTGTCTGTTGGTTCACAATTGTGATAAGATGCTTATGTGAGAGAAGGAACCAGCCTGCTGCTTCCCTTAGTGGCAGTGTGACCGGCTAGTGCATTTGTTCCCACTGGGATGCATATTCAGAAGCGTTTGCTTCTCATTGCTGGTGACACATGACAGGTTGTGGGTAGGAAGACTCAAGCAGCTTGGGCTTCCATCCCTATGTGGTGCATGGCAGGTGCAGGAAGCCAGGCCTATTTCTGGTGATCTCCTGAGAGTGTCAGATAGAGGCTGTGCTGCCTTTTTTATTCTAGTCTTGGAAGTTGTCCTAGATAGCTTTTCTTGGCTGTTGTAAAACACTGATCAAAAGCAACTTGGGGAGGAAAGGGTTTACTTCTTATTACAGGTTGTCCACCCTTGAGGAAAGCCAAAGCAGGAACTTGAGCAGGAAACTGGAGCAGAGACCAAGGAGGAGTGCTGTTTATTGTCCTACCCTCTCCTGCTTGACTCAGCCGGCTTTCTTATGTAGCCCAGGCCCACAGTGGGCTGGGCCCTCCTGTAATTAGCATGTATTCCACAGTCCAATCTGATGAAGGCAGTTACTCGTCTGAGGATCTGTCTTCCTTAGTGTGTCAAATGACAACCAAGATTATCTGTCGCAGAAGTCAATGCTATTCTTCTGCATTGCTACAGCAGTCCTGGGATTCGGGGCAGGATTCAAACTTCATTGAACATTTTTGTGTGTGCACATGTGTGAGAGAGATAGCCATGGCCCTGTGCATGCTAGGCAAGCTCTCTATCACTGAGCTCTATTTCCAGCCTCCAAACTTGACTTCTTGATGCTACGTAGTGTTTATTAATCTGGAGGCTTGTTTTAAGACCACTATTCAAGGCCCTGCCCCATGGGCACCATCATAGAGTGAATGGTTTTTATTGAATATTGCATAGAATTCTAGGCAAAGAGAAGTAACGTAAAGCAGTCTAGGACATAAAATATTGAACTGGAAGAAATGATTTTTTGTGCTTATCTGTCTCAAGTATGGACAGGAACTTTACCTTACCATTTTGGGGGGCATGTTTGAGGTAACAGAAGTGTGCTTTTCCTCCTGCCAACCAGGAAGATCCAAAATAACAATGCAGAAATCGGTTTTTTGTTCATTGATCGAATTACTTTGATATTCTTAAAGCATTGAGCCCATTTGTCCGTGTGTAAACTGCAGAAGGGCCATGGGATTCTGTAGCCTATTCTGTGTAAACAAACCAGTGTGACTCATGGAGCCAGTTGCTACCCAGTGTGCTGAGAATTCTTCTCTCTAGGTCTGTGAACTCATTAGGTTTGTTGATGAGGGGTAGACACTGACTGTGTAATAGAAGATAGCATCAGAAGAGGTCGTGGAAAATGTTCTTGTTTTGTCTAATTATCTGGCTCTCCAGTGGACGGTCCTCTGCCCAGGGGACAGTGGTCCTAGTTTGTGTTTCTAGTTCACGAGCTCAGTCTGCAGAGCGCCCTTGCGGTCTAAGCTGACAGTCCTTACAGTTTGAGGACAGTTCAGAACTGCGCTGACCTTTTGTAGCATTTCCAGTCATAGTTCAAGTAGAATAGTAGATACTCTTAGGCACACACTCTACCACTGAGTTAATCTTCCCAGCACAAACCTTCTATAGTAGGAATCTAAGGTGCAATATAGTTTCTGGGGAGCGATCTCAAAATAGTGCAGCTGCAGGTCTAGCACTTTGCGAAGTAGCCCGTTTTGTGGTAGAATTTGTATGCTTTCCTTTGACACTTTTTTTCAAAATTAAAGAAATAATTATTTTAAAGAATAAATGAGATAAAAAGAATACAAGATTATTACAATTATTTTTTTTGCCATATGGAACTTTTTTTTAATTTTTTAATTTTTTTTTATTGAGAAAAGGAAAAAAAAAGTTTCCGCCTCCTCCCAGCCTCCCATTTCCCTCCCCCTCCTCCCCC